>NC_056731.1:43431456-43788956 GCF_019279795.1 Protopterus annectens | reverse complement strand
ATGCCAGTTTTGTTTCTCTTGCAGTTTCCAGGGACAGAGTGGACCCACAATGGAGGTTTTATACAAGAATTTGTAAAAGTCATAAACACAGAAAGCTTTTAAGTATCTAGACACAGGCTGCATTAAAACTGAAAGAAGTTGAGTGAATTTCAGCTCAGTCCTGAGAAGGACTGACCCACAAGGAATCAGCTTGTTTAGCTCAGATAAGTGGCTGGGCATCATATATGGGTAGAAGAAATGGTTGCCAGTTTTTTTGTGAAACTGAGGTGGGGTGAGACATCCCTGGATCTGGATTTGTGGCCTCAGATGTCATCTTGAACAATTACCACTGTGAATTTGTTGTCCTCTTCTATAGCATTTAAGTACTCATCTAGGTGGTCTTCCAGGAACCAGCATCCAACATAGACGTTTAGTTGTGTAGTAGAACATGCTAGAGGCCAAAGAAGGGGTAGTCTCCAAATGATGAAAAACAAACAAAGGCCTTGGTGGTAACATGCATCAAGGCCAGGGGATTCCTGAGTTCCTCTGCAGACCTGCAATTCCTGAGTGTCTCTGCAGACCTGCAATCCTTGGCCACAGGAGACTCGGAGTAGCAAGTTCAATGGCCTCCACTACACTGTGTGTGTAATCAATATTCTCCTTCTATTTTGAGAGGGATACCCACACCACCCTACTGGTGTGGGTCCACAGACATGGCAGAATGATACAACAAAGCCACAAGACTCTTTTGGTCCATTATGCCTGGAAGGCTTCCTGCTTCCTCTTCAAAGTCTTGGGAAGGAAGCTCTAGCATATGCTGCAGTTATTGATTTTATGTTCCAGACCTAGATAAACTGTGGTAGTCTTTAGTGGTATCTAATATGTTCAGGCCCACCTGTTTGCTTTTTTTTTTTTTTTTAGGGTAGACGTGCCTTACACTTTCACGCATGGCATTTGCTGCTTAGACATCTGCTTTTAGAAATTTGCTAAGAACAGTAACAAACAATACTTGTGAATCATAATAAAACATTCCTGAAAGGGGTACTTATCTGCTTGATGCTCTGTAGTTGAAAGACTTGCTTCATAGCTAGACTGCAACATAGTCAACGTGAACATGAAATGTAGCCAACAAAAAATTAGTGACAGTGCAGGCACATACCACCTACCTACATAGCAAGTACATAAGGGCACCTGCACAGAAGTGACATCTGTAAGTGATAGGGGAATGGTGTTCACACTGGAGATGTCAGAACAGACGCTGGATCTCAGCCAGCAACAGAGACCCCTTTAGTAATGACTACAGCAGTGATCCACATGAAGACCGTTAACAGATACATAAATGACAGGTTAATTTAACTGCTGCAACATTCAGATATGTGTACTGGAAATAAACCATATGCAGATGTCAGTTTTTACCCATTTCTCTTTAGCATCAGATGTACCCTAGTAATCACTGTTGTTATTCCCAGCCTGTGGTCATTAAAAGGACAGTAACTCAAACATCTTTTCTACTGCACAAGTCAAAGCAAAAGAGAATGAATGCTCTTGCAACAGATGAAGGGAGCTACAGGAAATGTTCTACAGAAAGATACGCAAAATATACTAATGAAAGCTGGTAATGAAATACATATATTTTTTTTTTTAATGACTTACGGATTATCACATCCACAGTCTATCTGTACCATTATCAAGTGTACCTAATTTACAAAGCCAGTCAGCTGCATGAACCACACACAGCATAAAAACATAAATACGGAAAACATTACCCTAAGCCCAAAACCATTTAAAGTAACAAAAAATTATACATATTAAGATTGCTAACGCACAAAAAAACTACAGTGAAATGCATATATAAACATGCATATATAAACATGATCACTACAGCCTATCCCTCATAGGTAAAAACAAAGCAAAACCTACCTACCTACTGATAGAGTGCCCATTCTAAAATACAAAACAGCCGCAACAACACAATTAAAATGCATTTTAGCTTAAAACAACAAACATTAAAAAAACAGTCCTCAACATTTCTAAGTCTAAAAAAATGGTAGCCTCAACAGTCAGCAAAACTGAAAGAAGTCCATGCCCAAAATGGAAAGAATTAATTGCACTTTGCTAAAAATTTCAACTTACAAAAAAACAAAACTGAAAAGAAAAAAAAAACTTGCACTCAAAAGGAAAGTACCACCCACCCATACCACAATCCACATAAGGAAACCACAATGAAATAGAAATTGTTACTCACATTGGAATACCTTACCCACCTCAACAATTAAAACAGTTTTTAACATATTTATTGAATTATCACGTGTGACATAGTCAAATTTACATTTATACAAAAGTAATCAAGTTATATTAAATTAATATTAACAAAAATTTTATACTTCACATGTATTGCTAAGTATCATATAACCTAAGCAACATTACATAAATTATTCAATTCTTGTCCCTTTTTTTAAACAAGAAACATCTTTATTAAACCATCACTTATGACATAAGCAATCGTACATTAATATAAATACAAAGACAGTGATTACAAAACAGTGGCAGCTAACAAGGATAGTAAAAATCAAAACTGACTTCTTCTTCTTTCGGCTTTTCCTGGTTAGGGGTTGCCACAGCAGATCATCTGTCCGCTCATGATTAGAGTGGAGTTTTACGGTATCGAGTTGCCAGCCCAACGCTTTTAAAATATCTGTACCCCATCACATGCCCCCCACTGCTTATATATACCAACTCTTGGGACTGTTGTTCCTTGGACTAAGGGTAATTTCTCCAGCAGTCTTGATCCTAGTTAGTGTGCATATCACATCGCTGACAGTTTTGTGATGACACTTCAGAGAGTTAATTGGAACTGCCCATCATTTCCACCCAGCACACAAAATAGGAAGTGGCTAATCTAATGCTGCTCCTTGGTTTACCTGACTGTAAATCATTCAGCAAATGCAACTTAATTCTTTCTATATGTTTTCAGAAGCAATAATTTGACTCTGACTTGTGTGTTTCCTACAAGTAGATGTTTATCTAAGTAAGTGAAAGCTGCTTTGATCACTGAGCAAGTTAAGCAACTAAAGGATTTTTTCCAAACCAAAATACATTGCTATAATTACGATATGCATCACAGTGTATCATAGCTCTTCACTATGTACCCAGTCATGAGGGCTGGCTACAGCATTACTGTGCAACCATGCCAGGTGCCTATCACTGCTTCTCCACTGTCAGGACTGTGTGTTTGAAGTGAAAGACTACAGCTGCGGACTACAAACACATTTCAATTATACAGCTTGTTTGTTAGAGTGTATATTTATGCTACAATAATCTGCCCAGCTGAATGTGATTGCATGAAAAGCTTAACCATTCTCTGTCCTTTCTAGTATATACATAATGCATCCTGTAAAATCATATGTGCTGTTCTTACATGTGTGTCAAACATTCTGAAGACTGGTTTATCTACATTTGTCATGCTAATTAATTCAGAACACAAATTCTGCTGCATGCTAGGGTTTTATGTATCAATGCATTAAGCAACTTGCGTGTGCTTATTTCACCCTATGTATCCCACATTATAAATGAAAATTGATACATCAGTAGCAGACTCTTCAACCAGATGTCCATGTAGAATCCTTCCCTGAAGGCATGAGTGCATTATTTATTCTCCCACGCTGATGCAAACACACACTGGTAATTCATTTATAAACACGGGGCAGTCCCACGCAAGCAAGTTGATCTGTGTGCCTCACATTCAGATGGGATCCTGACAACATTAAGAGATCTCAATCATCCCAGGGACAGACCTCACACACATGGACAGCTCATAAAGCTCCAGTGGCAAGGATAGTATTATGTGCAGCAGAACCAGAGCTGTTAAATACTGAACACACACACTTCCTCTCTGCCAGTGAACTATTCCTTCCAGGACCAGTAATGCTACTCATACAACTCTTCCATACACAACATATGCACTCTGATGACCCAGACTTTTTGTCAGTGTACACAGCACAGCTCCTACTTTATTTATTTTATTTATTTTACATTTGTTAACTGGGCTAGTCCAACTGGAATTATTTCCATTTTCAGCAGAGGCCCGGGGAGAAAAGCTCCACAAAGACATAGTAACTAATTACATAAGATGCAATAAAGAGAAAACATCAAAACAAAACATATATTATATGAAACTTATTGTATTCAGAATTAACATTTGTACAATAATGTACTCATTGTTCTTGTAGGCAAAACACAAGTATAGCTTATTTAGCATAAAAAACATCATAAGAAAGAGAGAAGGACATGAAGAGACAGTATGGAAGTAGAATAGATATTTAACTGAAACCTCAGTAAACTGAGTAATATAAACAGAAGAAGGTATAAAGGAGGGGTAAAAGATAGAGAAGTGAGTAAGTAAAATAGAGGGTAGCAGAAGTTACAGAGATAAAGGGGAACTAGGAATAATCGAATATCAGGTTTCAGTCTGGGTTAAGGCAGGGACATAGCCAGTGTTTTGTAAGGTGAAGTCTAAGTTTTTGTTTAAAAGGACTGGAGATGAAACAGAAGTCAGTTCAGTGGGCAGTAAGTTCCAGTATTTACCAATGGAGTTAGAGAAGAGGGAGTCTCCTGCAAGGTTATTGGATTTGGTAGCAGTAACTAGGAGTTTGCTGGAGGAGCGAAGTGAGTTCAGGTTAGAATAAGGGGTGAAGAGATTAGAAAATGAAGGAGTGTTGTTTGGCTGATAAAAAGTTCTTTGGATGATGGGAAGTTGGGAGAGAAGCAACATGTTTTGTAATTCAAGCCAGTGAAGTTGTTGTAGGTTCAGACAGTGGTGAGTTCTAAATTGATTACCAGTAACAAATCTCGCTATACTATTGTATGTGGTGGTCAATTTAGAAAGACTAGATTTCTTCAGGTTAGTATAGATTGGTGAGGCATAGAGAAGAGTGGAAATGAGATGAGAGTGTGCCAAGGTAGCTTTGGCTGTAGGGGATAAGAAAGTTTTAATTCTATAGAGGGAGCCCAGTTTCCTATGTACTGTTTTAATAGTGTTGTTTATGTGATAGTCAAAGGTAAGATTGTTGTCAATAGTCACACCTAGCAGTTTGGTAGTAGAGTCAGGTGATATGAGAGTGTTGTTAATAGAAGAGATAGAGAAGTCCAAAGGGGGGGATCTGGTAGTGGGTTTGAAAAGGAGGAGTTTTGTTTTTTTGGCATTAAGAAGTAGGCAACGTTTTAAGAACCATGTTTCAACAGTATGGAATACCTTTTGAGTAATGGTTTGAAGCTCTGGGATAGTTTTAGCAGAGCAAATGAGTGTGGAGTCGTCTGCATATTGTATGCACGTAGCTTGTGGAATAGCTACTTGTAAGTCATTTATGAATAGGGAAAAAAGAAGGGGTCCAAGAATTGAGCCTTGTGGTACACCGAGTGAGATTGGGAGAAGAGAGGAGAGTTTACTTTCCCAGAGGACAGCTTGTTTCCTGTTAGAAAGATAGGAGGTGAACCATTGGATAGTATTAGGTCCAAAAGCAAGCGATTCCAGGATTTTTAGGAGGAGAGGGTGATTGACCATGTCAAAAGCTTTTGATAGGTCGATGAAAAGTGCTGAGGAAAGGGTATTATTGTTGCGGTTCTTGTTAATGAAGTCAGTGAAGGAAAGGAGAGCAGTGGTAGTACTATGAAAAGGTCTGAAACCATGTTGGCAATGAGATAGTATGTTATGTTTAGTTAAGTGATTCATTAGTTGGTGGTGAATACATTTCTCCATGATTTTTGCTAGTGGAGACAGGAGGGCAATGGGTCTATAATTAGAGTAATCTGTAGAGTTTCCTCCCTTATGTAAGGGTATAATATGTGAGATTTTCCAGATATCAGGGATGTTTCCTTCTTTAATGGTTCTATTTATAAGAATAGATATGGGATAGGCTATTTCAGTGGCTGCTTTTTGAAAGAATTCAGATGGAAGTTGGTCAGCTGATGGGGTACATGGTTTAAGCTTTTGAATACATTTTAGGATGAAGGTAGTAGAGGTGGGCTGTATAGAAAAATTTGGAAGATTAGAGGAGGCAAGTTGAGGAACATTAGAGTTATCAGAAGAAAGGTGAGAGGCTAGTGAGTTGATAGTATCAGTGAAACAGGAGTTGAAAGTGTTGGCAGTTTCAAGGGAAGAAATTTTGTCCGATCCCAAGGGGGAGGGAGTGGAAGTTTGTCCAGGGTGAAGAAGTTTGTTTAATGTTGCCCAGAATTTTTGGGGATTATTTTGATTAGATTGCTGGAGGTTACAATAGTAATGTTTTTTATCAGAAAGAATAGCTTTTTTGGTATTGTTTCTTAGGTGTCTAAAGGTTTGATGATCTGAGGGTAGTTTACTTGTTCTCCATTTTAGCCAGTGTTTGTTTCTAAGTAATATTTTCTGTCTTGTTTCTTTTGATAGCCAGGGGGCTGGTTTAGCTTTTATTCTGATAATCCGTTTAGGAGCATGGCTATCTAAGATTGTTAAGAATTTGGTATTAAAGTATTGCACTGCTTCATTAAGGGGAAGAGTTTTTAGTGGATTCCAGTTAATGGTCATCATTATCCCTGTTGTCATCTGAAACAGCTGTATGCATGGAGATGGGATTGGGAATTAATCCTAGACTTCCTCCAACATACTGTCATGTCTCTCCCAGTGTATAAATACTTATGTCAGGGGATCCAAACCTTCATGCTGCCATATTAGTTTGACCAAACAGAATTATGACACCTGCACAGACATGTCTCTGCAAATGTCGGATGCCTTCTCTGAATATGGTTTAGAATATGGACTACAGGGAGGGCAGACACAAAAAGAAAAACAGAAAAGATTTGACATAACTAGGAAATTAATGGAATAGCTCTTTGTCTAACAAAATTATGCTGTGCTAGGGTAGAAATCTTTCTGTCCAATACACATCAGCTTAGGAGTAAATTTCATGTTCCCTATTGTGATTTCCATTGCTGCAGCATGCTTGTTGCAACAATATGTATGTCTGTTGTCTGCTACTGCTACGCAGATATGGCCAGTGCCAGTTCAAAAACCTTTCCACTTCTCTGGATCACTTAGCATAATATGCTAATGAAGGGGTCTGGTGTTAGGATCACTCTGTCTGAATGAATGCTGGTCTTGTTATTGCGCTGGGAGGTTGGATAATGTGTGGCTGCACTGAAATGCTTGTGTGCATGGTACACAATCATGGTTTTGCATGTTTATTTAAAATTACTTTACTGCATTTTCCTTATCATACTATGTAGTTCTGAATAGAAAATAACCTCATCGGGTGCTACTGTATAAGCTGGGGTGGATCCACAGTTGTAAGCCTTTAAATATCTGCTTCAGATTTACAGTTTTTATATAATTTGCACATGTGAATCACAGATCTGTGGATTATTTGCATACCTACTCTGTATATACAGTCTTTCAAACTACGTGTGAGTTTAGTCATCTTTGTGAAGTTGTACCAGCCCTACACAATTGCGTATATACTTTATAAATTCTAGCCAATACCTGCACTGCTGATGAATTGGCACCTGATGGACTAGAACCATTTTGCTTTGGATGAATGCCACATCCTGTGGCTGACTGATTTTTTAATGTCTAGATACATCTTTTTATGACCAAAAAAAAACCACACCGATAACAGCCCTTCCACCTTGTGGGACACCTGCATTGTTATCTGGTGGTCCTGGAGGTACTGGGGAAAAAGATGTGCTTTGCTTCATGCTACAGTATAAAGGAGGTACCTGGAGTCCTGGATGCTGATGTACAGGAAGTGCCTACGGTACAATGATCTGACATTTGGAATGTATTATCTGCCATATGCAGACAGCTGTGGATACTTATGTTTCCAGCACAGTTGGTCTCTTACTCTGTTCCCTCAGTGTCAGGTCCATAAAATACAAACCACATATGAGGTATAGAGAGATTCCATCTTCCATGTATCAGTTTTGGATATCAGCCTTACCACAGGAGAAGTCAATTGTCCACACATTAATTAGACCAATACCGGCAGAAAACTACAAGCTGGCTCTGTTCTAGCTATTCATTCACTCACCCACTCTACCTGATGATCCACTTAATCCATTTCAGGGATGGGGAAGAGCCGGAATCCATCCTAGCATTCAGTGGGCACAAGGCACCAAAACTAATCTTGGACAGGGTGCCAGACTCCTGAATGATACATACACACACACACACACACACACACTTGCAACATGGCATGCACACTGACAGGCAATTTAAAGGATCATCAGTTCACTTATAGCATGTCTTTGGAATGTGAACGAAAACTGGATGCACTTGTCAAACACCCACTCCAACCATATGATTCAGTATGTACTCAAAACTTCTGCATATTTCTTTAAGATTCCTCACAACCTTCTGCTATGCTGCCTGATTTGTGATTATTATTTGAATTTTGACATAATGTACCAGTAAATGTATTTTGACATTTATATGCATTTCTTTCTCTCACTGTAACAATTATCTACATAACAGTGTACATTTAGTGTGTGTGTGTATTTTATATATATATATGTGTGTATATATATATATATATATATATATATATATATATATATATATATATATATATATATATATATATATATCTATATGGTTCCCCTTCACAAAGTCGAACGTTCAGAAACTCGAAATGCATATGGCCAAAGCCATATGCTCGAATTTCTGAAGCTCGACTTCGTGAAAGGGAGCTGAAAAACAGAAAAACGTAACACAACAAAGTGTTTCTGCAGGGGGGCAAGCCCACCTGCACCCCCCTGCTACTTATTTATTCCAACGCCGAGATCGCACTACAGTGCAGAAAGGGAAATCTCCTGTTCTGTGCTGTATGTCGTTCCCCATTCACAGAGTCGAGCTTCCACAATTTTGAGCATATGGTCTCGACCATATGACTTTCGAGATTGTGGCCATTCGACTTTGTGAAGGGGAACCATATATATATATATATATATATATATATATGAAGCTCTTTTCTTTGGGTCCTTCCTTAAAATGGGTTCTGCCCAGTAGTGCTACCAAAATGAATATATTAACATCAGCTGAACCAAAATAAGAGAGAAATAAATAAGGAGCAGTATATTCTTTTCACTTATTTGTGGAAGCCCAGTCACACAGTGGGAAGATATTTGCCTCAGAGCTATGAGGGTCAAAGGTTGCCTAATGCAATCTAATCACTGTCATTGTGGAGCTTGTATGTTCACCTCATGTTTGTGTACGCATTTTCCCATTCCTGTTATGCCAGTTTCCTCCCTCTTCCCCAAAACATACTGGTTGGTTTGCTGATATTATATAAACACACTCTCACATACATGCACACACATATGATTACTACATTTTGGATCGTGGCTGAAAATGGCACGCAAACTGGTGTACCTACGACAAAGAAATGATCACCCTACAACTCAACACCCTTTTTATGACTTCTACATGGTGTCAGGGAGTTTTGCCAACTGTCCCTACTTCTGCTGCTTCACACCCACACTCCTAACTTCTATGGCAGTCAGTCTTGTCTGTCTCCGGTCTTCTTTCACACAGTCCATCTATTTCTTGGCTAGGCTTCCTCTGCTCCCTTTGCCTTCTTCCTATCTCCAAAATCTGCTTTACTAGGCTGTATTCTGCTTTCCTGCATATGACCAAGCTACCAGAACCTGTTCTCCTTGACCTTCTCTGTAATTGGGGCTCATCTAGCTTTTGCTCTAACATCCTCACTTCTTTGTCTGTCTTGTCCCACAGTATGCATCTTACTACTCATTTCAGTCACTTCATCTCTATCGCCTTGGATATTCTGCCTTCACTGCCTAAGTTTCTATGCCATATAGAAACATTGGTTGCAACACTGTTTTGTACATGTCAAATTTTCAACATATTTGGCATTCTTCAATCACAAACTACTGCCAATACTTTGTGCCAGTTTGCTGCAGTGCTTCTGATTCAAGTTTTGACTACTCCAAGCACCATTCAGGCTTCCCTTCTCCTCAACCACACATCCCAGATACTTATGGCTGTTGCCACATTCCACTGCTTTTCCTTCCATCTCAGTCTTATGCTTTTTCTGACTTCCCCCATTTGCTGCCATGACTGCTGTCTTGACTGTACTCAATTTCATCCTATTTGCCTTCAGTTTTGCATTCCACTCCCCTATCATTTGCTGTACTGCCACATCAGTTGCGTACAGCAACTTTGTTGACCTGTTTCCTCTAACCTACTGAGAGTAGGCTTAGAGATGAGCCCTAACACACTCCTGCTCCCACTGGAACCCCTCTACGAGTCCAAACATTGTTCATACTTCTGCAATTAAATCCACGTACATAGCCTGCATTAATTCTACCAATGTTTCCAGGACTTCAAAACCATTGTAGGACTGCCCAAAATTAACTTTTTTGGAATCCTTATCATATGATTTCTCCAAGACTAGGAATGCCCAGCTGGATACTTTCCTCAAAGGATACTTAACATACATACTTTACGTGAGAAATTGAGATGTATAAACACATTGCATTAGGACTGAATGCTATTAAAGTGTCAAGGAAAAGTACCAAAAAATATCATAATTAACTTATTTTGTACTCTGACAATAGAGATGAAAAAAGAGAGAGGGAAAATAAAAGCAAAGTCAGTATTTGGAAAAAAAATTCTGCACCTTTACTTTTTCCCCCCGCATGTATCAAGTACAACTGAAAGAGGTTTTTATTTAAGGATCTAAAATAACTTTTTTGGACTGGATAAGTAGCTTGAAAACTAACACTACTGAGAACATATTTTAATTGTAATGAAGTTATCAGAACAGCACACCTGCAGTAAAAGAGAGCTCTTTCAAAGAAGTGGAGCGCGAGTGCTAAACCCTTGGAGGCACGGTGTCATCTTTCAGCAGGGAGAAGTTCTAGTTATTTCATCAGAATAAAGTATTTAAAAAGTGCTCTGATTCAAGAAAAACAGAAGCAGGCATGGTTTAAAAACTGAATAAAACCTATTGACTAAATAACAACAGAGCTTTTCTTATAAAAACATTTACTTCGCAGTGACTTTTCCTATAGTTTGTTACTGGTTGTCTCACTGCTCCAGGGGCTAACACTGATGGACTACAAATATACTTGTCGTACTTGCTCCATTAGCTGCTGGCCTGTTTTTCTAAAGGTCATGCTAAATGCCTCTACTGTCTGGACACTCCCCACTTGAGGTGCAAAATATACAATTCAAAGCTAAAAATTTGTCATATATCTATATATGCACTATACACAGGTTACTACTGAAAATGTATACTGAATACAGCGTGTGAAATGGAAGGACTAGTAAGCGACATACAAGTCCAGTTATGTCCAACACAACTTTCTGTACAGGTCATAGATTACACCATACTTTAACCAATGTATATCCCACTAATTTGCTTTTTTAAAACTGTGATTTTTTTTTTCACTTCCATTTTATCTTTTGGAAATTCTTGGGGTATAGGAACATTCTGTTAAATTGCTGCAAGACACCCATTTTTCCCCTTAAGTTTTCTTACAGTAATACTAAGAATAACATTGCAATGTACTCCATCCTCATATTTTCTTTATTTCAATATTTATTTGTTTATTTGTGTGATGACCCACCACTGGGCCGGTAATCAAGAAGCCTCAGTTCTCACCAGTGGCAGGCACCAGTAGGGGACGTACACTGGGAGGATAACAGGCACACACACACACACACACACACATACAGTATTCCCAGATGCATCTCTCTGCATCAAGTGCAATTTCCCTTAAGAGCACACAAGAGACCACAGTCAGTCTGAGGCTGGTTTCTCCTTCTTTCTCCAGATCCCCAATAAGACTCCCCACTCTTTCTCCATATCCCCAATAAGACTCCTCACTGGCACAGCTATAGAGCTGAGATCTCAGCTGAGTCGCCAAGCCAAAACCTCCAGCACCTTCTCTGTCCAGCCAGTACTTTGTGTCCCTGCCCAAGTAGCTGACACATACACACACTAAGGTTTGATTTACACACACACACATTCACACACACGTGGGAAAGGTTGGCACAGGTTTACTAGCTATTCCCCCTTTTGCCCCGACTACAAGTTAGTTATCATTGCCACAAGACAACTCTTTATCAGCTACTTTAAGGCCCTTAACAAAGGGTGTCCAATCTTACTGTGCAATATTAATATTAATACAAATAGTAGTTTGACCATGAGCAAGGCTGTTAGGAGTGGCCCACACAGTGTCACCTAATAAATATGCAAGTGCTGTCAAAATTTAAATATCTCTACAAAGATCAGCCACAATTAAAGGTTTAAATATATTTAATAATAAATAATACAAGAACAAGTCAATTCTAAATGTATATTCGCAGTGATATCAGAGTTCAAAACCACAAGAAATACTTAAAACAACATTGCAGGACAGTCTCAAATAAATAAAGAAAAATATCTAAACTAAGTTTCACTATACTCCTGACTATATCTAAAAGAATTACTATACCCCAGTTAACTTACTTAAGAGCAAGGCAGATGTGGTGAATGAATGGTTCTTATTGTTGTTGTTGTCTGGTCCAAGACAGAATATAGAATGCTCTCTCTCCAAAAGGATTCTCAAATTAAGATCTCAAATATTATTGCTGGGATAGCTTGCAGAATGACATAATTTATTGTCATCTGACTCTATCCCAGGTGAAACTCCCACTGCTGGAAGCTGACAGCATTTAGCATCTACCTGTGAAAATACATAGGTTCATAGGTTCATAGGTTCATACTAGGCTATCTGCCCGAGGGCATTTACAAGCCTAGCCCATCGTTTTGTGGCTTACGCCACCCCTTTAGTATGGGGAACTATACCCATTATTTTGCTGTGCCTCTGTCGAGCAGTGACACTGAGGTAATCCCTGGGGTATATCTGCGATCTCCCATCCATTGATCAAGATTTCTCTTGAACAAGGCCAGCGAGGTGCTCTGCCTCACATGTACCGGGATTTTGTTCCACTGCATAGGGAGTCTTTGGGTGATGAATCTATCCCTCCAGCACGTCCTATTAATAGCCGTGTCAAGGTTTAAGTCTCCCGCCCTTGTGGCTCTGATGGATCTAGATTTTTTGAGGTGAAGCATATTCATCAAATCTGGGTTTGACATGGCCTTGTATGTTAGGCAAAGGTCACCTCTGAGCAAGCGTGGCGACTGAATAGAGCTGGAGTTCTTTCAGTCGGGCAGCATAGGACAGATTATTGAGACCCTTTATCCTTTTGGTGAGGAACTTTTGTGGCCTCTCCAGCTGCTGCAAGTGTCGGGTCAGATACATTCCGAATGGGGCATTGTACTCAATCATTGGTCTGATGAGTGATGAGTAAAGGGAGACTATGACCTCCCTTGATCTAGATGAGAATCCCTTCATGATAAGGTGGGCAATGTAGAAGGTCTTCCTAACTACTTTAGCTACATGGGTGTCGAATGACAGACTACTATCAACCTGGGTCCCCAGGTCCCTGATAACTTCTTCTGTGCTCAGTGGATTGCCACCTATTTGGTAGCTAGGGGTAACCTTGTTTTTCCCGAAGGGTATGACTATGCATTTTTTGGCATTTAACTTTAGGCCGTGGCTCTGGCACCAGTTATCCGTTTCTGTGAGACCCTTCTGAAGGATATCTGTGTCAGATGTGTTTTCTACTATGGCGCCCAGTTTGCAGTCATCTGCAAACTTTGTCAGCCATAACCCTCCTGTGTTTGCTTGTACTTTGAAAAGTAGATGCCAAACAAGAGTGGGCCCAGGACTGAGCCCTGTGGGACACCACTTGTGACAGGCTTTGAGTCTGACATGGCGCCAGCAACTCTGACCCTGTGGGTTCTGTCACTCAGCCAGTTTGCAACCCATCTTGTGATGTATGGGTTGACATTTAAGCTGATGAGTTTTTCAATGATACCCGAGTGGGGTATTGTATCGAAGGCCTTAGCCAGATCGAGGTAGGCTGTATGGACTGCCTTTCCCTCATCAATGGCTTTGGTGACTGTTTCGAAAAAGTCAACCAAGTTTAAAAGGCATGATCTGCCTTTGACAAAGCCAAACTGGGTTGGATCCAAAGTCTGCAAATTCCCTATGTCTTTATTTATGAGGTCCATTATGATCCTCTCCATGGCTTTGCAGATAAGGCTTGTCAAGCTAATGGGCCGGTAATTTCCAGGGTCGGTGGAGGCACCGCCTTTGTGAAGTGGTACCACAGTTGCAGTGCGCCACTCCCTGGGTACGTATCCAGAGGTAAGACTTTGATTAAACAGCTGTCCTAGTTGTGGGTTTAATTCCTCATTGAGTTCATGGAGCACACAGCCGGGGACACCATCAGGTCCCATGGATGCTGTGTTTTTTGCTTTGGAGAGAGCTGTTCTGACTTGGGCGCGGGAGATGTTTGGGGGGCTGCAATCATTTGGTATAGATATCTCTTCTTTTGGGGGGGGGGGAGAAGTTTGCACTGAACCTGTCAGCCAGTATTGTTGGCAATGTCTGTAGGATCAGTAATCTTCACATCATTTTGAACTAGCTCTGAGCATATCTGGGAGTTTCCTCCCAGGTTTCTAACATAGCTAAAGAAGGCCTTATGATTGTCTTTTGAGTCTTTAGCTATTTTTCTCTCGAAATTTGCTTTGGATGATTTTATGAGAGCTCTTAGTTTTTTACTTATAGTGATCAGGGGTGTCTTACCTTTTAAGGATTTTGCTCTATCTTGTAGTAGCTTCCTCCTTTTGTTGTAGAGTTTGTTTATGGCTGGGGTCCACCAGACTGGACGCTTGCCTTTGGTACAAAGAGTCTTTGTTTTGCTTGGGATTGCCTTATCCATGCAGTCCTGCAGGTGCTGGTAGAAGGCATTTGTAAGTGATTCAGCGGCTTGAGTACTGTTTTCCACTGCTCGGGGCCTTAAAGGAGACCACACTAGTCTTTAGAAGTGTGAAGTCGGCTTTTGAGAAGTTCTTTACTGTGGTCTTTTTATTTCAGGTGGGGTGGGATGAGGACCTCCAGCGAGATTAGTTTGTGGTCTGATCTCACCAGTGAGGGGTACACCTCGGTGTTGAACATTGTGCTCCCATGTTCGTGATGATGAGATCAAGTATGTTATCTCCTCTTGTGGGGATGGTGACTAGTTGTTCCATGGCATTTGAGTTTATGAATTCCAGGAACTTTTGGGCTAGGGTGTTTGGGCTTGAGTAGTGTTCCCAGTCTATATTAGGGTAATTGAAGTCACCTAGTATGATGGTGTTTGGTGATACATTTATCCCTCTAGTGTTTTCAGGAAGGCCATGTGAGGTTCCTGAGTTTGTGAGGGTGGCCTGTAACATGCTACAATTTGCAGAGCAGTCTTGCCTATGGTTAATTGCACCTGGATGGTCTCCGATGCATCATGCGTTGCCACCAGTCTTGAGGTGTGGGTGTCCTTGATGAATATGGATACCCCCTCCTTTCTTGGTATTGTCCGGATTTTGGGGCGGAACGCATGATATGAGGTAAAACCTGATAGCGCTGGGGTGCTCTCAGGAGCCTTGAACCAGGTTTCTGTCACAGCACAGACATCGATGTTCTCCATACTGAGAAGGGCCTCGAGTGCGTGCATTTTGAGATTTAGACTTCTGGCATTGAGCAGCATTACCCTTAGTTTTTTTTCCTTTTTGTGTTCTAGGGTGGTAGGTTTAGAATTTGAGCCTTGCCTAAAAAGGCACTATGGGGTGGCAAGAGCCTTTGCCAATATCCGGAATCCCAGGGTGACAGGTGCAAGCCGTCCCTTGAAGCAGCGTGGCTTGTCCAGCATGTCATCCCAGGCAGACAGACACTGGATCCCCTTGAATGACACCAGTGTTTAAGCCAATTGTTAAAGCTGATCATCTTATCTCTGTATTGTGGCATCATTCTTGGTGAAGGTAGGATACTGCTCAAGGTCAGGGTCATACCTGCCTGGGCTACATAATCAGAGAGCTCCTCAATGTCTCTTTTCATGTAGTCCAAGGAGGTACGTCTCAGGTCGTTTACACCAGCGTGGACAATGACTGAGTCATATTTGTACCTGCTGTTGAGAGACCTGAGTGCTTGCGTTATGTGGCGGATTCTAGCGCCCGACAGGCAGCTTACTGTGACCTTCTCCTTAGTCTGGTGAGCGGGACGTCAGTGTGTCTGACTATGGAGTCACCAATGACTAGTGTGTCTGGCATTGTGTTTGGCCTTAAGGGCTGTGACTGTTTGACACTCTGACTGTGAGGTCTATGTGTTGCAGGTGTTGTGTTCTGAGGTGGTGGTTGTTTGGGTGTCTGCTTTGGTGGCCTCTGCTGTTTTGGTAGATTTTTGATCAGCGCCTCTGAGTATGTCTTTGGCAGATCTTTGGCAGATGCTGAAGTCATAAAACAATTACATTCCTTCACATTTCAAGACTAGTAATTATTTCACCCTAGAGAAAAATACAGAACGTGCTCTAGTTTTAAACATTGTGTCTCCTTTCTGCATTGTAACTGAAAGATACCATCTTTTATTGCATAGCCATAAAGTAATTTAATTTCAGCTATTTTTCTGAAGTTAACCTCCTGTATTCAGGTTTCCACTATTAAAATAAATACATTTAAACAGTTACAATAGTGCATGTACATTTCTGATCTACTCCAGTAGGGCACACAGTTCAAACATCACTTTGCAAAAACCTTTCAACATACACTTATGTACCAGCAGTTTGATATACACATGACATACAGTTCTAATACATTTGTAAAACAAGCATCTTATATAAATCATGTTGATATTCACAAATGACATACAATTACTTGCAAAATTCCAGATAGCTGTGCTGGCAGTATCCCTCTTTGTCACAATTTGTCTTAACAGTTTTTTGTACCATAGTGATTTGTAGCTGTTTTCTGTGTGGGGTAGGGGGCAGTGTTATTGTTATTAGTTACTTTTCCTAGGATTTATTTTACTGGTTGGGGGGAGGTCAGTTTATTTAAAGCTGCATTAGAGTGAAGAAGCACTGAATGTGATACAAGATATTCAGGTCTGATTAGTGGTCCTGGACCCCGAGAAGCTGGCTGATGGATGAAAATAACTGACATTTTGCCATCTTAACTATCAATTGGTGATGTAAGAGTTTTTTGTAGAGCTATGACTTGGGCTGGAGACCAAGGGCTTCAGTCCTACTTTAAAATATGAGGAAACATGCTGACATGGAAGTCCATTCATGATTACAGAATGACATCACTTCACATTGGGTGCGGGGGTGAGGCAAAGGGTACAACACAATCAGAACATCTGAAGCACCTGAGCACAGTGGTTCAGCTTGGCTCTTGTTCCAGCAGGCAATGTGGCTTTAGCCAGCCAATGGGGGTGTGAACATCAGTGTGAGGAGGGGGTGGTTGATGTTTTGACTGAATAGGGCCAAATCAATAACTAAAAAAAGCTCTGACAGCTAGCTAAGGCAATATTTTAGAACTGGTGCTGGGTGCGTCTAGTTGTGGGGGTAGTATTATTTTTCATCAAGTAACAAATTTTACAATACAAAACTGATTAAATCCAGCTTGGTAAAAGCATTTTTGTTGGATTTTACCTCATCAGCCATTTTCCCCATGACACAGACTTCAGAGCTGAGAGTCCCCTGTTTGGGAGAAATGGGGGTTCTGCATCATCTGGCTACATTTAAGGAAATGGTCCTGGAATATTTTATTTTTATTTTACATTTGTTTACCAGGAAAGCCCAACTTGGAATAAAACCAATTTTCAGCAGAGGCCCGGAGAGAAATGCTCCAGATGCATGTCTTTAAAACATGGGAGGAATCCGGAGCAACCGGAGGAAACCCATACGCAGGGAGGACATGCAGACTCCGCACAAAAGGCACCCCAGCCGAGAATTGAACCACAGAATGACAACGCAACCACTGCACCACTGTGCCATCCAATGAGATCCTGTATGACTTTTAGAGAAAACTGTGTGTGGACAAGAAGACTACAGAATATTTTTTAAATCATTTTAAAATTATTTTACAGTGGAATGGTAGGCTGAGTTGTGGAGTATATAGCTGTGTGTGCTTGTGTTAGGTCAGATACTCTGTAATGTGGTTTCTTCATCATCTTGTGCACAGTGTTTGGTAGCCAACCAAGATAATAAGCTGAATTTTTAGGTAAACACCACTCTATTTCATTCAGCTGATAAAGGGGATAAGACCTTTATTTGGCACCAAGTTATGTATGCCATTTGTCAGCATGTGGTGAATGCTTATTAGATCATATAGAACACCAAAGGGCACTATTTATATGGAAGACATGTATACATATATATATATATATATATATGTTTACATACATACATACTGGTCTAAGGTAAGTGGACTGTTTTAATTTCTGTGGTATTTAAACTTTGGCTTCGGTATTATTTGTTTTAAGTGGAGGTTATGAAAGACATATTTCTGTTGATGTAATACTATTTGTTTTAGACTTTGTGTTTTTCAAGGAAAAGAGCAAGAGAGAGACAGTTTTATTCATGCTTCCGAATTATTGCCTGGTTGCTTTTAGGTGAAAATTAGATTACCATAAACAGGAGCAGAGCACCTCTGCATGTGGAAGTTCAGCACAATACAAAGACTGGATACAAAATGTGATTTACAATCACCTCTAATATTTGAGAGAACCCATTTTTAGTGACTAACAAGAAGATAAACATATGATGTGCATATTCAAAATGCATTATACATGTAACAGCCACCATTTCACTTTTGAATAATTTTGTTTTTAATGAAGATTGTTTACTGGATAAATCCCTCTGAGCAACATACTCTTTTACATGGGTGACCAGTGATTCACAAAATACATATATCCACATAACACTCAAAAGCCTACACAGAATCAGTTACTTAAGAACAATAACAAGCTTTCTAAGATGGCTGTGTACTGATCAACAGCTTAATTTCAGCTCTCTCAGTGTGAAAATTGAAAGTGATGGACAAAAACGTAAATAGCAGAAGTAACCAAAAACTGAGGGTAATGCTACTCAACGCCAGAAGTCTAAACCTCAAAATGCATGCACTCGAGGCACTCCTCAGTATGGAGAACATCGATATCTGTGCAGTAACAGAAACCTGGTTTAAGGCTCCAGAGAACACCCCAGCACTACCAGGCTATAACTCATACCATGTTTTTCGGCCACAGAACCCGGACCGAAAAACAAAAGGTGGGGGTGTATCCATATTCATCAAGGATATCCACACCTCCAGGTTAGTGGCACAGCACAATGCCCTAGAGATCATCCATGTACAACTAACAACGGGCAAAACTGCAATTCAAATTGTAGCTTGCTACAGATCACCCACCATGACCCAGGACCCCCATTCCACATTTCTGGAGATACTGGAAAATATGAAGGTCCTACCAAACGCCCTAATATTGGGTGATTTCAATTACCCAAACATTAACTGGGAGAACTACCCAAGTACTAACTCCCTTGCCCAACGCTTCCTAGAATTTATAAACTCGAACGCCCTGGATCAAATGGTCAGCTCCCCACCAGAGGTGACAACATATTGGACCTGGTCATCACCAACATGGGTGACCGGTGTTCTCCACCGGAGGTCAACCCCTCACTGGTTAGATCAGACCATAGACTAATCACTCTGGATATCCACATTCCGCCCCCACCCCCAATCAAGGAAACCACCGTGAAAAACTTTTCAAAAGCAAACTTCACTTTACTTAATACTGAGGTGGAAAGGTTCACAGCCCCCATGCTAAAGGACAACGTTGTCCAAGCTGCTGAATCCCTTACAAAGGCACTCTATGAGCACATGCAAGAATGCATGGATCATGCTATCCCAAGCAAAACCAAGACTCACTCCTCCAAGAAAAGGAAACCAGTCTGGTGGACCCCTGCCATAAATAAGCTATACAATAGAAGAAGGAAACTAGTACAGAAGAGAGTAAAATCCCAAGAAGGAAAGACATCTTTGATCAGTATCACCAAGAAACTACAATCCCTCATAAAATCAACCAAGGCTAGCTTCGAAAGAAAAATTGCCAAGGACTCCAAAGATAACCACAAAGCATTCTTTAGCTATGTCAGGAACCTAAGTGGAAACTCTCAGATCTGCTCTGAGCTAGTGCAGAATGGCACAAAATACACTAAACTGACTGATATTGCCAACATTCTGGCAGACAGGTTTAGTGCAAACTTCATCCCCCTCTCACCTCCTAAAGGGCCCATAACCATATCAGAAGAATGTGGAGCCCTGGCAATCACTGACACACAGGTTAAAACAGCCCTATCCAAAGCCAAAAACACAGCTTCAATGGGACCAGATGGTGTCCCAGGCTGTGTCTTACACGAGCTCCAAAATTAACTAACCCCTCACCTAAACACACTGTTCAAACTCAGCCACTCTACAGGCTACGTAAACAGCACAGCAACAGTTATCCTGCTCCACAAAGGTGGAGCCACAATGAACCCCTGGAACTATCGCCCTATAAGCCTGACTACCCTGGTCTGCAAGGCTATGGAGTGCATCATCATGGAACTCATTAACAGAGACATTGGGAACTTCCAAACATTGGACCCTACCCAGTTTGGCTTTGTTAAGGGCAGATCATGCCTCCTAAAGCTGGTGGACTTCTTTGAGACAGTTACCAAGGCTTTAGACAAGGGGAAGGAGGTCCACACAGCCTACCTAGACCTCGCAAAGGCTTTTGACACCATTCCCCATTCTGGTATTATAGACAAGCTCACCAGCCTGAACATAAATCCCTACGTCACGAGATGGGTTGCCAATTGGCTCATGGATAGAACCCACACGGTGAGAGTTGCAGGCTCTAGGTCCGACTCTAAACCGGTTACAAGTGGCGTCCCCCAGGGCTCAGTCCTGGGACCCCTCCTGTTTCGTATATACTTCTCAGAGGTACAGGCAAGCACAGGAGGACTATGGCTGACCAAATTTGCAGACAACTGCAAACTGTGGGCCATAATTGACTCTCCAGCTGATACAGACATCCTCCAGAAGGGTCTCACTGAGATGGATACCTGGTGTCAAAATCATGGCCGCAAGCTAAATGCCAAAAAGTGCATAGTCATCCCCTTTGGAAAAAACAAAGTACCCGCAAAGTACCCCATACGTGGTAGTCCCCTAAATACTGAAAATATAATAATGGATCTGGGGACCCAAGTAGACAGTAACCTCTCCTTTGATAATCATATTGCCAAGGTGGTTAGAAAATCCTTCTATCTTTGCATCTAGAACAAAAGAGGTTATTGTGTCCCTCTACTTATCACTCATCAGACCCATCATAGAGTACAACGCCCCATTTGGGATGTACCTTACAAGACACCTGCAACAGCTGGAAAGACCACAGAAGTACCTCACCAAGAGTATTACCGGCCTCAAACAGATGCCCTATGCAGCCCAAATGAAGAAACTCCAGCTGTACTCGGTTGCATACAGCTTACTCAGAGGTGATCTCTGCCTGACATACAAGGCCATGTCCAACCCACAATTGATGGACATGCTCCACCTAAAAAAAAACAAATCCCCAAGAGCCACATGCTCTAGGGATCTAAACCTCACCACAACGATAAATAGGACGTGCTGGAGGGATAGATTCCTGACCCAGAGACTCCCCATGCTTTGGAACAGGATTCCAATCTACATTAGGCAGAGTCCCTCGCTAACACTCTTCAAGAGAAACCTTGATGAGTGGATGGGAAACAGAAAATTTACCCCAGGGATCACTGCAGTGGCTCTGCTGGACAGAGGCACAGGGAACTAATCTAAGTGGGCGGTGAAAGCCAGCACATTCTGGCTAGACTTATAGATGCCCTCGGTCAGATAGTCTAGTACTTACCTATGAACAAGAACCAGTCATTCTGCCTATTTTAGCAAAATTCAGTTACTGGTTAGTAAGTTAGTAGAAAAAGTGAACAGAAAATGACTAGGAAAAAGCCTGCAGCTGTTCAGCAAAAAGCAGTTTAAGCTCCAGCTGTAGTGCAAGGGATGGCCTCTAGTAATTTCGAGAAAAAATAAGCCAAATGTGCTCACAGTGAATTAAAATAAATGAAGCACTTGGAGTATATCAACTCAAATAACAAAAGGCTGGAAAATGGAAGAAACTAAGCATATATTCAGATGAACTGATAAAACAGCAAAAATCAAGAGATCAAAATGAAGAAAAGGCTGACTGAGTATGAGACTGCTCAAGAAGAGCTATTTAAAAAAATAGTAAGTTAGAAGACAGAGCATGCAGAGAAAACCTGAGATTTTCTGTTGTACCAGAGAAACTGGAAGGAAGAGAATGTATTCATTTTATGAAAGCACAAGCAAGTAACTGGACTGGTATGTCACAGCAGGATTTGTTAACTGAAAAGGCACATTGTGTGAATGCTCCAAATTTGGCCATGAGAAAACAGCCAAGACCTGTATTAGTAAAGATACACTCATACCAGCAGAAAGAGTTGATCCTGACAAAATTGTTGGCAGAAGGGCAAAGTATTAAAAACTGCAGACAGTAGAGTGTTTGTGGAACATGATTATTCACTGTTGACAAGGCAGGAACATGTGCATTTAACTGAAAGCTTCCACACACATCCAATAATTATTTCAGGTCATGCACCAATATTAAGATAAAAATGCATGGTAATGAAGAAAAAATGAGACACTGGCACGTCCCCACCTACCTGTTAAAAAAGAGAGAAATTTAAAGAATGGGTAGTAAATTATTGATGTTATTATGGAAGATAGAAATTTCTTTAGAAGTTATAGCTAGTAAGTAGGTTAAAATGAAAGTGAAGTTTAGAAATAAAAAAAAAGAGATGTAGTTTAGTTTAGAAGTAACAAGAATTACTTAGAGGGGCTGACAAAGGTCAAAGCATTTCATAATAAGGGAAATCTCACAGAACAAGAAGATGTACAATTGCATAGTGCTAAATATAAGGGAGTATCTGGATAATATGCATGAGTTTACAAAGATTGCTGTTAAGCAGCTGCTTTTTGATAATCCCACAGCACAAAAACTCTTAGCACAACGAACTAGACAACAGAAAGCAGAAAGGATTGTTGCCAAACCTAGGAAGCCTATAACAAGAAAAATAACCAGAGATCAAAGAGATATTTTGGAATTTTTTTATGAAAATTTGTATAAAGCAGACAAATAGAAAAAATTATGGAAGACTTATGTATGCCAAGGTTAAAGGCAGATGAAGGTCAACAATTAACAGTTAAGATATGAGGAGATGAGACACAAACAGTGATGTATAATTAATCTGCTGGAAAGTCTCCAGAAACAGATGGTATTCCTGTGGATGTTAGGAGGAAAGAAGGCAATAAAGATCTAGAAGATTTTTTAGCAGTAATTTAAAAAGTGGGGAAGCACCAACACTAGGAAGAAAGCTTTGATAATTGTAATATCTAAATATGGTAAAGACTCATCAGACCCTGCTTCATATAGGCTCATTTCAATTTTAAACCATGGTTATAATGTGCTTATGTCTGTAACAGCTAAACAAATGGCAAAGGTGTTGCTAAAATTGATAGATATGGTCAATGTAGTTTTGTGGAGGGGAAGTAAACATTTGACAACATCAACAGAGCAATGATAATCAAGAAGGAAGCAGAGGTGAAGCCACAACAGACCCCGGAAACTATCACCCTATAAGCCTGACTAGCCTGGTCTGCAAGGCTATGGAGCGCATCATCATGGAACTCATTAACAGAGACATTGGGAATTGCCAAACATTGGACCCTACCCAGTTTGGCTTTGTTAAGGGCAGATCATGCCTCCTAAACCTGGTGGACTTCTTTGAGACAGTTACCAAGGTTTTAGATGAAGGAAAGGAGGTCCACACAGACTAACTAGACCTCGCAAAGGCTTTCAACACCATTCCCCATTCTGGTATTATAGATAAGCTCACCAGCCTGAACATAAACCCCTATGTCATGAGGTGGGTTGCCAATTGGCTCATGGATAGAACCCATACGGTGAGAGTTGCAGGTTCTAGGTCAGACTCTAAACTGGTTACAAGTGCCGTCCCCCAGAGCTCAGTCCTGGGACCCCTCCTGTTTGGTATATACTTCTCAAAGGTACAGGCAAGCACAGGAGGACTATGGCTGACCAAGTTCGCAGACAACTGCAAACTGGGGGCCATAACTGACTCTCTGGCTGATACAGACATCCTCCAGAAGGGTCTCACTGAGATGGATACCTGGTGTCAAAATCATGGCCTCAAGCTACATGCCAAAAAGTGCAGTCATCCCCTTTGGAACAAAGTACCCGTGAACTACCACATACGTAGTAGTCACCTAAATACAAAAAATGTAATAAGGGATCTGGGGACCCAAGTAGATAGTAATCTCTCCTTTGATAATCATATTGCCAAGGTGGTTAGAAAATCCTTCTATGTGGCCCACCTAATCACAAAAGGGTTCACATCTAGAACAAAAGAGGTTATTGTGCCCCTCTACTCATGATTCATCAGACCCATCATAGAGTACAACGCCCCATTTGGGATGTACCTTACAAGACACCTGCAACAGCCGGAAAGATAACAGAAGTACCTCACCAAGAGCATTACTGGCCTCAAACAGATGCCCTATGCAGCCCGACTGAAGATACTCCAGCTGTACTCGGTTGCATACCACTTACTCAGAGGTGATCTCTGCCTGACATACAAGGCCATGTTCAACCCAGAATTGATGGACATTCTTCACCTAAAAAAAAAAAAAAAAAAAAAAATCCCAGAGAGCCACACTCTCTAGGGATCTAAACCGCTCCACAACGATAAATAGGACATGCTGGAGGGATAGATTCCTGTTACAGATACTCCCCATGCTTTGGAACAGGATTCCAATCTACATTAGGTAGAGCCCCTCACTAACACTCTTCAACAGAAACCTTGACGAGTGGATGAGAAACAGAAAATTTACCCCAGGGATCACTGCAGTGGCTCTGCTGGACAGAGGCACAGGGAACTACTCTAAGGGGGTAGCGAAAGCCAACACATTCTGGCTAGGCTTATAAATGCCCTTGGGCAGATAGCCTAGCACTTACCTATAAACCTATGAACCTATGTAAGAAAATATCACTGTTGTTGGTGGATCTTGATGCAGAGAAAGCATTCAACAGAGTAAGCTAGGATTTTATGAATAGGGCAATAATTTGCATTCCCTAATACAATAATAAGGTTAATTAGGAGGATATATAAGGGATCGGAGACAAAAATTAAAGTGGGAGGGTTCCTTTCTAATAAGTTGTGTCTGAATAAAGGAACCAGGCAGGGGTGTCCTCTTTCCCTTTTAAGTCCGTTATATTCACAGCCATTGGCAAAAAAATGAAGGACTCAGAAATTCAGGGATATAATTGGTATGGTAATCAAGAAGAGTTGGCTTTATTTGCATATTATATTATTTTGTCCCTGATAAAACCAGAAAAGTACAGCTCAGTGTTGTGGAACATTTTAACGCAGTTTCAATTTTTTTTTTAGGGATATAAAATTAATGAAAACAAAACAAAGGCTACAGCTATAAACTATGTACCCACACATGAACTGGTTCAGCAATACCCATATTTACGGGGACACAATAAAATAAATTATTTAGGAGTATGGGTTAAAAAGGATTCTGTTATGGCAGCAAGGATATGTGGGAAGAGACTACACAAAAGATAATACAAAAACTGTGAAAATGGAAGTTTCTGTTTATGGGTATGGATAGCAAGCCACAAACAGGAAACATGTTTTTAGTCCCCATAATTTTATTTACAGGTCAGACATATTTTTATCACCAAAGAAGTTGTGGACAGTAACTAATAAAGGGTTGCCAGGTATTTTATCTGGGAGGGGAAGAGGGCAAGTGTCAAGTGGGATAAATTGATCCTTCCAATAGAACAAGGTTGTTTAGAATTACCCAATTTGAAGGCACATTTTAGAGCTCCACAGTTAAGTTTTGTTTATATAACACAAGCAGAAAGCTACAATTCAAAGTGGAAAGATATTAAGATGAAGTGGGGGGGTGGGGTGTGGAATTAAAAAAAAAAAGAGAGAGAAAGTGGGATTTTGGATGTAGATCCTTAAGAAGGATAACAGCCATGCAGATTATAATATTTGTAAAGTAGCAGATAGTATTCTAAGACCTAAGTCAACACCAGAATGGAGAAGAGATTCTGCATATAGGGATGACTGCAATTAGGGGTACAAAGAATACGAAAGAAGGGACTGTAGTTTACTGGAGAAAACTGGCAAAGGAACCAAAGTACTGGGAGCAAATAACTAGAGAGGGAAAGTTAATAGAATGGAAGAAGCTAAACAAGACATTTGCACTGCAGGTTAGAGATTGCCTTCACTATAATCGATTGATATTTGAGTATAAGCAAAGAAAAAGGAATCCTTAGTGAATGGCCTGCTCTGGTAGAGTTTTTAGTTGAATCTGGAACAGAAGCCTCTGTTAAAAATGGATAACAAATAGGACATATAAAATATTGCACTATAACTATATAAATCAATCACAGGAGGTTGGAAAAGATTGGGAAGCGAGTCCGGAGAAGTAATTCACAAAAAAATAATGGGAGGACATATGTATGGCTCCCAAATATGCCACAAAGTCTACAAGATTTAGGATTTTTGCTTGGAATGGTTTGCATAGGTATTTTTATACCCTAAGCAGATTCCAAAGAATTTTTCCTGGTGTAGATGTCAAATGCTGGAGGTGTACTGGGGAAGAAAGTGGTAACTGGGAATGTATGTTTTGAGAGTCTAATGAGTACGCAGACTTAAAAAAATATATCCCTACAGAGTACTATGGCAGAAATATTGGGTGATCAAATCAGTGTTAACTAAAATAATTTTTTGAGCTGGGATAAAGGATCTGAATTGCCTAGACACAGTTAGGTCTTGGTAAGTTTAATTCTAGTGGCTGCCAAAAAAAGCAATTACTAGAAAATGGAAATCAAAGTCTAAACCAACTGCATTTGAAGTAGGGAATATTGTAACAGAGATAAAAACTGGAAGTGGGATGTTTAGAAAAGGGTAGGAGCAAATTATATAGAGCAAAATGGAAATTATGGGAACAGTACATGCAGAATAATGTTTTGGAGGAGGAGTGAGGGTTAAGGGAAGGCAGGAATTGAGCAATTCATGTAACTTGGATTGATGCTAATTTTATAAAAGAATGTATGTGATGTATAATGTCTGTAACTGTGAACATGTTAACATGGTTTGTTTTATTTTATATAATTGTATGCTTGCCTGTGTCTTAACTGATAATCAATGAATGTGTTAAAGAAAAAGATAAGTAACATCATCTAAACAAGTGATGCAAAATAACAGGAACATATACATTTTTCAATTACGTGTGCAAAAACACTAAGCAGTGTTTAATTCATTCATTGTGATAATGTTACAGTGCAGAACTACATACTTCCCATGGTCTCCTTCACAGTAGTAAAGCATGTAAAATCCATGAAGTTTAACCAATACAGCACACTTAAAACATGCCTGGCAATATACTCATAGTTCTTTCGCCATGATTAGCTATGTCACAAAACAAATGCACTCACCATTATTGTGAAGACGGCCGTTCTTATCACTATGCTATAAACTTATTATCCCATTGCTCATCTTTTTGCTGCTGATAATGCTGTGGAAATTTGTAGATGATTTTTGCACTCCACTGGCTACACTTAGCATCTTTCAGTGAGGCTTATTAAAGATCCACTGCAGTGTTATTTTCTCTGTGCCAGAGACACATTAGCATTTGCATACATTTTTAAAAGCTGCTGCAATCTTTGTACTTGCCAGTGCAGTAGTAATAGTGGATAAGAGATTCAGGCTATTCAGGTGAGAATCCTCTGGGAATGTTTGGAGTTATCAAAAAGTACTCGAGTATCAGACAACCTACGTAGAAGATTCTATAGGAATGAGAAGTCCACTAACTGGTTCTCTGACAGAGTAGCTGAAGCATGAAACAGACTACCAAATTACACTAAAGCAAGTACTAGTTTAGATATTTTTAAGAACAGCCCGGAGACATATTATGGGAACAGGTGTTCTGTATATTGGCAAGCTAGAATGGCATTAATGCCCATGCTTGAAATATTTTTATGTATGTAATATTTGATGTGAGGCACCATATTATCAGATCGGCAAAATGTACTTTCACTACTCCATGGAAAAAACACTAGCAAACCCCAGTTACTCTCTCTCCCTCTCCGAAATCATGCCCAGAAATGACACTGGTGCACATGTAATTAGTATTCATTAACTTACTGAACTGATGATTTTGTGAAGCTTAAACAGATTTCATTATGTATACATCTACAGAAGAGACAGACAAAAAAAATGAAAACCTGAAATATAAAGCATTATTCATTTACATTTAGCAAATTTAAATGTGCTATATTAAAAACTATAAATAACATGCTAACATTGCTAAGTACCACAGTTATTACCAAATATAAATTAAGTGCTGTGACGCACTTATCCAAAAGCATTTTTAACTGTGTGTAAATGTGAATTCTTCTTGATATTTTTTTGACAAACTCCATTCATAGCCTTCATAGAACCCTGTATCTAACTTTAAAACTCCCACCTGGTCCCTAACCCTAAAACTCCCACTCTCTTTCTAAGGTTTAGGGAGTCATTCAGGGTGCTTTGCTTACGATTAGGGTTAGAGAGGGAGCAGATGTTTTAGGGTTTGGGTTAGTGAATGAGGCTTCAAGTTATAGTTATGGACTGGGTGGGAATTTTACAGCTAGAGTGAAGGTTATGGAAGGACTATGTATGGAGTAGGGGCTCAGACACTTGCCATTTAAATGGCCAAAAATAATGTACACTTACAATTAAAACAAAAAAAAGGAGAATGTACATTTTCACACAACTGCAACTGTGCTGGGACAAGTGTTTCAGTAGCAACATTTAATTTACATTCTGTCGATCACACCATATTTGCATATGACAACAGCTTATTAACAGCTATCAGTCATTGTGGTTATGCCCAACTTGTGAAGTCTCATCCATGGGTGGTACTAAGTATACTACATTGACTGTGGAATAAGAATAACTACCATTTTTCCACAATTCACTTGGGGAAAAAACAGTTCATACTAAATGCCACTCCCTTCCTCCCTCTCTCTCTATTTTTCATCTGGGACGATGGCATTAAACAGCAGTCATAATAGACAGGCATGTCCAAATCACAGAGTAGTAGCTTACCACTCAACTTCTTAGAGCAAGAAATCTGAACAAAGCCTAACATAATGGGACAAAGGCCAAAAAATAGGAACAGGTTTTAAATATTGCTCTTATAAGCTTAGCTATACACTAGAATAACATGATTTAACAGGATTTGTGTTACAGTGCATTTTCTGAATGATATAAACTGTAAAATTGAAATGTATGTCACTATTTAGTGAAAAAAACAACACCACAGAACACTCCTTAGGGTAGATGTCTCACTGCAAGTATAAATGACGATAACAATTCCAAGGGTGATCCAAGCAGTAGAGACAACCATGCAGAGTCAATAAATCGTCAGAAATGATACATAAAAGAGAATATAATCTTTAATGTGCACACTGGTAAAGCTTTCACTTGTAGCTTCCTCAGACCATCAACAAAAATAACATAATATGGTTGACTTCACTAATATACTACATTTCAACCAATCAAAACATTCAGACAATTAAACCAATTTTCAAATAGATAGACATCGCCCAAATAGAAACATACCATACCAAATACACATCCTGTAACAATTACAGATTAAAATATGTGTGCGCTTAACAGCAATAAAAATAAAAAATATAAAAAAATAAAAACATGAAGTTAATATAGAACAGTCTATAATATTGTTAATCTAGACAGGAATGAGTATTGAATTTAACCAACATGCAGTCTCCTGGATTTCAGAAAGGGCTTTAATGAGGCCCTTTCATTGAGGCCTCTACCTCTATCCGCCCTAAATCTTAAAATCCATTTCACTTCCCTTCCCTCAGTGCAATTTCTGATGTCCCCTCCTCGAACATGGGGCTTGATAATATCTATCACCATGAACCTGAACGTATGCTCTTCTCCGGTCACTATTACATGTTTAGCCAGAGCACTGGCAGAGGATCTCACCCTTATGCCATACAAGTGTTCCCTTATCCTGTTTTTGAACATCCTGTTGGTCTTCCCAACATAGAAAGACCGACAGGCGTCACAAACCGCAAGGTATACCACGTGTAATGTGGCACAGTCTGCCAAAAAAGTGAAAGCATAACTCTGTCCTGTATGAGGATGAATAAACCTTCCACTAGAATCTATATAGCTACAAAACTTGCAATGTCCACAAGGGTGTCTGCCCGAACCTGGCACATGTCCAAGGTCATGTCTGTCAAAAGGTTGGCATAGGATCCTCTTCAAATTTGGCTTATTCTTAAACCTAAACTTAGGTTGATCACCAACAATGTTCCTAATATCAGGGTTAGCTGTCAACACCCCCCAGTTCTTACTGATCACCTCATATATCTTTCTATTATCTGTGGTATAGAACATGGCTATTCTAATCTCAGAGGGGTGAATCACAGAAGTATCTTGTGACTCGTATTCCATCCTGCTGGAAAAATAAGGGCTGGCTCTCCCCCATCTAAGGGAATCCAATTCATGTAATCCTTCATCAATCTCAACCCGACTGTACCCTCGCTTTTCAAATCTCTCTTTTAAACTACTCAACTCAGTGTGGTATCCCCCATCAGAGGCATTAAGCTGAAATGCCCGCATTCCCTGTCCTTTAACCACGTTCTTAAATACATACTGGGGGTGCATACTGCACCTATGTAGCAAGGTGTTCCTGTGACATCTTTTTCTATATACACCTGTATTAATGAGTCCACTGTCCAATCTTTCAATATAAACATCCAAGTACTCTATCCTACTACGAGAAGATGCCATAGTGAATCTTAAATAATCAGTCATCCTGTTCATGTGCATGATGAATGTTGTCACCTCATCCATGCCTCCACTCCAAATAAAAAAGACATCATCTACGAAATGGCAATAAAAGGGAACGTATCTCCTGAAGGCATCCAGACAGAACAACATGTCCTCCTCCCAGAGTGCCAGAAACATGCTGGCGTAGCTATTGGCACAAGAAGTGCCCATAGCTACACCATCTCACTGTAAATACATGACCTGGTCAAAGAGGAAGACGTTGTTCTTCAGGAATAAACAGATCAAATCTATATGTCTCTCCCCATAATCACTGTATCTAATCAGGTACTGTTTAACAGAGTCAACGCCTGCCGTATTGGGAATGATAGTAAAAAGGGACTGCACATCCAAAGTGGTGAAAATCAAATCCATGCCCAGCTCTAACTCTTTTGTACAGCTGTACAAATCCAGAATAAGCTGTTTAGTGTCTCTAAGAACCACTGAGTTCCGACCCAGCAATGGGCGGAGGAACCTCTCCACATATAGTGAAAAGGGTTCAGTGCACCATCCCCTGCTGGACACAATCGGTCTCATAGGGGGATTAATCACATTTTTGTGGATCTTAGGTAGACCCTGTATAACAGGCAATACAGGGTTCTCTGCTCCTAAAAATGTAAACAGATCTGAAGTCAAATAAACACTCTTTAACATATCAACCAACATCATGTTAATCCTATTCTTAAGGGCATTGACCTCATCTACACTAATGACAGAATAATATTGCACATCACTAAGCATAACCTTCATAGAACGCTGATATTCATCACTGTCCACAATTACTACTGGTCCACCCTTGTCAGCCGGTCTAATGGTGACAGTACTGTCGTCCTGTAGTCTCCTCAATGCCCTCCGTTCATTGAGATTCAGATTATATTCAGTTCTGTTACATCTCTTCTTATCATTCTCATAACTAAAACATTTATATAAATCATCCTCCACTAATTTGTAGGATGCCTCTACTAGAGGGTGATAATTAGGCACATATAAGCTTGGCTTCTTAAAAAGTGAAACATGCTCATTAACATTTCCCCCAAATTCCAATTGCAGCATGATGTTCCTACTGAATGTCTTGACATCAATTAAAATGTCCGTTAAACTGCCATGACTTGTTGGAATAAAATTCAAACCTTTATTTAAAACAGAAAGCTCATCAATGTCTAGAATACGTTTAGAAATATTCCACACTAAACTGCCCCAATATGATTCCACATCTTCTTGAGAGACCGACTGGACTGCCTCTCGGCCGAGAGTTTGTGCTTCTGTCTCCCCCGACTGATCGATCGAGTCCTCCTCATCCCTCTCTCCACACTGATGGGTAAAGGGAATTGATGAAAACCCACAGTCACAGGATTGCCATTCTCTGTAGATGTACCTGCTGGTACGGCCCGTGTCTCTTTTGGCCACACATCAGGTTGAACTGGCATCTCACTGCCCACTGAAGAGTCACTAAGCGCATTGTTTTGCATCACCACACTACTGGATGCCTGTATGTCAGCCGTACATTCCTGCACCACATCATTCATCATAGGGTTTGAGGCTTGTATTACAGTCACTTTTCCTTTATCAACAGAACCAATGTCAATGGAAGTTGAGTCTATCTTTACTTGAGACGGCATGCCGCCTTCAGTCCCATAACCATTACGTCTGTCAGAATCCCCAGCTCTAGGCCATGTAAAAACATGGCCCTGCTGAAAATCTTTAGTGTCTCTGTCAATTTTACCTCTTTTTTGTTGGAGCAGTCTTCTTTCATAGGCTGTAACTCCAGCCAACAAACCATCCATCATACAATCTACAGCGGACATCAACAGAATATTCATCAGAGAAAACTGGTCTCTTAATCAGTGGATTTACCTTCATGCTTAGGATTTTACTAAAACGTTCCATTTCATTTTGAGTGTTGGTATTCCCATTTCGACTGTAATTCAGTTCGATTTCATAGCCTTCTGCCATGTTCTGGTCCTGATGTTCACAAAAAGTACAAAGAGAAAGACAAAAACACAGGTACCAGATGAAAAGCTCGGTCTTCACCTCAGAGCCAATAGTATATGTATAAAAAGTTGAACTGCCACAGTAGAAGGAAAATTCTTTATTGCAAGGACAAAGTGAGTGCTTGATGTGGATGATGGGGCACAAATGGTCTTTAAAGACAAATTTAGAGCCTTTGAAAACAAGTTATATAAGTATAAAATGCTCCAATGGCAGAGATTCCATTTGGAAGCCTGCTTAAGATATAAAATTGTTTCCAGAGGTCTGAGAGTTCTAACTATGGCAACTTATGGTGATGCTCTCCCTGACCTCCTGAAGAAATTGCAGCAACTTAATTTGCAGTTAAGTTATGACTACATGAACTTAATAACTGACTATTTTTTACCTGAAGAAAGGGAACTTGAAAATGAACTGAAAGCTCTGCAGATCGATCTATGCACTAACTTTACAAATAGCATTATTGGTGACAAGCTAGATACTCTCTTTGAAAGCATATCCAGCTATGAGAAAAGATTACAGAATACGAAGCTGAAAAAGCTTCAAAGGGATGTGAATGATTTTCAGTCCGGTGCTGTTTTTTCACTACAGCAACAGACCAGCCCGTAAACCCAGACCCTTTTGTGATAGACAACACACAACCATCAACAAGAAGCCAAATAACTGAAGAGGGAGTCGCTGCAGCCACTAACACTGAGGAAACACAGAGTTCACCAGTGACTCCTGCTGAGCAGCAGTCAACAGTAAAACCAAAGGATATAAATACAAGTAGTAGCAAGAAGAATTATAACAGAAATCTATCTAATGAGAATCCCCCTTTTTCCATGCAACAGAAGGGAAGATCAGGAACTCAAATGATACCCTTTACATTAATGAATGCTCTACCGATAAAAAGCAGATCAAGGAGCAGAAGGAGGAACGGCCAAGTCAGGCAGATACCAAACACAGAAGCAACTCGGAACACAATGGTAACTCACAGCAAGAACACAAAAGTCTGGTAATAAATCTTTCATCTTTAACACCAACTGATGCTCATATGTCATTTTTGAATAAAGGGCTGTCGTTTATTCCAGCCCAGAGAACTGTGTTAGTTGACATTCCAAAAGAACTTCTATTTGGTTGCAACTTAACTTTTAAAACTATGTTTAAAGGACAAATAACTGATAATGTGAACATCTTTAAAAAACCCAGTACCTTTGTACCTAAATTACATCCTATGGTAGAAGCCTGTGTGTCAGTATGTGAGAAGCAAATAAGGGAAGCATTTAATTCAGATAGAAGAGCTGTCTTTTATAACTTGAGTAAAGAAGAATCTGATGCTCTATATGACCTGAGGGAAATGCATTCAGTGGAAATTAGACCCGCATATAAAGGAGGGGGAGTTGTGATTATGGATAGGGAATTTTACGTCCAGCAAACGATTAAACTACTGAATGACCATGAAACCTATACCTGTATCTCAGTAAATATAGTAAAATGTGTTATAGACAGGATTGCTGCTTGACTTTCTGACTAAATATTTGATAACAGAGGATTTAAGTATTTTAATGTAGAAACTCCCACCATTCCAGTTATATATATGGTCTTCCCAAGGTACATGTCCACCTATGAGACCCATAGTGTCTAGTAGAGGCTGGGCAATAGAAGCCACGTCAATATATGTAGAGAATGATCTTCATCCAAGCTTGAAAAGTGTGAAACAGTATTGAAAGACACAAAATCTTTTCTCCAAACATTGTATAGAAAGACAATTTCGATAAATAAAGAGCATCTGCTTGTAACCTTAGATATTACATCACTTTTCACTGCGATTCCAAATCAGTGGGGAATAGAGAACATTAGGAGCTTGCTATGCTCTAAACGTGCTTTCTCTAATGATAAAGTGAATCTGTTATGCAGTCTGCTTGAAATAATTTTGGACAATAATGTTTTTGTCTTTAAAAAAGATTTTTACCTACAAAAGGTTGGTGTAGCTATGGGCATAGCTTGTGCAAACAGCTACACCAACCTAACTTTAGTCCAGTGGGAAGAAACATTTCTACTACAGGTAAAGGAATTTAGCAAATATGTTCTGTGGTATGCACGTTTTGTGGATGACGTTTTTTTTCTATGGGAAAACTCAATAGAGATGCTGGGTAGATTCTTAGAGGACCTACATTTTATTTTTATTTATTTTTTTTATTTTACATTTGTTGACCGGGATAGTCCGACTGGATGCATATCCATTTTCAGCGGAGGCCTGGGGAGAAAAGCTGGTGTAGTTGTATCTGTAAGTACTCAAACGAACAGATAGAATTCCTTGATGTTCTAGTGAAAAAATCAGAAATGGGGCAGATGGCTACTAGCCTGTATAGAAAACCAAGTAGAAAGAATTCCATATTACATAAAAACAGCATGCATCCAAGACATGTTAGCAAAAACATTACGAAAAGGCAGTTCCTGAGAGCCTCAAGATTACATAATAAAAATGATGAGTTGGAAAAGTCTATGGAAGTATTAAAAGGAGAACTACATGATAGAGGCTATAACCAGACAGAAATAGACACCACCATAGATGGAGTATACCAAGAACGTCAAGGGAAAGGTAGACCTTACTTCTCAGAACAAACTATAAGAGATAACCCTGAAACCGACTCCAGGGATGAGAAACTTAGGTTCCCCATTACATATGCAAGTGATGTCAGTCAATTTTGTGATATATTCAAGAACAACTGGAACATACTGTTAGCCACTAAAGAACTTGAAGGCATCATAGACTTTGGACCTCACTTCTCATTTACAAACAAAAAATCACTTAAAAGGTAGTTATGTTATAAAACCCAAACACATAAGTCCCTAAGCACATCAGACAGGATAGGTACATATATGTGCAGGAACTGCAGAGCTTGCAAGTACATTTTCTCATGTAGCACTTTTGTACATCCACAGCAAAAGTTTAGAATTGAATTTAATTTCTATTCAGACTGCAGGACAAAAATATAGTCTTAGTTTTTGCCAATATTGTAAAGTTTTTTATGTGGACAATACTAATAGAATGCTCAAATAATGCATTTTAGAACATATGAGGGACATAGTAAACAAAAAGGAGAGTAGAGCCCTAGTTAAACATGTAGAAGCTGAAGGGATGCACCACGTTTTTAAATTTTTAGTTTTAGAAGTTCTGGAAGAAAATATCAGAGGGGGTGACATTAGAAATAGAACAGAAGAGGCCGAGCAGAAATGGATTCTGCAACTAAATGCAGACAAACCGCCAGGCATTAATGAAGTTGTTTCTTTGAAACCATTTTTAAAGGCAACACCCTTAAAGCACTAATTCTCTTCTACATGGTTCTACAGGCATCCACATTTGAATTTGCATACTGTTTTTAACAGTTTTACGTCTATTTATGTTTTTTTCTACTATTTTTACATTAATTGAGTCTGATATAAATATTTGTTTGTCTTAACTGATTGGTTACTTTGAAAGTATATATATCAAGGAAGGCATGGGATGTTTTAAGTCTGATGAAGCGACCTGGAAGGTTGTGAAAGCACTCACTTTGTCCTTGCAATAAAGAATTTTCCTTCTATTGTGGCAGTTCGACTTTTTATACATACTATTGGCTTTGAGGTGAAGACGGAGCTGTTCATCTGGTACTTGTGTTTTTGTCTTTCTCTTTAAACATAATAAAAAGACTGCTCCTCAAGCTAAAACCATGTCGCAATGCACCAGACAACCTACCATCAACCTTCCTCAAACTATGTGATGAAACCATAGCCTATCCCATATCTATTCTTATAAATAGATCCATACAAGAATCCTACATCCCAACTATCTGGCGGCACGCTTTTATCATCCCTCTCCATAAAGGTGGTAAAAACATAGACACAACCAATTTCAGACCCATAGCAATACTCTCATCTCTTTCTAAGATACTCGAAAAGACTATCCACTCACAACTTATGCCATACCTAAACCTACACAAACTCCTCTCCCCTACTCAACACGGCTTTTGCCCCAACCACAGCACCATGACCGCCCTCCTATCCTTTCTTGAAACCATCAACCTAGCACGTGACAATGGCAAATACATATCATCACTGTTTCTAGAACTTTCTAAAGCATTTGACACCATCTCCTGCTCCTTACTCCTTTCCCAGCTCTAATATTTAAATCTCTCTTCCTCTACCTTAGCCTGGTTCTCCAGCTACCTATCCCACTGCCAACAAGATGTCCAATGAAAAGCATCAATGTCTCCTTTCTTACCAACACCCACAGGAGTTCCCCAGCGATCTGTACTGGGCCCACTTCTCTAACATATTCATCTACAACTTCCACTACTCCATCCCCAAAGCCTCAGTTATCCAGTATGCAGATGACTCCACCATCATCTGGCCATCCTCCTGCCCCTATGAACTGCTAGTAAAAACTCAATTAGCCTTCTCCAAAACTGAATCCTGGATGTAATCCAATCACCTAGCCCTAAACGCTAACAAAACAAAACCAATGATTTTTACTCCTACCAAAAACTCCAATTTCAACAAAAACTTACTCTCCATTAAAAGCCAGAATAACACCGCCCTAGAAATCATTCCCAGTTCCAAGCTACTAGGCCATCACCATTGATGAAAACCTAAAATTTGATTCCCACATTTACTCTACAATTAAGAAAAACCCATCAAAAAAATCGGTCTCTTCTAGAGACACAACTGTAACCTCAGCCCCTCCACCTGACAAACTCTTGCAACTACCTTCCTCCTCCCCTCATGTTTGGCACTCCCCTATTCTCCAACCTTCAACTTGGCCTTCGTTCCAAACTCGAATCCTGCTACCACAAAATCTGCAAATCTGCAACCAATTCTAAAAACTCTTCTCATCCCTGCCACTCCCTAGATACCCTCCAATGGCTAGAACTCCCCAACTACCTAAAATGCCTACAACTTACCACTGCCCACAAACTCATCTTCAAACCTGCAGAATGCCCTTCTCTTGCCACATCCCTAATACCCTACACACCCAGCCGCTCCCTCATATCAGAGAGCCAAAGCCTCCTACAAGTGCACAAACCCTCACATCCTGTTGGCCAGTTACTACTATCCTACACCACAAACTATGGCACTCTCTTCCCCCTCCACTATGCATTATACCAAGCCATAACAACTTCAAATCCACCCTGCACTCCCATCTGTCCTCCAAATGGGAATGCCCTTCTCAAGCTCCTACCTAACCTAAACATCCCCCTACTCTTAAACCCATGACCCCTCTTTATAATGACATAGGATCAGTACACTATTCCTACAATAGAACATCTAATTTTCTCTGGTAATGAATTTATTCCCCTTTTTCAATGGTATTTTATATGGTACAAGTCTATTAAATTGCACTCTATGTGGATTAACACCTCACAATGCTTAAATGATCTTTCTAAATCAAAAAGTAACCTACGTACTATTCTTTACTAGGAATGTATAAATATTTCTAACTTAATCTTAACAATAATTTTATATTATATGTCCTATCTTTCCAAAGTTGCTCAAATGTCTGAAAATTGATTTTCATATTATATTTTCCTATCTAATATGTAACTGTATATTCTTCTGTAAGGAATGTTATGCAAGAAAGCCTTTTGCTTATGATATATCCTTTACTACTGTAATTTTCAAAAATGTAACCTCTATTGCCATACTTGTGGAGCTTTTCTCCCCGGGCCTGCACTGAAAATGGGGTGCTCTGACCCAGTGGACTCTCCCGGTCAACAAATTCAAATAAATAAATAAATAAAATAAATAAGAATATACACAGAATGATATTCTCTTTAAAATGAAAGAGTTCCTGAAAGCATTAGAAAAAGTAGCCAGCAGGAATAAGCAAAAAAACTGAAATTACTGATTATACAGCCATAGCCTACGAAGTCAGTACTTTGTGGGTTGTACAACAGAACTTATCAATGCAAATTAAAGCTGAAAGTAATAATGCAAAACTTGCTTCTCTCTCTGGCACTTTTCTGACAGATATGAAATGACTTTTAATACTTGCACAGTCTTGCTCCCAAAGACAAAGTGGTAAACTTCAGTGCATAACACAAGTTACACTTCACAGTTGTGTCTTTTATTTACGTATCTATTATAAAATTGTTAACCGGTTAAGTACACTGAAGCAAAGACCCTTTTCAGGCATGTTCTGGGCCAGAAAGCATGCAACAAACACAGTGATTTTGCATTAGAATTTGAATCACTGTTACAATAACACAGGCATATAAAAACAGCACACATTAAGAAATATTGCAACAAAAATAGAGGCATTGTTGCAACATCATAAAGGTATCAATGCAACAAAATAAAAGTAAGAAAGGTGGTGCATCAACGTAATTAACTGAAACAGTATATTGGTGAATAAAATGTTTAACAGAAGCACTGGTGGGACATTTCTGGATTCCAGCAAATATTTAGAAAAAGAAGAATGAGAATATGGAAAAGAGTAAGAAATAGAGTGGAAAGCTGTAAAGCAAAAGTAAAGCATCTTATTAAATAGTATTTTATCAACTTGGAGAGAAATAAATTACTTTAAAGCAAAAGGATTTCCAGAAATTATATATACATACATGTACAGTAGCGTTGTCGCCTCACAGTAAGACGCTGTCCGGTTCGACTCTCAGAGCGTCTTCTGCGTGGAGATATGCGTAAATGGGCATACCTTCGTTGAAGGTTGTGCGTCAGGGCTGGCAACTCGGTATGTAAAAATCAACTGCCAATCATTAGCGGACCGGAGGTCCGCTGTGGCGACCCCTAACCGGGAAAAGCCAAAAGTCACAATATATATATATATATATATATATATATATATATATATATATATATATATATATATGTACATGTACACAGACACACAGAATCAGAGAATATGTGACAGCTAATCAAAATTAGATACAAAGCCTAGGGAACCAAATCATTACATATTTCCTTGGGGCTGAGACTCCTTCATTAGCTATGACTATCAAAGTAATGTCAATAAGAGTCATTAGTGTGCTTCTTCAGAGATTTCATAAAGTCCTGGAGAATGGTAGCCAACCAGATGTTCTGCAGTATTTTGTTCCAGCATTCAAGTGCTTATTTGGAAAATGATCTTTCAGTTTTTGTTGCAGTGGTAGGCAGTCTAACTAGCAAGATGGCATCTGCATTCCTGAGAAAACAAGCTAAACGTGTACAGTGTAGGGGTGGTTTAAGTGGAGCGCAGTAGTGATCAGTCATCGGTCTAAAGGTCAGGTTAGTCATTAGGAAAGAAGCTCTTCCTTCAACATGCAGACATGTGCATTTGTTTACTATAAGAGTGAAATTTCTGTAAGAGGTTAAATGTATAAATCGTTTCTTTTCTGTCCTTTGGAGGATGTGTATATTTTGGGTAAATGTAAGGCAATTACTGGGAGGTTATTCTAACTTCAGCAATAGCACACCGACTGCAATGGCTTGTCTAGCTCCCTTTGTTAAACAGTAGGACTTTTGCAGGCTACTTTAAGAGCTATGACTAAATTTCAGCGTGGCAGAAAAATTACAGACTGATCTAGCATTATGCCAAGATATTTCGCTGACTCACAAATGGTAGTAGCACATGATCAGAGTCCATGATTTGAAGAGTTAGTGCTGCCATCTTTCCATTAGTCCCAAATAAAACTGCTGTCAATTTTTTAGCATTTACAATTAGTTTACTGTTCCATATTCAGTCCCAGAGTAGAATAATGCCATTTTGAAAAAGATCAGCAATTATCATTTTGAAATGCTGATGTTCTGCTTATAACAATGTTATCAGCATAAAGACTGATGTACAAGTTAGGTAGCTCCCCGAGGTAGATCATTAATACATAACCAGAAACATAAGGGGCCTAAGACTGATCCCTGAGGCACTGCCACATTACTGGTATGGGGTATTTGTTGGTAATATCAATACCTATACTGAAGGCTCTATTGAGTAGACAGTTCTGCTCTATTGAGTAGACGGTTCTTAAACCAGGAGTAGACCTCATCAGAATAATGCTATGTCTTAAGTCTGTATAGAAGAATGTTCAAATGCTCTGTTTATGGATATATACACAGCATCTGTATGCTTAGCCTCTTCAAAATTGGTATAGATGGCATCAGTCAGCGAGACAATGGCAGTAGAGGTACTATACCTGGGTCCGAAGCCTTACTGTTCATCTATGAGAAACAAGAAGTTATGTACTCACCATAACGTTCGATGTATGTAGTCCGTCTCACCTCACATTCTTACTCATGGGTTCGGAGCCGAACATCGGCTCCGACTCGGCCTATTTACTAGCTCAAAAGTCTCTGATTGGCTGGGCTAAGAGGGTATCCCATAGTACACTGCTTCGCATCCCCAGATCTAGTTTTCTGCAAACAACTCAGTTATTGCATACATAACACACATCCATGCAAACAAAATATCCAAACAAATTAATCAAAGGGACTCTGCATGATAAAATTTTTCCTCCAAATCCTCCAGGCAGGGGGGGAAGGCGAGAGGGTAAGTAAGAATGTGAGGCGAGATGGACTACATACATCGAACGTTAAGGTGAGTACATAACTTCTTGATGTTATGTAGTCCTATCTCGCCTACATTCTTACCCATGGGACAGCATCCCTAGCACTTACAACCCGGGTGGCTCATAGGAAAATACTCCTGAGAACTGTGGAGCCAAATGAAGATCTGCCCCTGGAAACCACATCCAATTTGTAATGAGACACAAAAGTGTGAGGAGAAGCCCAAGTGGCCGCAGCACATATATCATCCATCGACAATCTAGCTTGATAGGCTGTGGATGTGGAAACAGCTCTTGTGGAGTGGGCTTTAGGTGGAAAGGGCAAAGTTTTACCTGCAGTGAGATAGATGAAGGAAATACAGATGGCTATCCATCTAGAGATTGTGACCTTGGATACCGGAGAACCAAGCTGGTTTTCGGAAAAGGAGACAAAAGAGTTGGTCAGATTTCCAAATCTCTTTTGTCCGATGGAGATAGAAGTGTAACTGTCTATGTACATCTAGTTGGTGAAATCTGAATTCTGCCTTGTTGGAAAAATTGGGGAGGAAAACTGGCAGCTCAATAGACTGATTTATATTAGACAGGGAAGCCACTTTGGGAAGAAAAGACGGGTTTGGTCTAAGGGAAACGCTATCTTTATGGAAGTTCAAATATGGGGGTTTGATGGAAAGGGCTTGGATTTCAGAAACCCGCCTCGCAGAAGTGATAGCTATTAAAAAGGATGAAACTTTAACTCGCAGGTAGAGCGTCCCTGGGTGATTCCCCCGGTGGGGGGATCAGCGAGAAGTAGTTGCTGCATTTTGCATTGAGGGGGCTGGCAAAAAGATCGCAGCAAGGTTGACCCCATCTGCTGAAGATTCGCTCTGCCACCAGGCGATTCAGGGACCACTCGTAGGGCATAAGAATCACCCTGCTTAGCTTGTCTGCTATCACATTGGTCTTCCCCGGGATGTGCGTTGCCACTAGAAACCGTTGGGAAGCTATTGCCCAATGCCACATGCGCACGGCCTCCCTGCACAGTGGATAAGATCTGGTTCTTCCTTGCTTGTTGAGATACCACACTACAGACATGTTGTCTGAGTGTATCGCAATGGTCCCTAGAGGGAGGACTTCTTGAAGTGCCTGCAACGCAAGAAGCACTACTCTCATCTCCAGGATGTTATGTGCAAATGTATCTCGTGCTCCTGCCACGTGCCTTGGACCATCCTGCCGAGATATTGCCCCCCCACCCTATCTGGGAGGCGTCCGTAGTCACTGTGGCCACAGGGACGGGTGGAACAAAGGGTTTTCCTACTTTCAAGTTGTTGGTGCACAGCCACCAACGGAGGTCCTGCTTCCATTTGTCTGTAATTAGGATTGGATGGGATAGCGGAAGTCTTTGGAGAGACCATTGGACAAAGAGAAGCCATTGAAGAATTCTCATGTGTAATCTCGCTAACGGGACCAACATGATAGTAGCTGCCATGGTCCCTAGGAGTGGAAGAATCAGTCTTGCCTTCGCATGTCTCAGAGGCATCAGCATGAGAATTTGTTGTAGCAACCCTGTGATCCTTTCTTGTGGTAGGAACGCTTGCATTTGAATGGTGTCCAGCTCTGCTCCTATAAAGGTGACACGCTGTAAGGGCAACAAGGCAGATTTTTTCCAGTTTATCGTAATGCCTAATTGGTGACATAGACTGATGGTAGTGTCCCTGGTCTGAATTAGTAGATGCCTGGTGGGGGCGGTGAGAAGCCAGTCGTCCAGGTACGGAAACACCTGGAATCCTTGACGTCTCAAGTGAGCCATTACCACTGCCATACACTTGATGAACACCCTGGGGGCTGTGGTGAGACCAAAGGGCAAGGCTCAAAACTGGAAATGTCTGGCTCCCAGCCGGAAGCGTAGATGACACCTGGATGCCCTGTCCATTTTGATATGGTAGTAAGCATCCTTCAGGTCGATGGAGCACATCCATACTTCCTTCCCCAACAATGGGAGAATAGATTGTAGGGTGACCATATGGAATTTGGACTTGTGTATGCAATGGTTGATTTGAGTTGAGATCTAGTATGGGTCTCAGGTCCCCTGTTCTTTTCGGCACCAAAAAGAATCTTGAGTAAGTCCCTAATCCGATCTGGTCTGAGGGGACTGGTTGGATGACTCCTTTTTCTAGCAGCTGAGATACCTCTGAGGCTGCTTGATCCCTTTGACTGGGTGGAACATCTGGTATTCTTCTGATGGGAGGGGATACTGAACAGAATGGAATGGTGTAACCTCCGGAAATTATCCTTAATACCCATCGGTCCTGGGTGATGTTTTCCCAGGCTTCCGGATACAAGGAAATTCGACCCCCGACTGGCTCCGGATAAGCACAGTTGGGCACACCCTCAGGAATGAGAGTATGGGGAGCCACGAAAGGAGTCAAGGTCCCCAGAATTGTGGGGGCCCCCCTCTGCCTCTGGAGCGGCATCTCCCTGAATAACTCCCCCCTCCCCTGCCTCGGGAGGGGGTTTCACCTTGTGCGGCAGGAAAAAACCTTTGTGATTTCTTGAACCACATCTTTCCCCCTCGCTGAGCCTTGGGATAAGGCCTAGACGGGAGGGAAAAATGGACCCCTACAGCAGACAGGGTCTTTCCCTCTTGCTCGCACCTGGTGAGGGTGTCTTTCACTTTGGTCCCAAACAAGGAGGAACCATCAAAAGGGGCATCAGTGAAGGAAGACTTGAAGGCCTCCGCAAAGTGACACAGGTGCAGCCAGGCTTGCCTTCTAAGGGCTACACCTGAGCTGGCCACCCTACTCGCTCCCTCGGCCGCATACAAAATGAGTCGCATGGACGAGTTTGCGATGGAGTTGAGGGTAGAAACCTGTGCGTTAACTGTCTGAGCCACCACTTCAGGTATGTTACCCGCAAGCGTATCTCCCAACTCCTTAAGGAGATCTCTCTGGAGCCGAGTGAAATGAGATAAGTAGTTCAGCGACCTTAAGGTGAAGGTGGCTGAAGACAAGGTACGCTTCCCATACCGGTCCATAGTCTTAGACTCCTTGTTAGGAGGATGGACCGAAGAGGAAGACTCTGCAACTTCCTTCTGGGTGGCTGCCGCCACCACCATGGCATCTACCGGGACTCCCTTTGTCAGAAATTCTTTTCTGTGGGGGGGCGGAGAGAAATTTGTTGGGGCGCCGAGGTACTGGCTCCACAGAATCAGGGTTTTCCCACACCCTTCGACAAATAAGGTCAAGAAGTTCATCGAAGGGTGGAGACACCCAGGAGGCGGAATGAGCATCAAAAGCCTTAAGGAACACTTACTCCTCCTCGGAAGGGGTTTTGGAAGGCCAATCTCCTCTTTGTTTCAGTATCTCCAGGATATCAGAGAAGGAAACATCATCAGAGGAAGACTTGGGGGACCCTTCCGTTTCCTCGAGGTCAGTATCGGAAGTGAGACTCATCCTGGGAGTCTATGCGCTTCCTCTTGCACAATTTCTTTCTGGGAGGTTCCTCAGGGACAGGCTCTGATTGACCTTCAGAAAGTGGGGGACCACTCGTGGGGGTATCCTTAGGGCCTGGTGCTCTGCTGTCTAAGGATAGATGGGTGTCAGAAGCTCTCGCCAGAGTGGTGGGGATGGAATGACCGACCCAAGTGACGTAGCTGACGACCTGGCCAGCACGCTCCGCATGGATATCAGAGAAGGAAACCTCATCAGAGGAAGACTTGGGGGACCCTTCCGATTCCTCGAGTCCGAGGACAGAACGGCTTCCAAGGCCATGACCGGGACCGGGGTCCCCCTAGCCGATGCACCGAGGGGGAGACTCAGAACCGAAAGATGTCCCGAGGCATCCCCTTCGGGCTCGACAGAGGAGACCCAAGTCTCGAACCCTGTGGACGGAACCGACATGGTCGGAGCTGAGGTCGGCACCGATAAACTCAGAGGGGGTATTGGAACCGGCACAGGAACATCACTCAGAGCGGGACATACTGGCTCCGACAGCAAGGATGTGCTCAGAGGAGGAATCGATGAAACAACCATAGGAATTGGCTCCGGAGCCACTGGGTCAGAGCCGAAAACAATTTAGCCAACACCGGCGACTGCAGGAGCCTCTGCACCACCCTACCCACATCCAAATTGGAAAGCCTGGAGGATTTGGAGGAGATGGATGGAGACTGAGACCTCTTATCTGGTGAACCAAGCCTCACAATCAGCGACCGGCTCCGAATAGGTTCAAGAATGATCGGAGCGGACGCTGATTCACTTAATACAGACACCTCCTGCGGTCCCGAGGACGGTGGAACCGAGGAAGCAGTATCTAATATGGTAATTTTCTCCAGAGGCTCTGAAGATGCTGATGGAGCCGGAGACCTTTTCTTGGACTTGGAGGACTTAGATTTCGACTGGGGAGCTGGGAGCCAAATCTATAGCCTCCTCGAATGATGGTTTAAGCAGTCCCTTTAAAATCAATTTGTTTTTCCTTTCTTGGAGCACCCTAGGACTGAAGGCGTGGCAAAAACTACACGACTCCTGTAAGTGGATGGCTCCAAGACAGTAAACACAGACAGAGTGTCCATCCGTGATGGACATTTTATATCCACACTTTGAACACTTTTTAAAGCCAGAAGGCTTATGTTCTTTCTGATCCTTAGACATATCCAAAGAGTTAACGACTTCCAACGGGTGCAAGGCACACAGTGTAACTACTGTTAACAATTACCAAAAAAGGGCGGGAAGCCCACTACTTAGACAGCAGACAGTACCACAGGGAAGAGCGAAGCTCTAAACCAACAAACAAGAACAACGAGAACACAGAGAGAGAACCTCTAACTTAAATGGTTCTCAAAAAACAATATACAATAAGAAACAGACAAACTACTGACTAAGGGAGGACTAGGTCCTCTAACTAAAATGGGCCTAGCCCATGGGAACTGTTAGGGATACCACAAAAAAACACTACTAAACACGCAAACACAACTACCGCAGCAAAAATAGCTATTAAAATAGCTTTTGAAGTATGAAGCAAGCAATTTCTCAAGAGAAATAAGTCAAAAAGAGTACTTAGCCACAGCCAAGCGAGACCACGTCCAAGCTCTACAAGCGGCAAATGAGATCTGGGGATGCGAAGCAGTGTACTATGGGATACCCTCTTAGCCCAGCCAATCAGAGATTTTTGAGCTAGTAAATAGGCCGAGTCGGAGCACCCATGGGTAAGAATGTAGGCGAGACAGGACTACATAACATCTTATATTCTACAATGGACTGCAAGATTTGTTTGTATTGGATTTTTTTTCACATCCTTTTGTTACTGGATGAAGGCTAGTCATTAGCAATATAAATTGCAGCGGTCTGGGGATTGGAATTTGTGGCAGTGAGGTTATGGTGGCTATCCTAAAAAGTTTAGGGATGAATATAGTACTTAAAGATAAATTAAATGTATGGGTCAGAGGTGCTGCTAAAGGGGATCTCCTTATTTAAGCAAGAGAGGGTATATTTTATAAAAGACAGATTTGGAGTTGGAGGGAATTTTTCTGAGTATGTCTTTCACTTTTTTGTAATGGCTTTACAGTAAGAATACTCAAGGAAGCTGTGTAGTGGTTCTACTTGTTTGAAAAGCAGACATGGCTAAATTCAATCTGACTGGTTTGTGGCAGAGTGCCTATACTGTGCTTTATCCCTTGAATATGTCTGCCTATAACTAGTCATTGTTTCATCAGTGTTCTACTCCAGTAACACATTTAAATAAATAAACAAATCAATAAATATATGTTCATCCTGTGTGTTTCTCTTAATTTTAAAGATATTGTGGCTGGATAAGATTTTCACAGTGTTCCAGAATGACTTAGTGTGACCTAAATGAGAAAGCTGAACATTCCAAAAATAGTTAAATTTAGTTATATGATTCTTGCACAATATGAGCGTAAGAAAATCAGCAAGAGTTTATCTGAGTTACCAGGGTCTTGTTTCCGCTTTTTCAATGATGTAAAAGCTGAACAATATGAATAGACAGCCAAGGTGCATTATAAACCTTAAGCCTTATTGTTTTTAAAGGGTAAAATTTATTCTGAATGGACTTGACTATTAATAAAAATGGCAAGAGCCTCTTCAGGTCACACAGAAGCATATAGAGAAGCCCAATCACCACCACTGCCTTCCTTTAAAAGGACATCCTCGGTGCGTTCAGAGACTGTTGTAGTAGATTCACAGTTAGACGGAAGTTTGGGAGTACTAAGTTGCCAAGTGGTTAGGATTGGACTGTGATCACTGAGGCAGTTAGGAAAAACTTATACTGAGAGCAATTTATCAAGGAAATTTGTCAGAATAATGCCTAAGTGTGTGTGTGTGTGTGTGTGTGTGTGTGTGTGTGTGTGTGTGTATTCATTAGTTAAAGTCTACTAACTGTATTGACCAACTGGTTAGGTTTCTATGTAAGTATGGAGTATGAAGTTTGAGATTCAAAGGGTCTAATTAGTGATTACTTTATTGAGTTTGGCTACTGAAGAGACTTTATCTAAAATGTTTTCTTGTAGTGTAAGGCTTGAAGGACAAGAAATATATATTATACCAACACAGATTTTAGTGTGGACAGAGATGGTAATCTGGATAAGTTTACAGCTGGGTTTTTATCTGCTTTGGCGTTATTGTTCATGGCGAAAGCAGGAAATAGATTGCTGTTTTTCTAAACAAAAATAAGTAATCCCCCATCCTTGTCTAGATCCAGGGTAATTAAAATAAAATACTGTATAGTTTTGAGCAATTGGTCTGGTCAAGTAAGATATGTTTTTTTAACCAAGATTCAGTGATGGCTAAAAGCAGAGAGATGTTATAGCTGTAATCAATTTTCTAATAAAAGCCCTTTACTAATTATGCTACAAATATTCATATTTGTAGATCTAATCTGTGGAGGTCTGGGATTTAATTGAATATCCCCAGAAAGTATGAATACTACTACAGATTGTATTCAAGATGGGTTTTGAAGCATAAATGATGGTCTAGCTGGTGGGAAAAAGCTAGAGCCCTGTGTAGTTATTAAAAGTATATTTATTTGTGTAATGGTGTATGTATATATTGGGATGCATAACCATTATGAAGGAATAGTAAGTGCTGGAGTGGTTATTGTAGGTCTTAAAATGACTGGTAGGAAAAGAAATAGGCTGTTTGATACTAGTATGTTATGGAAATGTTTTCCCTTCCTCACTTCACAAATACTTTCCTTCCTTATCATTATCTGATTAAAACTTGATGAGATGGTACAGACCATTATGCTTGCTAATAGTTCTCAGTAGGGATGCTGTACTTTTAAAATGCAGTGTAGGTAAGACTCTTTTAGAGGGTGATGATCAGGCAGATGCTATAAATTTGATGAGCAGTGGGATGACTGGGGGACTGTGGATGGGAGGGGAGCAAAGTGGGCCTCACATCCTGTTTGTGTGACAGTGAATCAGTCTGTGCATGCATAGAATAGCTAGAACTCTCCTACTTTCACATTCACTCCTACGGAGGGAATTCCATTTTTTTTAAGGTTGGACTATCAGCCTTCCAGCCCTTCCCAAAAAGTTGCCCGAAAGGAACTTTATCTAATAAGGATTAACTGCTGTCAGCTCTATTTGCAGTAAAGCTGCTTATTGGCATTAACAAGTACAGGAAAATAAATCCCTGTACATTGAAGAGAGCACACACAGTCTCCAAGGGTAGCAGAAGGAAATAACAGGTAAGAGTACAGCCATTTTAGATTTATACACTTGTTGAATGGGTAAGCACACTGGTCCAATAACAGTTTTAAGGTGTGACTCAGGCATAGAAGGCTAAATTGACAATGTTTATGGCGATGAGTACCCCTTTTATGAAATGTATATAATAAAATACATAGTATATGCAAACTTATAGTACAGTGCAATAACATATATAAATAGAAGAGTATCCTAGAATGTCTAATATTTACAAAATAATAGGAATGTACAAAATATTCTATATCAAGGTGGAAAAGACAGAGAAGAGAGTAAGACATAAGTGAGGAAAGTATGATGATAAGCAGTGGATTGTCATGGGAATGTTTAGATGAATGCAAAGGCATTGAGTGAGGTTATGCATTAGATCATATCGTATAATATCCATGGTTGTCAAAGCACTGCTATTGGAAGTTTTTCTTCCATTTCTTTTCTGAATGTTTTAATGTATTCAATGAATTAAGAGACTCATTTTGAGACATTCTATTTCAGTATTTTGGTGCTGTTTTAGCAAATGCTTTTTCAGTTGTTGTTAGGGTACAGGGTGGTCTTACCAATAGGTAGTTCACTGTATACCTGAGATCAAAGCATAAGTCATTAAACTGAAAGCAATTCCAAACACATGCAGCACTGCTAGGTGTACAAATGAAGTATTCGACCAAAAAGCAAAGATAAATATTCCACAGAAAAAGGCCAATACTTCAACCACAGGCAAATAAATCTCAGTGTCAGTCCATCCAGTTTAAAATGAAGTAAAACAAACTTTAATCTTCCATAGAGCTCAGATAAACAAGGTTAGCGCTTTCATGGTTGTATCACACCACTTCATCAGACCATAAATACATTAAATTGTGGTCCCATATAAATATACTCAACAATTAAATGCAATAAATCTGTAACAATTATTCTATTTAAAATTAAAGACATACACAACCCTACTAAAATTCCTAATACAGCTTTAAGTTTGTTTGTGTGTGTCTTTCGGCTTTTCCCGGTTAGGGGTCGCCACAGCGGAACTCCGGTCTGCTAATAATTGGCAGTTGATTTTTACGTACCGGCTTGCCAGGCCTGACGCACAACCTTCAACGAAGGTACGCCCATTCATGCATGTCTCCACGCAGAACGCTCTAGCTGAGAATCGAACGAGACAGCGTCTTACTGTGAGGCGCCAACGCTACCACAGCACCACCACCGCAGCTATAAGTTACACAGTTAAAATCTATCATGGGACCAATGAAAAACAGTATGAAAAATATAAGCATCACTTTTAACAAGCCTCTACATCTTTCATTTGAATTAAATATATTTTTATTATTTGTTCTTTACTCATTTAAAAAGAGCCCTGTTCTTTAAAATGGGCTTCACTGGTATCCTTTCATTGAGGCCTTTGCCTCTATCAGCCCTTCGTCTAACTATCCATCTAGTTTCGGAGATTTCCGTTTTATTTATCAAATCACCCCCTCTTTCACTTGATAAGACCTGTTCCATGATTTGAAACTTAAAAAAGTGTGTTTGCCACATTGAACTACATGTTTTGCTAGGGCATTTGTCAATGTACCCTTCCTTATATGTAACAGGTGCTCACGAATACGAAACCTAAGTTCCCTATTTGTTTTTCCCACATAGAAAGATGAGCACATTCGACAGACAGCTAGGTATATTTTATTTATTTATTTAAATTTGTTGTCCGGGAGTGTCCGACTGGACGTAGGTCCATTTTCAGCGGAGGCCTGGGGAGAAAAGCTCCACAGTTAAAATAAACAGACAGTATATACATTGGATTACATAGTGAATAACAATTTACATAGCAGTACATCAGTAGACAACTAGAATCATCATCTGTGAAGTGCATACCAGACATTAACAAATGTTACAAGAAGAAGTTGTTAGTGCTGTATAATAAGTACTGGCTTATGAGCATCTGAGCTTGCTATAATCAAGGTAGTTAGTGGAGTGGAAAGAAAGGTAGTGGTTGGATGGGGTGAATGATATTAGAGTGGGAGTTGCAAGGGCATAGCCAGCATGTTTTTAGTTGCACTTTTAGTAAAGTTTTGAAGTGGGTGCATGATGGTATGGAGGTAATTGTGGGTGGGAGTGAGTTCTATAATTTGGCTATGGCGCAAGAGAATAGTGCTTCACCAGCAGAGTTATTGGCTTTAGTGATCTGCAAGTGATTTTTGCTGCTGTATCTTAGTGGTCTGGTGGTGTGATAGGGTTGTAGTAGATTCTGGAGGGATGGGACATTTAGTGGATGGTTTACTAGTTTGTGGGCGAGTGAGAGTTGATACCACTGAAGGAGGTGAGGGAGTTCAAGCCAGCCCAGTTCAGCAAGTGAGAGACAGTGGTGACTACGGTAGGATGACCCTGTGGCAAATTTGGCGATTTTGTTGTAGCAGGTCTCTAGCTTGTTTAGATCACATTGCCTTAGGTTGGTATATATTGGAGAGGCATAAAGTAGGGTGGAGATAAGGTGGGAATTTGCTATTGAAATCTTTGCTGCTTTGGTGAGAAATTGCTTATTTCTGTATAACGCTCCTAGTTTTTTGTGGACTTTTTTTACAGTCATGGATATGTGAATGTCAAATTTTAGTTTATTGTCTATTTCCACTCCTAGCAATTTGGTGTGTTCAGTTGGGTATATAGTGGTGTTGTCTTTTGCCGTGATGTTAAAGTGAGAGTTGTTTCGAGTATGTTTGGCGGGTTGGAAGATGAGTAGTTTAGTTTTGTTTGGTTGAGTATTAATCGGGCATCGGATAACCATGTTTCAACAGAGGAAAAGGCTTCCTGTGTGACTTTTTGCAGTTTTGGTTGGGACTGGGTTGAGCAGATGATGGTCGAGTCATCTGCGTATTGTATGAGTGTGCCATGTTTGATGGCAGAGGCTAGATTATTGGTGTAAACAGAGAAGAGTAGGGGACCAAGGATGGATCCTTGGGGAACCCCTATGGAGACAGGTAGTTGGGGAGATATGTCATTCTGCCATACAACGGATTGTTGGCGGTCAGACAGGTAACTCTGAAACCAGTTGGTGACCGATTGTGAGAAGGATAGGTTATTGAGGACAGAGATAAGTTGTTTGTGTGGGACCATGTCAAATGCTTTAGATAGGTCTAGGAAAGTAGCAGAGGAGAGATAGCCATTGTTTTTATGCTGAAGGATAGTATTAGTAAAGGAGAGTAAGGCAGTGGTGGTGCTATGGTTTGGTCGGAAACCATGCTGAGTACTGGAAAGGAGGTTGTTAGTATGGAGGTAGTCTGAGACCTGAGAGTGTATGCATCTCTCTAGTATTTTGGAGAGTGGAGAGAGAATAGCTATGGGGCGGTAATTGGTTAGTTCTGTGGAGGGTCCGCCTTTGTGGAGGGGAATTATATGTGATACTTTCCACAGTGTGGGAACGTAACTTTCTGACAGAGATCGGTTAATCAAGATGGATACTGGATAGGCCAGAGCATCAGCTGCGATTTGTAGGTATTCACTTGGGAGGCTGTCTGCTGCTAATTTGGTGGGTTTAAGTTTAGTTAAGAGTTTTTTTATGCTGGAGGTAGGTACAGGAGAAAAAGAGAGGGCAGTGGGGAGATTACTAGTTGAAGGTGTGGGTTGGAGGGGAGGGGGGTTGTGTTGTTTAGCTAGAGATAGTATGGTTTGGGTGAAGTGTGTGTTGAATGAGGTAGCAATATTTTCTGAGGAGCGAGGGATGTTAGGAGGAGGGGTACTGACTTTACCTGGGTGGAGGATGGAGTTTATGGAGGACCAGAATTGTTTGGGGCTGTGTTGTGAGGAGACTAGGACAGACTGGTAGTATTGGGATTTGTCCTGTTTTATTAGCTTTTTGACTCTATTGCGTAGTTCTAGGAATTTCTGTCTAGCTGAGGGTCTTTTGGTTTTGCGCCAGTGCTCCCAGGCTTTATCCCTGTTTTTCATTTCTGACTTAGTGGTTTTCTGTAGCCATGGGGAGGGTTGTGCTTTGGTTCTGGAGAATCTTATGGTGGCATGGTAATTAAGGATGTTCAGGAAGGTAGTATTCAAAAATTCAACTGCATCATCTAGACTGAGGTACTTTAGAGGATGCCAGTTACATTCTTTGAGGGATGAGATGAATGTGAGTGGGTTAAAGTTTAGTTTTTTACGTATTTGACGGCAGTTGACAGGTTTAGCTTGGTATAGGTATTTTTTGAGTAGGAATGTTGGGAAGTGATCACTGAGGCTATCTGATAAGCAGCCTGTTATATATGACTGGGAGCTCTTACTGACTAGTATCCAATCCAGGGTAGTGTGCTTTGTGGAGTTTTTATTTATCCTGGTTGGTGACTGGACTAGTTGAGTGAAGCCATGAAGGTGTGCATGATGGGTTGGATTGTTGCCAGAACAGGATTGCCAGTCAATATTGAAATCACCTAAGATGATAGTTTCTTGGGGGAGATGGTGGGTAGACCATCTAGGTGGGTATAACATCTTTACTATTACAATTGGCCTTCACTTTAAATACATATGTATACTGTGTGTCTGGATGCACAACGTTATTTTTCTGTTCAATAAATTGACATTGATTACAACTGGCACATGGTAATGTGCCTGTCAAATTTACATTATTTTCTGTTGATTCATGTTTATAACAAAGCATTCTTTTCAGTGACTTTTTGTTTCTGAACATGAATGTTGGTGTCTCTCCTATTAACGTTCTTATTTATGGGTCTTGAGTCGATATCGGCCAATACTTCTTAACTGTATCAGTGACCAAATTGCTGTTACTAGCATAATACATTGGCACCCTTAGTAATTGATTATTAACCTTGTCATTTTTACCTTCCTGTTTAACTCTAGTGGAATAGTAAGGTTTTCCAATATCACTTCTATGTATAGTACTTTCTGTAATAATGTTATCCATCCTTGTTGGTTCATAACCTCTGTCACTTAATCTTTCTTTTAAGCTTTTTATTTCCATTTCAAAGCTTTCCTGCTCTGCTATCAGCCTTGATGTTCTAAGGGCTTGCCCCTTCACTATGTTATCAAAGATATGTCGTGGGTGCATGCTAGTTTTGTGAAGAAGTGTATTACTATGACAATCTTTACGATGGATATTTGTAATAAATTGGCCTCTTTCTTTTTGCTCTATATTAACATCTAAGACGTGTATAGATAGTGCTGATTATTGCATTTCAAATTTTAAAAAAATTGTGCTGCTGCTTAACTGTGAATGGCATAATTCCAGTTGTTCATGGTTCCCCCTCCACAACAGAAAAACGTCACCTACAAATCGTCTATAAAAGACGATCTGGCTCCATTTTCCTGAAATGATGTGCTGTTTTTCCCATGTGGCCATCACCAAGTTCGCATAGCTATTTGCACTTGGTGTGCCCATTGCCACCCCTTCCTTCTGTAAATACATTTTGTGATTGAATAACATAACATTATGTTTCAATACTAGTTCCATCAACATACAAATAAGATCTACCTTTGCATGATTACATGTACCTTCAACCAACAAATATTCCCTTAGCATATCTACACCAATATTATTAGGTATAGATGTAAATAAGGAACATACTGGATGGACTGACACTGAGATTTATTTGCCTATGGTTGAAGTATTGGCCTTTTTCTGTTTAAAGTCAAAGCAATGTTTAAGAGGTATCAATAACACTAATTAAGTAGCTTAAAGTTAAAGTCATGCAGCCGGAATGTAGCACTGGCTTTGACAGGTAACCAGTCTGATTTGGCTAAGGTGGGGCAGTGATGCTCAGGTGCGTTAAGATGAATGAAGCACAGAGTTCTATTTTCAGCCCTTTGGAGGAGGTTTATATTTTGCTAAGTATGTAAGCAATGACTTGGAGTAAGTATTCCAGTGCAGGTAGTTTCATGTGTGGATCATGTGCAAGCTTATTTAAACACATTTAAGCCTGACAGACGCCATGCTCAGTGGCTAAACAACAAGTAGTCATCAATGGCTCCACTGAGTGCATTAAACAATGTACATATAGCTAGAGTTTACAGCAAAGAAACATGCCACATTTTTTTTTTGGGGGGGGGGTGTTTCAGTGGCAACCTCAAACATCAAGTGGGATTGTTTGTTCTTCAGTGTTAATAACAGGAATCCTAGAAGGAAAGTAAAACACAGTAGCTAGAAATGGGAAGGAAAGTGACAAAACTATCCTGCTAACAAGAACAGGAGCAACAAACAGTACAGTCAAAGCTTGATGAAGAGCTACAGCTGTGTAAATGTACAGAGGATTATGACTGATTTTCTAGTTATGACCAACATATTATATATTTCAGTACATGGATGACAAAAAATTCAGTTTAAAAAAGGAACAAATCGAAGCTCAAGAGGTGAACCTTGGCATGCATGTTGAGAACACAAGAGTTATGGTTGAAAGAAGTTGTAGAAAGGGTTGAAGGGTCTTATCTGGGAGGAGAAGAGGGCAAGAGTCAAGTGGGATAAAATGATCCTTCCAATAAAACAAGGTGGTTTAGGATTACCTAATTTGAAGGGATATTTTACAGTTAAGGCTGTTGTACATAACACAAGCAGAGAGCTACAATTCAAAGTGGAAGGGGGTGATGAAGATGAAGCAGGGAAAATTAAAGAAATAAGGACAGAGTGGGATTTTGGATGCAGATCCTTAAGGAAAACAAAAACAGTCATAAAGAATATTACATTTATAAAGTAGCAGCAAGTATACTAAGAATTACATCAACAAGGGAATGGACAAAAGAGATTCTGCCAATAGGAATAACTGCAATTATGGGTATAGAGAATAGGCAAGAGGGGGCTGGATTTTACTGGAGGAAGCTGGCAAAGGAACCAATGTATTGGGAACAAATAATTAGAAAGGGAAAGGTAATAGAATGGGAAGAGGCTAAGATGACATTTGGACTGCAGGCTGGAGACCATTTACCCCATCAGGGATCAACATCAAGAGTACAGGGAAAATGAAAAGGATAGGTGAATCCTAAGTGAAAGACCTGCACTGGTTAAGTTTTAGTTTAATCTAGAATAGAAGTTACTACTAAAAAAAGGATAATTAGTACAGCATATAAAATACTACACTATAGCTATAGAAATCAATCAGAAAAGGTAAGCAAAGATTGGGAAGACAGATAAGATTAACGATTCACAAAGAAACAAGAAGACAACATATTTATGGCTCCCAAATGTGCACCAAAGTAGAGAAAATTTACAAATTTTGCTTGAAAATTTGCTATACCCCAAGCAGACTCCAAAGAATTTTTGTTCAGGTAGATGGCAAATGCTGGCAGTGTGGTAAGCAGAGGTACCTGAAAGCATGTGTTTTTGGAGTGCAATGAGTTGGCAGACTTTAAAAATTCCCTACACAGGATTACTGGGCACATAAATGAGTGTAACGAAGGAAATTTTTTTTTGTGCTGAGATACAGGATCTGAATTGGCTAAACATAGTAAGGCCTTGTTAAGTTTAATTCTGGTGACTGCCAAAAAAAAAGCAGTTACTAGAAAATGGAAATCAAACTCTAAACCAACCGTACCTGAAGTATGCAAATTGCATAGAAAAATAGAAATTGTGGGAGGAATACATGCAGAAAAAAATGTTTTGGAGGAGGAGTGGGGTTTAAGGGGAGGAAGGAGTTGAACAATTTATGTAATGTTGGATTAATTATATTGTACAGAAGAATATATGTGATGTATAATGTTTGCAAATTTGAACTTGTCAATACAGTTTGTTTACTTTTATATAAATATGAGTTTGCTTAGTTCACATATGCTAATTCAATAAAGATTTTTTTTTAATAAAATGAGTTATGATAGAAGCCCTAATGATAATTCTTTGGATTACGTGGAGCTTTACTGGCAACATGTACTACGAATTACAGAAAAAAAAGAGTGCAGGAGCACAAAATGTTTTGCACTTTGTGGTGCTCACGCACAAACAACAGACAGAAGTGAAACATTCCTATAAGGAAGTAATGGCTTTAAAATATGTGAAACACTCTGCCATATTTTGTATTTAAAACCGCTTTTAATGTTGTTTTAGCTTCTGTGGTTGAAAATAGTGGCTGGTATTAACACTTTCTTCAAGGCTAGGGTGTAATGGAACTTACAGGTGCTGAACAAAAGCTTGTTTAGCACTTTGATGTCAAAAAAGCTTAATAAACCAATGTTCTAATTTTTTTGTACTGCAATTGCAGTGCTCCATGCGCCACAAAAAATTCTTTAACATTCCACACCTTCAATATAAAATCAGTAAGTGGCACGGACATCTAATAGAATGTCATTGTATGCTTAGAGAATATATGCCCCCCCCCCCACACACACACACACTATCCCAAAGTATGCCTAGAAAGTATGGTATAAACACTGGTACCACACATAGCTATACATTTGCAGAAGCATTTAAACTCAGAAAGCAGATGTAATTATACAGCAAGGTTAGACAGCGTATATGTCGGTCTATGCAATGTGTTACTGCTCTAACAATGCTGTCAGCACGTGTTCTCACGGTTACACTTAAAATAAAATGATTGTACTGGGATAATCAATTAAAGGCCTGGAAAACCTATATTAAAAATTCACATAAGACACATATATATATATATATATATATATATATACATATATATATATATATACACATACCAAAGGAAGCCACAATAAATTCTATTCCCTATGATAAGACTGGGCTTTCTGCCAATGATTCAGGTAGCCACCAAACAAAAAGGGGTGGGGAGATAGTACACTTATTTATTACAGGGCGATACCATGTATGTGTGAAAAAGCCAACATTTATGCCCAGCCTAAAGAAAAAGATGAGCTGCTGCTTATCGGTTATATCTGCCATATGAGTTGGAGTCAATCTGCTCATGTGCAGTGCAGTAGCAGTACTCTCATCTTTCATTTCCTCTCCAATGGAGAGAATTCCAGCACTGCCACATGTTAAGATTAGAAGAATATCAACCTTCTTAAAGAAATGTGTGACAGGAAGCCTGACTACTGAAGGTGTTTGTTTGCCATCAGCTCTGTTCACAGGAAAAGCTGTTCACTGGCAATGAGAAGTGCAGAAACGTAAGCCCTGTACATTCAGTGGAACACACAGAGCTCCTGACATACAGCAACTTATGGGGATAATATATACCAGCATCAAAGAACTGTAGCAACATTTGGAAAGTAGATGGCTCCTGTCAAATATTGGATTGATAGAAATCTACAGAAGACAGACTCTTGTTATGAAAGTCCTACATACAGTCAATAAGCATTTCATAGGTAGTTATAGTGATCTTACATTTTGACCAGGCTGTCAAAGTAGCAAAAATAGCCTTCAGTGTCCCTTTTGGGATGTACCTTACCAGACACCTGCAGCATCTGGAAAGACCCCAAAAGTACCTCACCAAGAGGATCAAAGGGCTCAAACAGATGCCATATGCTGCCCGGTTAAAGAAACTCCAGCTCTACTCAGTGGCATACCGCCTGTTCAGAGGCGATCTGTGCCTGACGTATAAAGCCATGTCCAACCCGGAATTAATGGACATGCTGCACCTCAGAAAATCCAAATCCCATCGAGCTACGCGCTCGAGAGACTTGAACCTCAGCACTGAAATAAATAGGACATGCTGGAGGGACAGATTCATAACCCAGAGGCTCCCTTCACTCTGGAATAAAATCCCAGTCCAGGTTAGGCAGAGTCCCTCATTGACTCTCTTCAAGAGGAATCTTGATGAGTGGATGGGAGATCGTAGGTTTACCCCGGGTATCACTTCTGTGTCACTGTTAGACAGAGGCACAGTATACTAACCTTGAAAAAGGGCATAGCAAAATAAATTTAAAATGGGTGGCGAAAGCCAAACACATTCTGGCTAGGCTTATAAATGCCCTAGGGCAGATAGCCTAGTATGAACCTATGAACCTATATGATAATCAAAGAAATTAATGACCACTCCAGGAAGGCCATCACTCCCACTGTACAGTTCATTCATTTGGTCATTCACAGAGTGGATTTGTCCATTCCACAGTTTTCTCATCAAACAGTTGGCTCAGCTTAAGAGGGATTAAAGTTTCGTTATTAAGATGATTGATGGGCTTGGCATCCTGGGTTACTCAGACAGACTTCAAAAGCTCTTTCTCTTCTCACTAACACACTGTCATAAGTTGGGGATCTATGCCTTGTTTTCAAACCAAGAAAGACCCTGTTCTCTTAAAGATTCACTGTCTGGAACAAACTGACAAGATGGCCAAAATCTGTACAAAGAAATCAACACTAAAGCAGCAAACACAATACTCAGGGGTCCCCCAAAACCTTCTCGTCAGTAAACCATGTAATTCCAGTTACATTTTTAACTGGAACTTTGATTAATACATTGCTACACAAACATAGAAAACAGCTATCAAAGGCCATTAAGTTATAATACTGTTGCTTAATCTATAAACCTACAGAAATATAACAAATTTAGCTTACAAGCCCTAACTGGTACTATGCTAAAGCAAATGTAATTGCTTTCAAAGAAGAAATGTGACAGGCTGAACACAGCATGCATTTTTCTTTCAGTAAATCATAAAGGAAGTTGTATTAAGTAGCTCTGAATATAGTATTTTATTCATTAAAAAACAGTCTGTTGCGCCCAAATGTATAAAATGCAGAGAATGTAAAAAAAATGTAAACTGTGTTTCCTTTCCATGCAAATGCAGCAGGACTGTTAAGAAATTAAACTAAATCTTCTTCTCAAATGTGTATGCATTTGCAGTGATTATTATTATAGTATTACCTTATTTGGACACCCCCCCCACCAAAGAGATTGTGCCTATGGAGACAGAAAGACTTTAATTCAAATTGAAGAAAAGCAGGAACACTGGCTGGAACTCTTAAGTAGCCAGAAAGCAGGAATTCTGGCTAGGACTCAAGTAGCCAGAAAGCAACTATTACTCAACTGCTGTCTTACTTCTAAAATATAGACAAGATGTCTGCCTTTGTGAAACACAGCTCAAGCTTGAATTCATTCTTCCTGAGAAATTAAATTATCTAACTGCTATTTTAACTTCTAAAAATCAATCAGAAGTCAGTAAATCATTAAGCTACTTTTAGAGCTAGACTTCTTTTGTATGCTGTCTACTTAATTTATTTTATACTCTTCTCTGCAAATGTAAAGCAATCTGTATATTTCATTTTACCAAAGAAATAGTTTCATTTGATTAACTGCGAGTGAAGAATTTTACATTTCATGCTTTAACGCTTGTGGCTGGCAACTGGTTTATTAGCTTAAGGGTCTGCATATTAAAATGGTGCATTAAAATGTTGGTTCCACCTTTCACTGTGTTACTACCCAAGCTACTGATACCATACAAAGACTTCATGGTTGGTTTATTTTAACGGTAAACATTAATTGTCTTCTTGGTGGTGAAAGAATTACTGTAAAGACACAGATGGAAAGATATCATTAACCTCTCCCAAAAAAACTAATGAATGCTTGTGAACAAAACAATGTTGGGCAAGTTTTTAATTACTACTAGTACAACAGCAACACTGGAAGGCACTAGGCTGGGAGCAAGTTGGGTGAGATCCTGCGGAGACACTGAGTACAGGTCTGCTCTTCATCTGGTAAGTGTAAAGCCTGTTTAGTAATGGCAGGTGTTGGCTATTACTCAAGGCAGCGGTATACATTTACTGTACATCCCCGAGACCAGTCACCACTTGCATATTAATTGGCTTACAGAAGTGGGAACTAAGAAACCATACCCTCTGTTCTTCACACATTATTTGTTGTAACAGGTGGGATATATACACTCATCCATCTCAGTTTATTTGTGAAGGATATACAATTCTGGACTTGCACAGCCCACAAAACAGTTTGTCACCAGAAAGTGTTGTGTAATATAAATATAGAGCAGTATATATTGCATAGCAGTTTTTTATTTTTAGTCAGAGTAGTTATGAAACAGGCAGACATAGGGCTTACAGAGTATGAATGCCATCAGTGACACAGCTGATAAATGAATGAACCAAAAGGAATCTAATGTAGCAGCATGAGCAAGAATAGGTGCTAACCACCTCAGATGCAGCTGTAAATCAATCTAGTGCTAGTGGTTGCAAGTACAAATCATACAGCAAAGTTTATCTTACATTTCTGACAGAGATGAAGGCACTAAAGCTGAAATGAAATGACTGGAGATCAAAGCAGCTGCCAGAATGGAAGAGGCTTGAGGTACAAAGGAGCTGAGAACAAGCAGTGGAGGAGGAATACTAGTATCAGCTTGTGCTGGTTATATTGCAGGAAATAAAAATCTCAGAGATACGTAGAATCCAGCAAATATTTTAGCTACTAGTACAGAAAGGACCAGATAAGATAAACGTCTGTGATAGAGTCAACAAGTGTGGGAATATGCGCCAACCATGAGGGGAGAGTAGAACACCCTGTGTGGTGATGCAGATGCCAATGTCAGCCATCATGGGGTGGGGTTAGGGCTATGTCAAGAGAAAATCCCAGTGGCTGCCATCTTGTTGACTTCAAAATCATCTCTCGACCACAGGGAGGATCAATGTTATAGCTTGATGGCCAGCAAGCAACAAAGAAAAAAAAAGTTTTCAATGTCTCACTCAATGTTTTGTTTTCTATTAAGAATTCACCAAATTTTGTTTAAGCCGCACAAACAAAACTTTATGTATTCTCTACAGAAGAGTACTATGATGCATTACCAAACAGAAACCAATGCATTTCCTTAATGTTTATAATACATCCTATATCATTTCTAAATATTTTAAATTCTTTTTAGTTCACACAAAGCTCAGGCAACTGCATTTGTATAGTCACATTCACTGTGTACTAACGTATGCAGAAGGAGTAGTGACACTGTATTCTCGTGAATGCTTGCTAACAACCTGCTTCTATGCAAATACTCATCATGATCAGAACAAACATTACTGCCTTCTATTATTAAATAGTACTCACTCACACATTAAAGACTGTTCCTGGACAAGGGTAATTAAGTAATGGCTAAACCAATTAATCTACAACAAAGGTACAACAAAATACAAAGATAGGATAGACTCTGGAAGCATGAAGTTTGACTATCATCTGATAAGTTCTGAAGCTATTCCTACCAAGAAAATCAACTTAGGATCCCAGAATGTTTGACAGAAAATGTGTACATAATCAATGTCAGCTGCAACACTTGATACTACTGCCTCTTAGATATATTTCTTTAAATGGCAATCAAATCACAGCCGACCATTATAAATTGCAATCAAAAAGTCCTACATGCCAAACAGCATTACAAAAAAGAAAAACACTAAACATTTCAGAATTTGGAAGAAAAGAAAATCCAGACCTAACTTCACATTTAGGATTATCCACTGAAACAACTATATATTCTATGGCACAATCAAACTGCTCATAACTTGACTTATTCTCATTTTATGTATGCTGCTGCCAAGTTCTTTAGAATGGCTCTTACTTCACTGGACATTAGCATCAGAATGAAATACCTGTTTGGAATTGTAATCATTTTTCAACAAGTAAGCTGGTTTTCCCATCCCACAGACACAGCATACATTAGTTTGTTTTCATACAATGAAGACAGCTAATCAGCATCGTACAACCATACTGCTTCTGGTTGTGCTGTAAGTAGTCTAGTCTTCTGTTTTTGAACACGCTGGCAAGACCCATCTTCAAAAATGTCACGTTGTGAGATGAGTAAAACCCCAACATGAATAGAACAGAAATGTTTTGCTACTATTATGCCTCTTGGAGCCTTTCCAAGATTAAACAGAAGAAATTATCACCAGAAGGAGTTAAACGGAAAGGTTAAAATGCACTGATTGTATATTTAAAACCTACTGCCTTATTAAAGTTAATAATTTATTACCTTATTATGTAGAATTGTGATTTGTGCCATTTTTGATTCATGGCTGTGAATCTGCATTGCAAACAGCAATGCAAAACTGTTCAAATTAGCTCTTCAATTGCCATCATTTTCTTTAATCACACTAACAGGAATACTAAGAAGGTGACAGAAAGCCCTAAAAGTGTAGCAACTATTTTTCATATAAATCAATAAACAAGCTAAAAGCAGCCTTCTTGAGCAGTGAAACAAAATGTATTTTACACTAAACATGGCTTCTTGGAAAAAAAAATCTCTGACCCGCAACATTATTTTGCATTGGTAACAGCACATTTTCTTTTTATTTTAGAAGCTGAGTAATGCCTACAATATGTAAAACCTGGATGAAAAGAATGCAATTCTGATCCTGAATGTTTATTTTCACTTTGAACATGTTGCTTCTATGTTCAGTAAGAAGGCAGGTTAGTAGTCCTAATTCTATAACAAGACACACAGAAGGCACTTTGTGGTCATCACGAAAGAGACTCTAGTGGCTTTTCACTATAAAGGTGCAGTGAAACTTTGATGTCATTATAAATGGATAGGCATTATGTTGATGTTTACCAATATGTCTGAAATGATGAGATAAATCTATACATATTTATAACTGGGAATGGGTGAGGAGGAAAGATGATACAAAATACGGGAAGATCTTGCATTATCGACATGACAGTGGAGCTCTCTGTGCAACGTCTGTTCAATAAAATTAGCTAACATGAACTGTTTCATAAAAGGATCTGAATTCCACCCCAAAGTACATGGCAAAACATTGGTGATAATACAGTACTATAAAGTTAGCTTTTCATAATTATTTGGCTGGTTCAAGTATCACTTTGAAACTCTGCTGTTTCATATAGTGTTAGTGTTATTTTGCATTTAAAAGACATGCGGTTATGGTATGTATAACCCACCATGTTCCCTTGCATGCGACCGCCAAATGTCTGCCCAGCCCTCTTGCATACACATCAAGGGGAATATTTCCATCCGATCTCTTCAACAGGCTGCCTTCAGTGGCATTTCACTGCAGAATCCTGGATCACTGTGCAGCACAGGTGGACACTTTCCATTATTCCAGTGGGCATGCATTGTACTAATAGTTTTAAAGAATTTTTGTCAAAACAGATAAAAATACAACTGAAAAAAAATATCAAAAAGGTTACATGTCAAAAGCATAAAAAAGAGAAACATTTCATATGCCCAAATATTAAATGTAAGAACAGAACATCAAAAGAAAATTTGTATAATCTGAATTTACCAAGGGTACATATGACAGATACTGCAGTCTTCTTAGAACACAAGCCTACAAAACAATCAAATCACTCATACAATTGTAATAGATGAGATACATTTTGTATAGATATTTGCAATGTGGAAAAGCACAATGCCTGAAAACAGGGTAATTAATTCATGGTTCTTCGGAGACTAGAGCATTTTAGGAAACTCAGAAAAGAGTGAAATGCTGTACACTTTCCTCTCATCTTTTAGCCAGGTGCTACTGACAAAGTCAGAATAAGTCACATGATCATTTTGTTAAGGATAACTTGCACATGCTAGCCCTGTGGCACACAGGGATAAAGCCCTGACCTCATCTCAGATGACCTACATTTGCCTAGTGACTCAGACACTGGAGGGACTGGAGAAATGGGAGAGAGTAGACAATGCTGGCTCACTCATTGGGAGGAGGGGGAGCAACTTGACTTACTGTATCTGAATCACTTGGAGAAATGCAGGTGTATTGCTACAGCATGAATAGCCCAGAGTGCCCATGATGCAAGTACTGTACTGACTGGTCATGAGGGTTTGCATGTTTGGAAGCAGGCATACACCTCCCAAGGCTGCTATAGTGAATCTTATATGCTGCTGAGAGGGTAGAGATAGGGCAGTAAAAGGGAGTGAGCCAGTCTGTAAATCCTAAACACCCAACTCTCACTCCACCAGGAAACTAACTGGTTGGAGGACTTTTGCCCTAGTAGAGGAATAAATGAGTCAATTGGGTTTAGGAAAGGGAGCCACTGGGATGACCTAGTGGGCAGGAAAAAAAGAAAAATCAGAATAACTTAGACATCTAAGTATGAAATCAGGTGGAGATATGAGCTCTGAATCAAAGCAAGGTATGAGCTAAAAATAAATGCTACTCTTCTAAGGATAATCATAACTTTTTCAACTATACCAGTAAGCTTAGAAGCCATATCCATCACTAAAACGTGCTACTATTTTCTTAGATCTGCAAACAATCTCTTACGTCCTAGCTAAGAAATTCAGCTTTAACTTCACCACACCAATATAACCATTGCAATTCTGCTTCCCCAAAATAGCTCTCTCCCCATAATCATCTTATACTAACTCCTATCTTCACCACTTACAACCATAAATACCAGTTCTATGGAACTGACAGCATCCCAGGGTTTCTCTTTATCAGTGCCAAACACCTTTTGAACCTATTCAGCCTTAGTCTCTCCACTGGGCATACACCACACACCTGGGGAACTGCCTCAGTAGTGCCACTGTACAAGGTGGCCACATCACAGATTAAGGGAACTACAGAACCATTAATGTCACCAGTATCATTTGTAAGTTCATGGGATGCATCACAGTCAAACTCATTAATACTGATATAAGTGACCCACAAACCCAGTCATTGTGGATTACTGAATGGTAGTAGCTGCCTACTAAATCTAGTCAAATTATTTGACAACACTAACAGTGCTCTAAGCAACTGCCAGTCTGTCCATACTGACTATCTAAACTTAGCTAAGGTTGACATGACCTCTCAGGCTGGTATTGTTGACAACTCACCAGCACTTTAACCTATGTGTGACCCACTAGACAGTCAATTGGCTTAAAAACAGAATGTGCACAGTGAGGGTTGGGTGGTACCATTACCACATAATGTATTGCCCCTTGGAGTGGTCCGCAGGGCTTGATCCTGGGCCCTGTCCACTTAGGCATCGATTTCTTCAATGTGAAGGTGAATGTTGATGGCTAACCAAGTTTGAGGAAGACTGTAACTGGGTGTTGTTATAAATTTTCAAGTTGACACTAAGATTCATCAAGAAGGGCTTGCCCATACCAGTACTTATGATATTAACCATGAGCTCAAGCTCAATGGCAAAAAAATTAGAATTAGCATCGTTTCTTTTGGTAAACAAGTCTAGCCAACTGCTTTCCATGACTGCCTCCTGTAATACTGAGTAAATCACAACAGTTCTAGGTGCATTCATTGGCAACAAGCCTTTCCTCTGCCCACCATGTACCGCCCACAGAAAGAAAATCATTTTACTTAGCCCAGCTAATTATTAAAGGCATAGCCTCTACCTCTAAAGTCAAAATTCCCCTTCTGCTCTTCCCTCATTAGGTCCATCATATAGTATAACTCCCATGTTAGCATGTACCTCTCTAATTCACCTTTCTTACCTCTAAAGGCAGCAACATTTCTTAATTAAAAAGTCACAGGGCTCTGCTCCCTAAGGTACAGAGAACAAGCTAAAACCAGTATCTTCTATGCTCCATCTCAAACAGGATTCTGCATGGCAATCTATGCTTAGCCTTCTGTGTTGTGAAAGACTCTGCCCTACTTGACCTCCATCTTCAGAAATTTGAAAGCACCTGAAATACCCACCTGATCCAGAGATTTCAATATTCACTGTAACATTAACTGCACTTACAGGTGAGAAAGATGTTGAAATCAACATATTTGCTAGCTTTTGAATTGACTTCTCTCGTACATCAAACAAGGCTACTTTTAAAACCAGTCTCAACAACTGGATAGATATGCACAAATTCACCTCTGGCATACATAGCATATGATCATAGGATCATAGAAGGTTACTAGGCTAATGGCCCTGGGGCTCTTACAAGCCTAGCCAAGAGTTTATCCCCAAAAACAGAAACCTCAATCAGCACCTGTCACCCCTGTCAATGAAGGACATAGGTGAAACCCCTGGGACAAATGTGTGGCTTCCCATCCACTCATCAAGGTTGTGCTTGAAGAGGGTCAGCGACATACTCGGTTTAACATTTATAGGGAGTCTATTCCAGAGTCGGGGCAGCCTCTGTGAGCCAAACCTGTCTCTCCAGCAGATTTTGTTAATGTCTCATATTAGATTTAGGCCTTTTGATTGGGTAATGTGCAAGGAGTTAGACTTACGGATATGGATTATCTCTAGTAGGGCAGGGTCCGAGATTGTCTTGTAGGTGAGACAAATATCACCTCTGAGCAATCTGTACATACAGAGTAGGGTGATAGCAATTTGAGCCTGTCCACATAGAACAAGTGTTGGAGGCCATGGGTTATCTTTGTGAGGTATTTCTTTGGCCTTTCCAACTGGTGCAGGTGTTTGGAGAGGTACATACCAAATGGGGCGTTGTACGCATATAGCTGTCCTTGATCAAGGTAGCCAATTCTAATTTTAATTTTATTAATTAATTTATTGGTTGACATTGGCTAAGTGTTTCAATGGTCTCTTAGACAGCAAGCTTGTTAACCTATAAACCTATATGTTACATAATACCCCCTACACGCAGGTATTAAGATTTAATGAAACCTCAGCTTGACAAAGTATGTTATTTTGCTTCCACAAGAAATGAAAAAAAATTCTGTGGTGAAGAAATTTTACTAAAGGCACTGCTTTTATCTTGTATTCATTCATAATTACAAGCTCTGAAGCAAATGACAAAACAATGAGGTACACTCCCCTAAATAGGTACAAGACTGATGTTCTTCATATTGATCACTGCTGCAGTAGTCTTAGATATATGGGTTATAGCCTGCCAAAGGTACAACAGCCTGCCAACTTCCAAAGCTTCAGGGCATCTTCCACATGTCCAAACTGTCAAGCAGCTCGAGCTGAGCTGAGCTGACTAAAAGACAAGTTTGGGCACAAAGCCCTTCAGAGCTTTACTGCCGCTGAAGAGTGCGCTACTTTAAGGCTTTTGAAGATAGACACTTAGCTTGTGCTTTCCTTAGCTGAGCACATAATTTCCGTTTGGGGAAAAAACCTATTTTCTTATTTTTTACTGATGTTTTATTACCTTCCTCTTCAGGAAAGTTATTTTAAAACTAGGAATGTTGCATTTTAATGGACTCTCTCGAGACTAACATATTTTTAAATGGAGCAGTTGTTTCTCTCAGTTTAAAAGTAGTACTAACTGATAAACTATTTTCTTTGGAGAAATTGTGTTTATTTTAAGGTTATGAGGATGCCACAGTGTTTGAAAGTGCTTTTAACTATTGTTTTTTTCTGTCAAAAAACTAACATCTGTGGACTGGTAGTTTTACTGGCAATGTTGCTTGTTTCCCCTATGACAGAGGCACCATTTTCCAGCTTGACCATGGAACAGATATAGTCACACCCATGGTCGGTCTTTCTTCCAGCCACAAAAAGAAAAAGTTAAGCAAACAACCTTTGCCACCACAGCAGGCTCGCACAATTTGCCTCAGCCACAGGTGAGGGACTCTGCAGTGGCCATTTGTTGTACCTCAGACCACTCACCTTATACCCCAGATCTCTCTGGTGTAGCACGTGCAGCCACTATGGACCAGGGGTTAACTACTACCTCTGTGGCTGCAGGGGTCCCCTCAGTGGGCAAGGGAGAACCACTCTTGTTGGTCCTGGGAGAGGGAAAGTACAGTTTTGTACCTACCATAAATGTAGATGTTGGAGTGCTAATACAGCTGCAGTAATCACAGATGGGTTCTCTTGCCGTCAGGCGGTCCCTCGGTCGGCCGAATTCCAAAGTCTTGGTCCCAAGGCCGGTTGTCGCCGCTTCTCTTCTGACGTCAGTGAGGCCAGAGTATATAAGACACAGCCGACGCCATGTTCTTCAGTCTTTCTTGCCCCAGATGTCAGGTGCCCCCAGAAGGAAGGCAATACATAAATTATGCTTATATGCGTATACATGCAATGCAATATAATCCAAAAGCAGTGGTTGCAAGCAAATAAACCATAGAAGGATAACCCAGTCAGGTTGTATGAAGAGGTTGTTAGGCCCCATGCCTTTACCAAGTGGGGAAGTAGGGAGGGAAACCTGTACTGCAGCTGTATTAGCACTCAAACATCTACATTTATGGTAGGTACAAAACTGTACTATGTTCATCATGCATACAGCTGCAGTAATCACAGATGGGTAGAGTCCCAAAGCTACGCACAGGGTGGTAGGTACTAGGAGGAACTGGGTTGAGCCAGAATGCCCTGCAAAACAGCAGTGGCAAAGCCTGCTCTTGTTCTGGAATATAAAGGCAGGTGGTAGTGTTTTGTGAAGGTATGTACAGAACTCCAAGTGGCTGCCTCCAGAATATCTTTGGTAGGAACTCCACTGAGGAAGGCTGTAGAGGTAGCTGTGGCCCTGGTGGAGTGTGATCTGATACCTGTAGGGCCAGATTTCCCATGATAGGAATAACAAAACCGTATGCAGTGGCCTATCCACTTTGTAATAGTCTGCTTGGAAACTGGCTTCCCTTGAGCCCCTACAGCATAGGACACAAAGAGTTGTTCTGATTTCCTGAAGGACTTTGTTCTGTCCAAATAGTAACATAGCTGCCTATGGATGTCTAAGGAATGTAGCAGCCTTTCCCCTTTGTTTTGAGGATTGGGGTAAAAGGTAGGAAGGTGTATGGCTTGATTTAAAGCTACCCTAGATACCACTTTAGGCATAAATGATGGGTTGGTACGAAGGGAAACCCTGTCCTGATTGAAAATGAGAAAGGGCTGCACCGCCATGAGGGCCTGTAGTTCCGAAACTCTACGAGCTGAAGTGACAGCCAGAAGGAAGGCAGTTTTCCAGGACAAATATTGCAAATCTGTTGAGGCAGCTGGTTCAAAGGGAGGCAATGTTAATTTTTCTAGTATGTAATTAAGATCCCAGGCTGGTATTGGTGGTCTAATATTCTTAGCCCCCTCTGAGGAACTGTCGTAAGAGTGGGTGAGAAAATAAAGGAGGATCCGTGTTGTATTCTGCAGAAATGGCTGAGGCATGGATTTTTATGGAAGAAAATGAAAGTCCACTGTTCAGCAGCTCAGCTAGATACTGTAATACCTGAGGCAAGTTCATTTTTCTAGGGTCCTGGCCTTTTTTCTCATTCCAAGAACAAAACCGCTTCCATTTTGCGGAGTAAGCTTTTCTAGTAGATGGCCTTCTGGCCTCCAAAATGACATCCTGCACCTCCTTGGAGAGTAGGGTCTGTTGTGGTGTTAAGGAATTTTCCATGCAGCGAGATTGAGTGTTTTCAGCTGACTGTGGAGAGTTTTGTAGCTGTGCTGAGTCAGCAGAAGAGGCATTAGAGGCAGGGACCAGGGAGGAGTATGTGTTAGGCTCCTCAGCAATGGGTACCAGTGTTGCCTTGGCCAATCTGGAGCAATCAGTATCATCTTCGGTCTGTCTGCTCTTGCTTTCAAAAGTACCTTGGGCAGAAGAGGCAGAGGTGGGAATGCGTAAACTGTCCATGCTGTCCAACTGAATGAGAGGGCGTCCACTCTCCAGGCCTTTGGATGAAAGGTCCTCGAACACAACTTTTCCAATTGATGATTCCTGTGGGAGGCAAAAAGATCTATGTCTGGCCTCCCCCACACTTGGGTTATTTCTGTAAACACCTGAGGATGTAACTTCCATTCGTGTGGATCTGTCGTATTTCTGCTTAATTTGTCTGCCAGCGTGTTTTCCAATCCTGGCAGGTACTGTGCTTGAAGTTCGATTTGCCATTTCAGAGCCAAGTTCCAAAGAGTCATGGCTAGTCTGCACAAGGGGTATGAATGTGTTCCTCCTTGTTTGTTTATGTACCACATTACTGTGGTGTTGTCTGTTCTTATCAGTAATTGTCCTGGATGCAGGAAGTCCTTGAAAGCTGTAATTGCATTTATTACTGCTAGCATTTCTTTTTGATTGATGTGAAGGTGCTGTTCGTTTTGGGACTATTTGCCCTGGATGCACCTGTCCGTCCTGTGCGCCCAGGCGTAATCTGAGGCGTCTGTTGTGATAACTTGCTCTGCTTGAGGCTTGCAGAATGGGAGGCCTGTGTTTGCTTGACATGCTTGGGCCCACCATAGAAATTCCTTTTGCAAACATGGGATTATTGGTATTATTGTTTCCAAACTGTGACTGTGTTGAGATCATAGGTTTTTTAGGTACCATTGAAGTTTCCTCATATGCAGCTTTGCACATGGGATTAAAAGAATGCAAGATGCCATGAATCCCAGAGCCTGCAGGATTTTCCTTGCAGTAAGCCTGGTTCTTTCTGCTAGTATTTTGAAGTACTGAGATAGTTGCCCCTGTTTTTCTGGCGTAAGATAGGCCATCTGGGTGTTTGTGTCCAAGTTGGCACCCAGGAAAGTTATTTTCTGAGATGGTGTTAGCCTTGATTTCTCTTTGTTGATTGTGTATCCCAGAGAATGCAATAGCCGTGTCACATATGCCAGATGTTCCAGAAGTATGTGCTTGCTGTCCGCTTGGATCAGGCAGTCGTCCAAATAAGGGTAAATTTGTATCCCTTGAAGTCTGCAGTAGGCAATCACTGATGCCAGGCACTTTGTGAATACTCTGGGCAGTAGATAAGCCAAAGGGCAATGCAGAGAATTGATAGTGGATTGAACCTGCAAGAAATCTGAGGTATCTTCTGCAGCTTTGTCTGATTGGGACATGCAGGTATGCCTCCTTGAGGTCCAATGTTACCAGCCAAAACTCCTTGCCCAGTATGGGAAGAAGTTGCTGTAATGTGAGCATCTTGAATTTTGGTGCAGTAGAAATGTGTTTAGGATGGATAAGTCCAAAATGGGTCTCCAGTCGGTTCCTTTCCTTGATACCAGAAAAAGTCTTGAATAAAAACCTTGACCTTGTTCGTGAGTAGGTACCTCTTGAATAGCTCTCATGCTTATGAGCTTTGAAATTTGTAGTTGTGCCTCTGCCCTTTGATTCTGTGGCAGGTTTGGCATGCCTCTCATTTTTGGAAGAGTGTGAAAATGAAATTTGTAGCCTCTGTTTATAATGTCCAGGATCAATTTGTCTGTTGTGACAATATGCCAATTGGCTGCAAATAATGCTAGCTTTCCTCCCAAAGGTGCTGCCAACTGAGACGTGCTTGGCATGGAAATGAGGGAGTCATTGGGTTTGCTTCCTGTATTGTTGTGCACTGTCCTCGCCACCTCTTGGTGCTGGAGTTTGCCATTGTCGTCCTCTATATGATCCTTGTGATTGCCCTCTGCCCCTTGTGCGTCTGTATCTACCTCTTTGGGGCTTGTCAGTGGCTGGAAAGGACCAGTTTTTTGAAGGCCAATTTCTGCTAAAACGTGGTGGTTGGACCTGTAAAAAGGCTTTGACAGTTTGCATAGATTTGGCTTTTTCTTCCATTTTCCGTAGTATCTCCTCAGCATTAGTACCAAACAGCACATCCTTTTGTAAGGGAGCATCTAGAAGTTTAGCTTTCACATGATCAGGCAAGTTTTGTTCTCTAAGCCAGGCATGTCTGCAAATGACTGATCCTGTAGCAGCCACTCTACTTGAAGCCTCTAGGGCATCGTAACCACACTGTAAAGTGTGTTTACCCACTTGCTCTGCACTATGCATCATATCCTGTAACTCCTTTAAATCTGGTTGTTCAGGTTGAGACATTTTATTCCTTAATTGTGAAAACAGGAACTGTTGATATTTAAGCATGTGAAACTGACAATTTAAGGCCCTCATAGCTAGGGTGGCTGACGTATATATTTTTTTACCCCACCTTTCTAAAGATCTTGACTCCCTTTCTGCAGGAAGTGGATTCTTGGCAGTGGAGGCCTTCAATCCCTTGGGGCCTTTTGAAATGGTTTCAGGGTCAGCATTATGGCTTTTGAAGAGAAATTGGTGAGAGCTGGGTACTCTGTAATACCTATCGGGTTTGACTGGTGCAGGAGGCAGAGAATCCGGGTTAAGGCAAGCCTCCGAATAAACATCATCAAGTATGTCCAAAACAGGGGGTATCGCCAGAGGTCTGTGTTGAGGTAACAAAAGAAATTCCCTAAGTCTTTTCTTGGAATCTGAAAAGTCTTGGCCTTCCCAATGGAAGTGTTCCCTCAAGGTGTGCAAAGTTTCCCCAAAGGAAAAATCCTCAGGAGGGGATACAGAAGGGATGGACTGTTCTGCATCCGAATCCTCAAAAGGAGAGTAAGAGTGTTCCTCTGCATCAGAATGTTCTGATAAAATGGATCCCTGATCAGAAGAGGGAGAATCTTCCTCCACTCTGGGTCTCTTGTCTGGAGGGGGTTGAGAACCTCTGATAAGAGTAATTAAATCCTCAGCCATTTTAAGCATCTGTTTTTTAGGCATGGGACCTGGAATGGGCCCTGTGCAACAGGCCTCGTGGGATGCCTGGCTGCTTTGGATTTAGTAAAGGCCTTAATAGAAAAAGAAGATGAGGGCCTAAAGACACCATGGGTGGAGGTGGACCTGCCCACATTAGTAGGCTCAACATTAGCAAAGGCTTCGGTGGTTGTAGTCTGGGAAAGGGCCGAGGTCCCAGCGGTCTCGGGTACAGAGGACACCGCCAAAGGAGTGTCGTCGGTAGTCAGGGACTGCAAAGGAGTCTCGCTGAGAACCGGACCACGTGTAGCCTGTTTTGGTGTGGTGTCGGCAGGGACCGTGAGCCTCGCGTGTCGGTCCTTCTCCTTGCGTTTTTTGGACAAAACGGTAGTCGGAGTGTCCGACGACATTTTATAATCAAAAGCTTTACCAAAGTAGTGTTGGGCGAACTCTGCCTGACGCTTAATAGTGCGTTTATTGAAGGTAGCGCAAAAGCGACAGCCCGAGACGTCGTGGTCTGGGCCTAAACAAGGTATGCAGAGGGAATGGAAATCCTTATGCGGTATTTGCTTCCCACAAGACATACAATTATTAACTTTTTCTGACATCGGTCTGAGGCAAGAAAAGTTTCCCCAACGGGGTACTTAGCTTTAATGAAGACTTCGGTTTCCAAAATTTTCGTAATTCAGGAGCTGGCCGACCGGCACTTGCAAACTGCTTCTGCTTCGGGCACCGCGCGGCAAAAAAGACAGAAGAACATGGCGTCGGCTGTGTCTTATATACTCTGGCCTCACTGACGTCAGAAGAGAAAGCGACGACAACCGACGCCGGACCAAGACTTTGGAATTCGGCCGACCGAGGGACCGCCTGACGGCAGAAAACCCATCTGTGATTACTGCAGCTGTATGCACGATGAACATCAGGGAAGGTTTGCTTGTTGAGTTAGAATGCTGCGCCCATCCCTGGGAAAGCAGAGGCTGCAATTAGTAACACAGTTGGCCCATTTTACCTGTCAAAAAGAAACAGAAAACCAAGCATGTATCTACTCTTCCGTAACTTTCTTTGGATACGAGTAGTTTACTGGGACTGGCACAGAGTTTGATTTAGGCAGATCCTTCTTGTAGTGTAGTTCCTGTTAAAAGAAAGAGTAAAGCCTCCTTTCCTGAAGACATTCAAAATTCAGAATCTGAACAGGAAGACAGAGAGACAGATTCAGGGTTTTGTCCTCAGATCTCTGATTCAGACTCAGAGGAGAGCTCTCTTTCTGATTCTCCTTGTGGGCATTTCTCTTTCTCTAAGACTATTGCTAGAATGTCCCTGTGTTTTCTGTGGGAGAACACAGAGGTTTCTCAGTCCTTAAAAAATACTATGAGTTGTTGCATAAGGATTTTCCAGAACCTACACCCAGTTCTCCTGTCCTGTCTGCTTTAGAGACTATGTATCTTACTGCCTGCCTGCAATTTTCCTGATAGTCATCCAGCTGTGCCCAAAAAGGTAAACAGGATGTATAAAATTCCTCAATCTTTTAATTTTTTATACACTATGCCCAAATCTGACCCAGCAGCTACAGCCTAATTTGACTCTTCTCTGCTGCTAAGCAATTAGTTAATTCCAATCCTACTCTTTCTAATAAGGATGGGAAAATTACTGATAGGTAATGGAAAAGTGTATACTTCTTCAACTTTGAATTTCAGAATTTTTAATTGTCAGGCTCAAATGTTAAAGTTTATTCTTATCTACATTTCCTTCTTGTGAAGATAAATCTGCTCTAAATAACTTAGTTTCTTGTACTGCACAGGTAACTAGTCATTGTTTGCACTGTGTGTATATGACCCTGCTGATACTTCTTCCAGGGCTATGGCCACTGGTATAGTTTTCAGTAGATTTGCATGGCTACATTCTCAGAACATTCCAGATTATGTTAAAATGGAATTTTACATTCTTCCTTGGATAGAGATTTAGTGTTTGGTCCCTCTGCTGCAGACATGATCAAAAAGTGTGATGAAAGGGGCAAGTTGATCGAGGGAATCTCTACGATTTTTCAGCCCTCCTATTGCAAATAACCCAACGGATATTTTTTTCTTCTCATCCAATTTCAGCAAAAAAAAAACCCAGAACGAACAGTCTCAAAAGAATTCAGGTAAATAGGCATTTAAGAAGTGAGAAGGAGGTTCCAAAAAGGAGTCTCAATCCTCTTAAAAGCAAGGACACTTCCACAAATCTAAGTGACTATTCCAGAGACCTTGTGACCCGCTCCTAACCTGGCTCTCTTTCTCTTCCATTTCTCTTTGGCAACAGATTGTTTAAGGTAAATGGGTTTTGAAAATCATTCATCAGGGTTACAAGATGGCAGTGGGAGGAAATTCCTCCTTTCCAGGGGGTCATTCCTCATCCTGCAGATCAGATTGTTTTGTTTCCACCTGTTCATCATCATGTGCTGTAACAAGGAGTGATAGAACCAGTTTCTCCCTCCCAGGTGTGGAACAGATTTTTTCATTCCCAGGTGTGGAACAGATTTTTTCAAAGATATTCCTATTCCCAAAGAAAGAAAATGCTTGGAGACCAGTTCTGGATCTTTCTTTCCTAGACCTGCTTGTGATAGTGCCCAGATTCATAATGATGTCACTTCACAACCTGTTGCCGCTTCTTTCTCGATCAAGTTTACTGGTAACACTAGAATTAACAAATGCTTATCACATTCCAATTCATCCAAACTTCAGGTGTTTCTTAAGAGATTTTGTGTGTCTGGATCACATTATTTTTTCTCTGCCTTACCCTTTGGACTATCCATTGCACCAAGAGTGTTCACAAAGCATCTAGCTCCTGTTATAGCTTACTGCAGGCTACAGTGTGTCCACATTTTTCAGATTGAAATGATTATTTTTAGAGTTTCTTTTTTCAAAATGTCTGGAATCTCTCTCTTAGCTGAGAAATCTCTTGCACAAGATGGGATTCCAAGAGAGCATTTAAAAGTCTTTCTCAACTCCCTCACACAAAATTGTGTTCCTGGGATGTCAACTAGACACCACAGACACATGCTCTATATGGACAGACTAAAAAAAACTCCAGCTATACTCTCTCTCTCTTATCCCCTACTTAGAGGCGATCTCTGCTTGGCCTACAAAGCCATGTCTGACCCAGAGCTGCTAGATATGCTACACCTAAAGAAATTCCAATCCCTCAATGCCACATGCTCCAGGGACCTAAACCTCATTACCATAATAAACAGAACTTGCTGGACAGTAAGGTTCCAAACTTCCCATTCACGTCAAGCAGAGCACTTCACTGGCCCTCTAAGAGAAATCTTGACGAGTGAATGGGCAATAGGAAGTTCACCCCAGGGATCATTTCAGTGGCCTTGCTTGACAGGGGCACTGGGAACTAACTTTGGGCGGCATGATGCCAGGGAATCTTCTTGGGCTAGGCTTACATAGGCTCCAGGGCCATTAGCCTAGTACACACTTTTGAACCTATGAGCTTTTATTCCACAGGAAAAATAAATCTTTACTTAAATCTACAAACTTCTCAATTTTTCCACTCAGACTTTAGCTACTGCAAGAGAATACCTCTGGATTTTGTGTGTCACAACATTATGATTCTCATGATACCCCCAACAAGACTCCACATAACAAAGATATTGTGGTATCTGAAATCTCTTTGGCTGCAGCATCAACACTATCTAACTCTTCAGATCCCAATACTGGGAGTTGTCAATAAGAAATCACTTGGAGACAACAGATGCATTTAAATCAAGGTCTCCTCTTCTCCCTCCCTGCTTCAAAGCAGTCAGTCATCACAGAATTTTCAGACGTTGCTTGGGGAGCAGTTTCAAGAGAAATAAAATTGCAGGGGGCTTGGGACACCAAGGACAAGTACAACCACATAAATAACAAGAAGATGCTTGTCCTGATCAAGGCACTCAATTCTGTGAATCATCTTTGGTCTCTGGGACCTCTAAGTGGTTACAGACAATACCATAGTGATATAGTACATCAACAGGCAAGGAGGAACCAGGTCACACTCCCTTTCGCAGATTAGCCATGTAAGCATGGGATATAGCTTTACAGCAAAATCTCACTCTACATGCATCCTACATTCCATCAGAGCAAAACTGTCTCTCTGACAACAGCAGACTCTCATTAATGGAAATTAGATCTAAGGGCCTTCCAAAATTTGATCCACCTGTGGGAAGTTCCCCAAGTAGTCCTCTGCTTCCTCTTTGAGCAATCAACTGGTAAAATACTTTTCTAGGACTCCATCCCAGAAGACCTGAAGACAGATGCCTTTCTTTTTCTTTGGACAAGAATGTTGCTGTATGCCTTTTGACCCCTCAAACTAATATCCAGGCTATTTCTGAAGATTCAGAAGGTATCCCCAAAAATCACTGTGGTGACTCCATTCTAGCCAGGCAACGGCGGTTCTCCCTTCTTTTGGAAATGGCCAGCGGCAATTACCACAAGGTTCCTCACAGAATGGATCTACTCACACAAGAACAGGGGTCTTTAATACACCTCAACATCAATCATCTTTAATTGACTGCCTGGATGACAGGGTAATTCCTTTTAGGCACCCATTTTCTGAGGATGTACAGCAGGTACTAATGGAGACAACAAAGCCTGCTACTAGAAGATCATATATTAGCAAATGGAAATGGTTTTCTAGTTGCTGCCAGTAATGTAACTGGCATCCATTCAGGGCTAGTTGTTCTTTGATTTTACAATATTTGTGTGAATTACTATCCTATGGTGTTTCTTATTCCTCTATCAAAGTTCATTTACTGACCATTTCAGCAGGTCTGCCAATAGATCCTTCTCTTTCAAGGTAGTTACATGTCAGAATATTCTTGAAAGGGGTTTTGCATAGAAGGCCTCCAAGTAAACTTGTGGCCCGTTCCAGGGATCTTAATTTTGTGTTAGAGAAACTAACACTTGCTCCATCTGAACAGTAAATCTGTCTGACTTGATTTTCTTAAGATGGGAAACAGTTTAATTTATTGTTTTGACCTCTGCAAGAAGAGTATCTGAGTTGCAGGCTCTTATGGTAAGTCAGCACTACCTCACTTTCCACAAGGACAGGGTTTCTTTGAGAACTAATCTGTCTATGGCTAAAGTGGTATCTGAGTTTATTTCAAGTCAAACTATCCATCTCCCCATTTTCTTTCCTCAACCTAAAAATAAGGGACAAAGGATAATCCATACCTTGGATGTCCACAGACAGCTCAGGTATTATCTTGACAGAACTAAATCTTTCAGATCATCGGATCAATTGTTCACTTCTTGAAGGTAAGATGGGATTGTCTAAGGATATTACCTTTTGTTATGCTCACCATGAGAAATTTATTCCAGCCAGGGTCTAGACCCACTCTAAAAAGCACCTTGACGACTTCTATGGCTTTTTGGAAAGTGCTGGATTCTAGAAGCATTCTAAAAGCTGTTACTTGTTCCTCTGTACATACTTTTACAAAGCACTACAAGCTGGATTCCTTCTCTAGGTCTAGATCATGTTTTGCTAGAACCATTCTCCAGGGATTCCTGGACCCATCTCCTTCTACCTCCCAAATATAGTTAGCTAGGGTACTCTACCCATATAGCTAAGGCTACTGTAGTAGTGATCAACATGAAGAACATAGTGCAGTTGTGGTAAGTTGAACTTACCATTAACAGTAGATGTTCCAATGCAAATAGTGGCGTTGGCAGCCTCAAACTATGATCTAGAAGATGCAGTCACAATTGGAGGGATTGGATAAATGGCAAATAAGAGAACTATGACAGTGGCATGCACTCTTGCCTCCCAAACCTGAAGCAAGTGATACAAACCACGTGTAGATCAAAGAAACATCACTCTGCACACATGTGGGGATTTGAGATTTTGAGAAGCTGTGAAGAATCATATGAAAGTTCTTAAGTGGTTCACCCATTAGAGTTTTCTCAAAGCAGAAAAAAATCATAGGCAACCAAATGAAAACAGCAGAGAATGTCAGTTTTTTGAAACAGATTTTATACTATCACAATGCCAGAGCGCAAGAATTAGGTCTCTGGTCAAGATCTAGCAAACTTAGAGATACTTATGTTAGTATGCATGGTGTGTGTGTGTGTGTGTGTGTGTGTGTGTGTGTGTGTGTGTGTGTGTGTGTGTGTGTGGAGGGTGTGCAGGTTTGTATTTCTTTCAATTTCAGAGAGAGAAGCATTTGGTAAAATGACTACTGATTCAGCAAAATGACCCATACTGCTCTGTACACTGCAAATGACCATACAAAATGAGATCTAAGGTGCATGTTCAAAGCTAAGAACAAATACAAAAGTGCTCCTCAACCCAGATGGAGAAATGCTTCTATCTGGACCTTTAATCAACAAAGAGAAAAGGCTTCTGACTCGGCCACACCTTTTGACTTCTTTCTTGGATGGCAGGAAAATGAAACATTATGCAAGGAAGTGAGGATTAAACTGGATGTTGTTTCCCCTAACTGTGAGAAAAAGCAAAATGTAAACTTAAATCAGATCCAATGCCACCTGGGCATCACCAAAATATGCCTGGGTCTTTCTAATTACACTGTCACCAAGATGTGGGAGCAGTGGAAAGAGAGGAAATGTATACATGAGCAGGTCCTACCAATGAAGGGAAAAGCATCCAACACTAAATCTTCCCGATTAGGCAAAAATAAATAAATAAACAATAATTCTCATTTTCCAAAGAAGTCTACACCTACATGATAGCAGCAAATAAACTCATCTAAGTGAATTTTGATTTTCAAAAATAGATCTAAATGCAGAATCAGGACATCTGCAAGCTAAATATTTTCTTCAGGAGTGTGAACAGCAACTATGGGCATATGATATGCCAGCATCCCACCTCAGACTGCAGTGCTTCCAATCAGAAGTGGTAGCAACTTCAGTAGCGTAGCTGGTGTGAGGAGCAAAGTGTTAGTGGAAGTATCAGCAAATATCTGTCATCAGTGCAGTGCTATCCCAGTATTCAGAAATGAATGCTTTTACTGTATTTGTGATTAGAACCGGAGCCTTAGAGCAACATATGCTGCATAAAATGCAGCAGCTGTTTCAAGCAGTTTGTTACAGTTTAAAAAGATTAGTTTTTTTTAAGAACTGGAGTGCTTTAACAATCAGCAAGATGTAGTAACCGTTTAGAAGGAGAGAGGCTTTTTTTTCCCCACAGTTTGAGAAGAGGACTTTTTTTCTTCTCAGCTCAGTGTTGAGGAGGGCACCAAAGTGGGTGATAGTAAATGCCCTTCAACTGTGGCATGTTTTGCCATCTCCAAGAGACAAGAGAGTGCATGAACTCTGAGCCATGGAATTGTCAAGAGTCCCATCTTTCCAGGAAGGATATGTTGTCAGGATGTGTCTTGGATTTGAAAATGGGAATCAGACCACTTGCAATTTAACTAGAAATAACCATCAAAGAGAATCAGGACTGCTGGCAGGGTCCAGTAATGAGACCATTCTTTCATTTGTTGAATACGCCTGAAGACGAACTAGACCAGTAGTCAAAAGGAATGAAATAGCCACATAGGAGATACCAGTAGCCAATCATCTGGATACTGGAGCACAAGGAGGGCCACTGTATAACATTTGGTGAACATTCTCTCAGGATAGAAAAATGAAGTGCTCCACAGTGAAACCCAGAGCAAAAGTGAAGGAAATTCCTTTTCCTGTGGAGCATGATACATCTATCACAGCTAATTAGTACACCCAGCAATCCTATGGCAACAGATGGAGGACTGCTTGAGACATGTCCATTCTGAAGGTGACTTATTTCATGTGAACACTGAGTAGAAGACGCTTCTAGATACAAATCATATGAATTGATGAATATAGGCACTAACACACAACAGTTTTTGAACATTTTTATGAAAATGCATCAGCAAAAGGGGGCTGCTGTAAGAAGGAATTTCACTTTACCACAACAGTACAGTCAGCCAAGGATGGTTGTATCAGCTGTGGGGGTATGGGGCATGGCCCGTTTTGTGAGTTTTTCACATGGCTTTCCCTTAACAAAAAAGTTTTAATGTTTCATCAAGTGCACTTTCATCCTTTTTTGTGAATCTTAAGTACACTTCATAGTTTCATAGTTATAGTTTCATAGTTTAGTACTAGGCTATCTGCCCTGGGGCATTTGTAAGCCTAGCCATAGTGATGTGGCTTTCGCCACCCCATGAAATGGTACAAAAATGCACAGAATAGATTTAGAATACTGTGCCTCTGTCTAGTAGTGACACAGTGAAGGTCCCCTTATATAATAGAATTAGTTTACTGTGCCCCTGTCTAGTAGTGACACAGATGTGACCCCTGGGGTAAACTTACGATCTCCCATCCACTCATCAAGATTTCTCTTAAAGAGAGTCAGTGAGGGGCTCTGTCTAACATGAACTGGGATCTTGTTCCAGAGCATGGGAAGCCTCTGGGTTATGAATCTATCCCTCCAGCATGTCCTATTCATACTTGTACCGAGGTTCAAGTCTTTAGCTCTCGTGGTTCTGATGGATTTGGATTTTTTGAGGTGGAGCATGTCCATCAGTTCCTGATTGGACATGGCCTTGTACGTCAGGCAGAGATCACCTCTGAGCAGGCGGTATGCTACTGAATAGAGCTGGAGTTTCTTTAGTCTGGCAGAATAAGACATATGTTGGAGACCCTTGATCCTCTTGGTGAGGTACTTTTGTGGTCGCACTAGCTGTTGCAAATGCCGGGTGAGGTACATACCAAATGGGGCATTATATTCAATCATGGGTCTGATGAGGGAGGAGTATAGGGGTACAATGACATCCTTGGATCTGGATGTGACTCCCTTCATGATAAGGTGTGCAAGGTAGAATGTTTTTCTAACCAGTTTGGCAACGTGGGTGTCAATTGAGAGGTCGCTGTCGACTTGGGTCCCTAGGTCTCTGATTACTTTTTCCATACTCAGTGGGTTGCTGTCTATGTGATAATTTGTGGGTACTTTGTTTTTCCCAAAGGGATGACTATACATTTTTGGCATTTAGTTTAAGGCCATGACTCCGGCACCAGTTGTCCGTTTCTGTGAGGCCTTTTTGTAGGATGTATGTGTCCGCTGGTGTATCGACTATGGCGCCTAGTTTGCAGTCATCTGCGAACTTTGTCAGCCACAACCCTCCCATGTTTGCTTTAACATCTGAGAAATAAATGCCGAACAAGAGGGGTCCCAGGACAGATCCCTGTGGGACACCACTTGTGACTGGCTTTGAGTCTGACATTGCTCCAGCAATTTTAACTTTATGGGTTCTGTCCTTTAGCCAGTTTGCAACCCATCTAGTGACATAAGGGTTTACGTTTAAGCTGTTGAGCTTATCTATGATGCCTGAGTGGGGTATTGTGTCGAAGGCCTTAGCCAAGTCCAGGTAGGCTGTATGGACTGCTTTGCCCTCGTCAATGGCTCTAGTGGCAAAAGTCAACCAGGTTCAAAAGGCAGGATCTGCCTTTCACAAAGCCGAACTGGGTGGGGTCAAGTGTCTGTAGGTCCCCAATGTCTCTGTTTATGAGTTCCATGATGATTCTTTCCATAGCTTTGCAGACTAGGCTGGTTAAGCTTATGGGGCGGTAGTTCCCAGGGTCTGTAGAGGTACCCCCTTTGTGGAGTGGGACCACTGTTGCTGTACGCTAGTGTTCAGGTACATATCCTGTAGTAAGGCTAAGGTTAAATGGCATTTTTATGTGCGGGTTTAGCTCCTCTTGGAGTTCATGTAGCACGCAACCCGGGATACTGTCAGGTCCCATTGATGCTGTGTTTTTAGCTTTGTTGAGGGCGGCTCTCTCTTGAACATCTGAGATTACAGGGAGATTACATTCAGCTGGGATAAGTATTTCTTCTTTTGGGGGTGAGGGAGGGGAGAAATTTGCACTGAACCTGTCAGCCAGAATGTTGGCAATATCTGTGGGTTCAGTGTATTTTTTGTCGTTGTGAACTAACTCTGAGCATATCTGTGGGTTTCCGCCCAGGTTTCTAACATAGCTGAAGAAGGCTTTGTGTTTATCTTTAGTGTCCTTAGCGATTTTTCTATCAAAGCTGGCCTTGGATGTTTTTATAAGAGAACGTAGTTTTCTGCTAGTGTTGATCAGAGATGTCTTCCCTTTATGGGATTTTGCTCTGTCGTGCAGTAGCTTCCTTCTTTTGTTATACAATTTGTTAATGGCTGAGGTCCACCAGACAGGACGCTTGCCTTTGGTGGAGAGGGACTTGGATTTATTTGGGATTGCATGATCCATGCATTCTTGGAGATGTCCATAGAAAGCATTTGTGAAGGATTCGGCATTGTGGGATGTGGTATCCACTGGCCCAGTGGGCTTAAAGGATACCATCTCAGTCTTAAGAAGAGTGAAGTCTGCTTTTGAGAAGTTTTTCACTGTGGTCTTTTGTGCTGGGGGTGGAGGTGGGATATGTATATCCAGGGTGATTAGTTTGTGGTCAGATCTCACTAGTGAGGGGTATACTGAAAAGTACTTCTGTAGTAATTGACTAACATTTTGCTTGATTAACTTTCCCTCAGTTGTACATCTAAGAGCCATCTGAGTTCCTAGTTATCTTTACGAATAAAACCAAAACTGCAATGTCTTGAGTAGTTGCTGGAGCTTTCCTGATTACTGAGCTTCCTGGGGAGACAGAAGGAAAAGCAGTACAATGCGTGCATTTTCAAGCCTTCTGGGGAAACAAAGGGGAATAACAGAGAAATATGTGCAGCAAGCAGCAGCAAAATGTTAGTCAATTACTACAGAAGTACTTTTCACTGCTTTGATGAATTCCCAAAAATTACAGCAAATGTAAGTTCCAGTAGTTAACAGGCTAAAACTGAACAAAATGATTGCACAAATAACTCTTAATTGTATTTACATGTATGTGCAAGTTAACTGCATCAGTCTGGTGCTGTATGGATGGGTTAGTCTTGTGGCTGAAAAGGATCAACATTTGCTGGGTTAATACATGACCCTTTAATTAATGACTGTTAATCTGGACTTAATATCCAAATGGAACTTCACATCTGAGTTGGTTATATTAGAAAAGAAGCTAAGGGTCTCTCCCTGCATGGGAGAGGTATGTTTCAGTTTTGGGGAGCAGGTGTCACACCAAGGAAAACAGAATTCACAAAGTTCTGTGCAGTCAGTGCTGAATGAAAGCTTTTTTGAATAAAAGGTCAGCAGTCACCCACCCAAATCCAAAAGTCCAAATGGATCAGCCCACCTTCCCAATTAACATACAAATTAACAAAATAAACAAATAAATACATGCATTTATCATGCAAGACACTGGCAGCTCCGGAGACAGGTTGGTATGCCAGGGATACCCGATTAGTGTTGGAGCAGAGGGTGAGGAACTGAGACATGAAGCCATAACTGGAAAGGGCTTGAGTTTTGGCCAGTTCAAAATGTGCACAAAAAGGAGAAAACGGCCTAGAAATTAACAAGGAAGACCAGTTGAAAAAGATTTATGTGAGCAGCAGCAGTCGTTTTTCAAAGGACTAGTGCCAGGAGTGCATATTTTCTGGAGACAGTAGGTATGGGTGCTTGTACCTTTAGGTACATGATTATAACTGCATCTTAAAAAGCTACAACACTGGTCTAAAAATCTTTGAAGTTATCAACAGACATTTAATGTAAATGTTACTGCATACCTTTGTGAACAAGAGACTGCAAAATAACTATGGCAAACTGCCCTGTATGACCAGGATGAGCTTATATGACAAATGAATATCTATTCAAGCACTAATATGCAGTCCATGTCCCACAAAAAGAAGCTTAAAGCCTCTGAACACAACAGTACATAAATAAGTCTAGCCCCCAGCATTCTGTTTTAATTCCCACCTTAAGCATTTGCAGTTTTATGTTCCACAATGAGGGGTTATTAATTCACTAAGAAAGGAAAGATAACTCATATCTCTCCGCATGCTCCTTACTGCCACTGCTCCCATCTGTATCTTAACTCAGTGTTGGGCCCCTTAACTTTAAATTTCTCTGTCATAGCCAATGCCCAACTCTTACCCACATGTCCCTCTTGCTGATTCCATCACAAAGATGCAATTTTCTTGAGCATCAAAAACTTCCTTAACCATCTCATTTTGTAAACTAGTTTCAGGAAGCAACCCTCTTCTGTTTATTATCCCTAAATTTATATTTTTTCCCCTAATCTCATTAAGACATTTCAAAGACTTTATTCATTCACCTCTGCATTTAATACATTTTTGTTTAGCAAAAGTAACAGTTTTCCTCTACAAAATAGACCCTCCCCCCACCTATTTTGTTTTGCTTACTGGGACAGTCCAATTAGGAAGAGACAAATTTTAGTCAAGGCCTGGGGAGAAGGATTGAGACAGAGACTGCATATTCATTATTACACGTAAAAAGTTTATTTTATAAACATGAAGAAGAGAATAGCATAAAAATCCACAATCAGGTTACTTTTCTATGTTCTTTCCCTCTATGCCTGACTATCAAAAGCCACATTCCCACTGGTCTTGGTCTTGATAGCATTCCTTCCTCAGTACTTTAAGAGCCAGATGGAGAGGTTATCATACAAGCAGTCATAATTATCTATACCCTTACCTGCTTCTTCTGATACAATGGCAGCATTTCTAATGGCCCTAACTGCACCCACTGCATTGCTGAAACTGGCACTCATCACCAGTGTCTACTATGCCATCTTTGTGCGGTTGCATGCTTCTTCACATGCACAGACACACACACACTAATGACGACTACCATCACTGGCTTAGTAGAAACAAAGCCAACAAATGTCCTTCTCTTATGCTGTTGATTTACACACAACCATCTACTTGCTGGATGCAGTCAGCAGACTGGGACTAACATCTCCTCCCCACAGGATGGGAAAGCCAGCATTTGGCTGTTCATTCCATTTCTCTTCTACCCAGCCCTTCCAATACCCATGTAACTTCTCAAATTCCAGTTGTCTAGGTGGTACTCAGTACTTTATCCCTCTATGCCACAAAGTCAGGCACAATCAGGTTACGGTGGTACTAATATGTCAGAGGTGTGCATGCATGCTGAAACATTTGCAAGGAGCACAGTAATGTATGAATGCAGCTACTCACTTTGCAAAGAATCTGGTTTTTGTAACACAGTTAAGTACAGTGTTTCAATGTTTCAAACAAGAGATCTATTGGAAGGAAGTAGATGGACACACTACAATGGTTTATAATAATCATACTGACACAAACCAAGACAAAGTGCGCCTACTTTACAGCAGGTGGGTTGTTAGTTTTGTAGGTAGGAAGGGGAGTTGAGAATAATGAAATGTGAAGACGCAACAGCACTGGCTATTATCAGGGTAAGTGCTAGACTGTTATCAGCAGTCTGTGAGGTTATACTGTAACTAAAGGATCAGGAACCTTTCAAATGTGAGAGGTCAAGGCCTTTTAAGTATAAGGAAGACGTGGTATCCACTGCCTGGAAAGGTAACATATATTCTAAATGTCTGTCAGTCTGCAAATTCAGAATCTCTTAAGTGGTTGTGCAGTTGTTGTACTTCCAGATGGAAACAGTTGGTGAAACCCCTGTTGGGCTGTTCCAAGTCAGTATATTGCAAATTAAGAACTACTAGTGAACTTCGGACAAACCGAAAAGACAAACTTGCAAACAAATGAAAAGACCACGAGTATACAAACATCCACCAATAAGGCAATCAAACTTAGCGCTTTCTTCCACTTTATTTCCGTGAACTTCTTCAGAAAAAAGACAATGAGCCCCCTCTTACTCATGTCTTTTAAATGAGACAAATAGGAAATGATGTCACAAATTGACTTTTTTGGTATGTGATTGATAGTAACCATTTTAAAGATATATAAAGGCTAATAATGCCTTAATTATTAGCTTCGTCTTGTTTATACAATGTTTTTTAAAAAAACATACCTATAAAAATTAAATCTAAATCACCTCTTACACTAAAAAGTACTTTGTAAAGAAGTACTACTTTTTAGTCATTTTTATACACAAAACAACTCTACTTTGTATAAAAGTTTTCTGTCATCCACTTAAAAAATAGTATAGTAATAATACTTGTTTTAGAATTCAATACTAGTACAATTATAAAATACCTATTTTTCTAAAATAGTCCATATTATTTACTCATTAGTGTAAATGACAATCTAAATCAAAATTGAGTCTGGTCTAACCTAAGCTGATGTTCCTTGTCACCGTTTCTTACCAAAAAGAACTACATGAAGGTGTGAACAATGCCTATAATACTTCATACTTCAATATTGTGGTCTAGACTACAAAAATCGAAGAAATCTCCTGATGTACAATGGCTGACTCTACATCCCCAGTGAGATTTAGACCTTGACTAACTTGCACAACTACACTGGCCAATGTTGAAAACTTATTTATATAACAGAAAATTATGGGTAATTTAAAGATAAATTCCACCCATGGCAATATTGAAAGCAGGATTTACAGGAAGGCTTGTTTTGCTAACCAATATTTGCACAAGGACAGCCTCCATCCCAATCACATGAAAAACAATGTGATCAAGGGCCAGATGATAAGACTGAGTAGACTTACATCTGAGGATCATGTTTTCAAGGAAGAACTAGGGAAGTTGAGGCAGTTATTTTTGGCCAGGGGTTACAAACACAGTAAATTGAAAAAGTTCGAACAACAGGTTACAAAGTTAAGGGACAATGTAGCTAAACCAATATTACTTTCATCAGATCAGACAGTGGGTCCTCCTGTCACTGTCAGAATTAGCAAAGAGAGCAAAGGATACTCAAATGAGTTTTGTACAGCGTTTCCATTACCTATTTCCAATGAAATTTGGTGCATCAAGAGCATCATAGAAAATAATTGGAATATCATTCTAGGAAACAAGGATCTTATGGAAACATTAGGGATTAGACCAAAATTTACATACAAGATGGTCACTAATGTCAAACAAATTTTGGAGGCTACAAATAGAAAGACAGAAAAACCAATTAGAGGGATTAGTTTCAAGAGAGGGAGTTTTTCATGCAAAGACTGCAGACAATGCAGATTTGTCAGCAATACATCATCTGTAACTCTGAAACACATTAAAAGAACCTTTTGGGCACATGGCTATTTCAACTGCCACAGTGACCATGTGGTATATTTGGCCATGTGTTGTTCTTGTGACAGTTTCTACGTTGGCAAGACCATTAGGGTATTGAAACGTAGAATCTACGAACACACATTGGCTATTAAAAACAAGGACAAGAACAATTCATTAGCCAGGCATGCTCTAGTGTGTGAGAACTTCAAGAAATTCGAGTTCTTTGTATTAGACCAGGTAGAGAAGGGAGTTTTCAAGGGAGATGTTAACAACACCCTGGAGCAAAGGGAAACCTTGTGGCAACTTATACTAGGAGCAGATTGTCCACCGGGTTTGAATGAATCTATCAATCTGAAATGTTTTCTGTTATATAAATAAGTTTTCAACATTGGCCAGTGTAGTTGTGCAAGTTAGTCAAGGTCTAAATCTCACTGGGGATGTAGAGTCAGCCATTGTACATCAGGAGATTTCTTCGATTTTTGTAGTCTAGACCACAATATTGAAGTATGAAGTATTATAGGCATTGTTCACACCTTCATGTAGTTCTTTTTGGTAAGAAACGGTGACAAGGAACATCAGCTTAGGTTAGACCAGACTCAATTTTGATTTAGATTGTCATTTACACTAATGAGTAAATAATATGGACTATTTTAGAAAAATAGGTATTTTATAATTGTACTAGTATTGAATTCTAAAACAAGTATTATTACTATACTATTTTTTAAGTGGATGACAGAAAACTTTTATACAAAGTAGAGTTGTTTTGTGTATAAAAATGACTAAAAAGTAGTACTTCTTTACAAAGTACTTTTTAGTGTAAGAGGTGATTTAGATTTAATTTTTATAGGTATGTTTTTTTAAAAAACATTGTATAAACAAGACGAAGCTAATAATTAAGGCATTATTAGCCTTTATATATCTTTAAAATGGTTACTATCAATCACATACCAAAAAAGTCAATTTGTGACATCATTTCCTATTTGTCTCATTTAAAAGACATGAGTAAGAGGGGGCTCATTGTCTTTTTTCTGAAGAAGTTCACGGAAATAAAGTGGAAGAAAGCGCTAAGTTTGATTGCCTTATTGGTGGATGTTTGTATACTCGTGGTCTTTTCATTTGTTTGCTATATTGCAAATTAAGGTACAAGCTGTTCTATGCAACCACCTGTGAGAAAATTTAAAAAAGTGAGAGTGAAATGATTTGAACATTCAAGCCACTAAAGCTGTTACAGGGATAAGAAGCAACACATTTTGCAGTGTGAGACAGCAGCAAACTTGGTTACCCTGTGGTATACAGATTCCAGCATGCTAAACACATGATAATGAAGACTCATGTAAAGAAGGGTACTAAACAGTAGCCTTCGAAATATCATATTCTGACCAATTTCAAGTGTGAGGTTCTGGTGGGTAGTTCTACTAAGCCATATGAAGGAGACCAGTGAGACTCAGTTGGTTTTCCTGACAACCACATGGCCAAAGTGGTTAGAAAAACATTCTATATAGCCCACCTAATCATGAAGGGATTCACATATAGATCAGGGGAGGTCATTGTGCCTCTTTACTCATCCCTCATCAGGCCCATAATTGAGTACAATGCCCCTTTTGGGATGTACCTTACCAGACACCTGCAGCAACTAGAAAGACCCCAAAAGTACCTCACCAAGAGGATCAAAGGGCTTAAACAGATGCCATATGCTGCCCGGTTAAAGAAACTCCAGCTCTACTCGGTTGCATACCACCTGCTTAGAGGCGATCTGTGCCTGACGTATAAAGCCATGTCCAACCCGGAATTAATGGACATGCTGCACCTCAGAAAATCCAAATCCCATTGAGCTACGCGCTCGAGGGACTTGAACCTCAGCACAGAAATAAATAAGACACGCTGGAGGGACAGATTCATAACCCAGAGGCTCCCTTCACTCTGGAATAAAATCCCAGTCCAGGTTAGGCAGAGTCCCTCAGTGACTCTCTTCAAGAGGAATCTTGATGAGTGGATGGGAGATCGTAGGTTTACCCCGGGTATCACATCTGTGTCACTGTTAGACAGAGGCACAGTAAACTAAACCTTGAAAAAGGGCATAGTAAAATTAATTTAAATGGGTGGCGAAAGCCAAACACACTCTGGCTAGACTTACAAATGCCCTAGGGCAGATAGCCTAGTATGAACCTATGAACCTATGAACTCTCTTAATGTGAGGGTCATGCTTCTGAACTTGATTATCTATGATTCTCAAGTATTTGAAGCTCCTGAACATTTTGGTTCTAATGCTACTGTTTTTCTTGATACACAAGCATGGTGCATGATTTTCTGTGTACTGGCAGGACTTCACAAGACAGAGTGGCTTTTGTCTTGTCAGTGCTAAGGAGAAGACCAATGACTGCCATACAGCTCTACAGTTTACTAAAGGCTCTTCTGAAGAACTAGTTGAGCAAATGGGATGGGTGAGGATGACTTCACGAGGTTAGAGATATGCATACCAAAAAAGACTGAAGTCAACACAGTGTTTCCACTCAAAGACAAAGACAGAAAACAGGAGAGGCTTCAGCACAAACCACTGTGGGAATCCTTGCTGGGGCATAAGATGAAGAAACATTTCAAGTCAGAATCTGTAAATGGTTCATCTCCCACGTCCATGCTTTCACTTATCAAGAGTATCAGAACTTGTTAGAGATTTGGGATGCATGGCTAGGCTTAAAAAGGCCCTTGTAGTCATTAGCCTAGTAAATTCCTATGAACTTATAAGAAAATGTTGATGTGTATATCAAGGTCCTATGATGCCTTCCCTAACAAAACTATATTTTTTGCCTTTTATATTATAATAAATATTCAACTAAAGATGAAGAATCTATATTAACTTTTCAAACACTACAAGTCTGAAATGTATAATCAGTACTATACCAGGTGCTTTAGGCATAACAATGTTTTAGCACATGCAGCACAGTGGTTATGCTCCAAAAGTCGGAAAAAAAAACAAAACAAATCGAGACATAACCTTAAGAAATGTTAAACATGCTCTGTTAAAGTTAAGCTCCCCCTGTTAAAGTTGTTAAGGTCGGGTCTAGCACTAGGCAGCCAAATCTGCCAATACTGACCAGTAAATGACAGAGGTTGTACTACTGTCCAAAGGGGTAACATGTCCCTTCCTCTTATAAACTTAGAAAATAGCTACAAAAACAGGATATGTTAACATTTTTTCTAAAAAGTACAAAGTCTGAAACAAAGTTGTCTGTCACTATTCAATTCTCTGGGACTTGTCAACCATGGACTTTATGAGGAATAGACCAAATAAATGCGGCAAAAATCTGGACATTCTGTGAAAATCTAAACCACTGATAGCCATGAAAGGTGAGTGTAAACATAACAAAAAGTGTTACACTACCTTTCTGACAGCACTCCCTTAAGTGCTTTACAGCTTTGATAACCATTGAACACTTTTTTCCCCCTCTTTTTTTCTGTAACTAGCAGTACATGAAGTAGTTAAGCTCCATGCACTACAAAGAATTATGACCAGTTCTCCGATCCTAACTTTTCATTATGTGCTCTCAACATGGACGCCAAGCAATTTGCCTCTTGGGCTTCACTCTCGAGAATTCTTTTGGCATCCACGTATTGAAAAGATAATAAACAGGTTATGCTTCCGATCATAATCCTCTATATTTTATTAGTGATCAACTGCATCTACTTCATTGTTTTTCTTTCAAACTTTAATACACATTTTTAGAAACCTTTTACATTATTGTATATTTGACAAACTCATGACAAATTCATACATTTATCACACTTGTGCTGTTAATTTTCAAGTCTGCAATTTCCTGAAACATTGTATGTGTGTGTACACTGCTTAGCACTTCATTGTGTTTTTATTATATTTTTATGATCTTAAATATCTACTGAGTGTTGATGTCATGAGAGCTGGGTCACGGCCAAAACAGAGTCTCAGGACATGATCATTTATGCAGCTAACAAATAACAATTAAACAAAGCATTATCATCTTGGCCATAGTTAATTTCACTACTGGCTCGCTCACTTTTATTTCAAATACATCACTAAGGGAGACATACTTCATGTCATTAAGTTGGGCAAAATTCTAGCCACTCTACTTTGCTTAGTTGGTGTATGCCTGGCTACATCCACATAAGTAAGAGAATGTGTGCTTCCACTAAATGCATTGGCATCAGTCCTGCAGGTAGTTGGTTAACTAGTCAATGTTCAGAGACTGAATAACAGCGAGGAGAGTCTAGTGATAACTTCACGGATAACTGTCAAATGTTTGGAAAGATCAAGAAAAGAGTGTAGCCATTACCCTGCATTACTAAGTTCAGTAAATTATTCTAGAAGAATTCAAGTCACAAAACAGAGGTTAACAACACTGAATCCTTGTCATACAAAACAAAATAACTGAAAACTACTTACGAGAAAATGTTATGGCAAAACTTCAAACTGAAAGACGAAACACATACGACATCACAAGTATTTCACAACACAGAAAACATAAAAAAATTTCAACCAGCATTTTGTTTTTAGCCCCTCTGCAATCCCCACACCCTCTTTTCATATACAGTGCTAACCACAGTCACATAACTGTAAGGACTTCAAGTCCACAAACTGTTATATTTGTTAATACTAGTGTTAATTTCTGAGTTATTCGTGCTTTAAAAGACAAGTGCTTCATTCCCTACAGCTTTTCAGCTTTTAATCCCAAAACTTCAAGTCAGGGATTCATTCAACCTGACTTCACAGAAACTACATGCTCTCTTTTATAACAGCAAGGGGAGCTATATCAACTACATGCTACAAGGGCTGGCACTACCCACACCGGCCAACTTTTCCACAGTCTTAATTATAGAGAATACCACATCATGACAATAAATGATAGGGCTGCCAACTCTAAGTGAAGAAATGTACTTAACGTAGAAATGAAATCCAGAATTCACATGAGAGTAGAGTCTTTCACAGCCCATGCAAGGTGCTTTAACACCTTATTTAATTAAATGAATACCAAGGTCACTGCACCTTGACATAAGTGGAACTTCCCCTGCAGCAAACTCATTTTAAAAAAAAAGAGTACTTTTTGCACTCAGTGAAAGTAGCATAGTAGGGCATAAAGAGGCAATTGGTGTGCACTTACTACTAGGTATGGGGGGGGGGGCTATTTCCATGGCTTATTTTCACAAACATCTCTCTGTAATGTTCCCACTGATGACCATAGTGAAGTCCACTGTTGTCTAGTACAGCCAAGGTTTTAGGATTGAAAGCAAAATGTCAATAAAGGAATACAATTTTGGGGGATCCCATCTGCTGACAGTACTCCAGAGGGCTTGATATGTAGTAATACTTCATGATAAACCATGTGCTGAATGGTTGCGACTTAAACCCACAGAGGAGTATTTAAGCAGTAGAGGACCATATGAATCAGATGGGATAACAGATGTGCTTTGGGTATAATGGTGAGCACTGATTTTTTTTTTTTTTTTGTTAGGAAAGAGTTCAGTGTACTGAAGTACAAAGAGGTAGCAGGGGCTGTTACTTCTGGATGATGACAAGAGCTTTTGATATATTCTGAACAGCAATTTTATATCTACATACAATTTCCCTGCAGGCTGCTGAAGAACTGTTTCCATAGGTTCATAGGTGTTTACTAGGCAAACAAGCATAAGGCCATTTTTAAGACTAGCCATGCAGCCCAAATCTCTGACAAGTTCTGGTATCCTTGATCAGTGAAAGCAGGGTCTTGGGAGATTAAACATTTACAAGCAGGGGCCTAGGAGATGAACCATTTACAGGCTGCCTTTGTCCATTAGAGACTTAGGTGCCAAACCAGGGGTGAATTTCCTATTCCCCATCCAATTGTCTAAGTTACACTTGAATTAGGTTAGGGAAGAACTTTGTTTCACATGTATGGGGAGCCTGTTCCAGAGACAGAGTAGTCTCTGGGATGCATACCTGTCACTTCAGTGGGTCCTATTTATATCACAGGCAAGGTTTAAGTCTTTAGAACAGGTAATTCTGGTGCTGTCTGTTTTGCTGATATGAGGGTCCATCAGAGTGGGGTCTAACAATGCCCTGTATGTCAGGCATAGATCTCCTCTCGACAGTCTGTAGGAAACAATACAGGGATAGGGCCTTGAGGTGGTCTGCAGAGGACATGTTACATGCACTCTGTATTCTTTTAATGAGGAAACTCTGTGAACATTCCAATTGTTAGATATGCCTGGTTAGGTACATACCAAAGGGGGCACTGTACTCAATGACAAGTCTGATGAATGTCGAATACAGTGGAACAATGACTTCCTTGGACCTAGATGCTGTACTTTTGTTTATAAGTTGCACAACATAGAATGATTTCCTCACTACTGTAGACATATGATGGTTAAGGGCTAGACTGCTGTCTATGTGGGTCTCCAAGTCCCTGACTTCTGGGTCACCTCTTGAGAGTGTGTTACCAATATTACAGTTACCAGGGATGGATGACTTCCCGAAGGATACTATTATGCATTTTCAGATATTTAGTTTGAGCCTACGGCTCTGACACCAGCTGTTTGTCTGTATCAGCCCTACCTGAGAACCTCTGTGTCGGTGTGGGATTCACTGATAGCTCCTAATTTGCAATCATCTGTAAATTTAGTCATCCAGAGGCCAATGACATTGACTTCAGAGAAGTAAATGCACAAAGGAAGTGGCCCCAGGACCAAACTCCCCTTGTGACTGGCCTCTTTGTAGAGGTAGACTCCTCAATTCTAACTTCCAGGGTCCTATCTATACCCCATCTGGCTATTCACTGGGTGACATAAGGTTTGTACCTAACTTCTTGAGTTTGTCAACAATGCCCAAGTGGGGTATTGTATCAAATGTTTTGGCCAGGTCAAGTTAGGCAGTGTGAACCATTTTGCCCTTATCCATTGCTTTGGTGACCTTCTCAAAGAAGTCCACCAGGTTGAGTAGGTATGACCTGCTCTTGACGAAACCACATTGGGTTGGGTCCCATTTTTCACTATGTCATTATTGATCATTTCGATGATAATTATTTCCATGGCTTTCCATGTCAGAGTGAGACTTATGGGTCTGTAGTTTCCAGGGACTATAGATGGCCCTTCTTTGTGCAAAGGGATGACTGTTGTTGTTCTCCATTCATGATGCACAAAATCTGTTTGGAGGCTACAATTAAACATCAATTCCAGAGGGCCTGACAGGTCATATTTCATGCTATTTAGAAGGCATCCTGGGATATTGTCTGAGGCCACTGATGCAGTGTTCTTTGCCTTAGAGAAAAGATTAAGAATCTGTTCCCTAGTGATACCATGGGAAGTTATATTTGACAGTATTTTCTGAGGGAAGATTGAGGGGAAGAGCAGGGTAAATCTGGAGCTGAAATTGTTAGTCAGTACGTTTGCTAGATCTTCTGGCTCAGTATAGGTGGCTCCATTAACAATGAGCTCTGCATACTGCCTTTGAGGTTGTGGACATAGTTAAATAATGCCTTGTAGATGTCCTTGGCCTGGGAGGCAAATTTTACCTTAAATCTGTCTTTGGTAGACTTTATTTGTCCTCGGAGTTGTTTGTTTAGTTTGATGAGAGTGCTTTTATCCTGCTCGGTGTTGCACATCCTAATTTTTACCATGATTTTCTTCCTTCTGTTACACAACCTACTCACTTTGTGATTCCACCAGGGTGGCTTGTTTAAGTTATTTCTGTACTTCTTCCTGGTGGGTACACAGCTGCCTCTATGCAGCTATTAACATGCTTGTATAGGGTTTCTGTGAACGGTTCTGCACAGGCAACAGTGCTCGCAGGGTTTTTGAAGGCTTGAAATGTTGCCAGTTTATCACTTAATAGCAGGAAGTTAGCCTTAGAGTGGTTCCTGAACATTCCCGGGTTAGCTGGGGTTTCAGGTTTTATTTTTACTTCAAAGGAGACCAATTTGTTCATAGGTAGGTACTAAAAAGGTACCCTGGCTTTCGCCACCCAAGAAAATTATTTTCCTGTGCCCTGTCGAACAGAGCCACAGAGGTGATCCTCGGGGTGAATTTACTATTTCCCACCCAATTATCAAGATTTTTCTTGAAGAGTGCTAATGAGAAGCTTTGTTTGATATAGATAGGTAGTTTGTTCCAGAGTATGGGAAGTCTCTGGGACAGGAATCTATCCCTCCAGCATGTTCTGTTTATTGTGGTGACAAAGTTTAGGTCCCTAGAGCGTGTAGCTCGGAGGGATTGGGATTTCTTTAAGTGGAGCATGTCCAACAGCTCTGGGTTTGACATAGATTTGTATGTTAGGCAGAGATCGCCTCTGAGTAGGCGATATGCAACAGAGTAAAGCTGGATTTTTTTGAGACAGTCTGTGCAGGGCATCTGTTTAAGGTCAGTAATCCTCTTTGTGAGGTACTTCTGTGGCCTTTCCAGTTGTTGTAGATGTCTTCTGAGATACGTACCAAAGGGGGCGTTCTACTCTATAATGGGTCTAATGAGTGACAAGTAGTGGGGAACAATGATCTCTTTCCTCCTGGATGGGAAACCTTTTGGGATGAGGTGTGCCACGTAGAAGGATTTCCTGACTACTGTGGCGATGTGATTATCAAAGGAGAGACTACTGTCCACCTGTGTCCCAAGGTCTCTTATCAGACTTTCACTGTTAAGTAGACTACCACCTATGTGGTAGCTCATGGGTACAGAGTTTTTACCAAAGGGGATGACAATGCACTTTTTGGCATTGAGCTTGAGGCCATGGCTTTGACACCATGCATCTGTCTCAGTGAGGCTCTTTTGTAGGATGTCCACATCATTAGGAGTTTCGAGTATGGCTCCTAGTTTGCAGTCATCTGCGAACTTCGTTAGCCAAAGACCTTCTGTGTTAGCCTGTACTTTAGAAAAGTAGATACCAAACAGGAGAGGACCCAGGACTGAATCCTGTGGTACTCCACTTCTCACTGGTCTGAAGTCGGATTTGGAGTCTGCTACTTTCACAGTGTGGGTTCTGTCAGTGAGCCAGTTGGCAACCCATCTTGTGACACAGGGATTTATACCTAGTTTAGTGAATTTATCTATAATTTCAGAGTGGGAGATGGTGTCAAAAGCCTTGGTGAGATCTAGATAGGCTGTGTGAACCACCTTACCCTCATCTACGGCTTTGGTGACTGCTTCAAAGAAGTCTATCATGTTTAGGAGACATGATCTGCCTTTTACAAACCCGAACTGGGTGGGGTCCAGAGTTTGGAGATTACCAATGTCTTTGTTTATAACTTCCATGATGATACATTCCATGGCCTTGCAGACCAGGCTCATTAGGCTAATGGGGCGGTAGTTCCCGGGGTCTGTGGTGGCTCTCCCTTTGTGGAGTGGGATAACCGCTGCTGTGTGCCATTCAGTGGGCACAAAGCCTGAGGTGAGGCTATGATTGAACATGGTGCTTAGGCAGGGTGCCAGTTCATTCTGTAGTTTGTGTAGAACACAGCCTGGGATGTTGTCAGGTCCTATGGATGCTGTGTTCTTGGCTGTGGAGAGTGTGGTTTTTACCTGTGCAGCCGTGATTACAGGAACTTTGCATTCTTCCGGTATAGAGATGGGCCCTTGAGGGGGTAAGAGGGGGGTAAAGTTAGAACTGAACCTATCTGCCAGGATGTTGGCAATATCAGTTAGTTCTGTATATTTAGTGCCATTGTGCTGTAACTTAGAGCAGATCTGTATGTTGCCATTCAGAGCAGATCTGTGTGTTGCCATTGACATTCTTGACATAGCTATAGAATGCTTTGTGGTTGTCTTTATAATCAGTGGCAATTTTGTTTTCGTAGCTAGCTATGGAGGATTTTATGAGGGATCTCAGCTTCTTACTGAGGCTGACCAGGGAGTTCCTCCAATCATGGGATTTTACTCTGTTTTGCAGCAGTTTCTTCTGTTGTAGAGTTTGTTTAAGGCAAAGGACCACCAGATTGGCTTCCTTTTTTCGGGGGATAGCATCTTGGTTTGGAGGACAGCATCTTGGTTGGTGTATTGATAGTCTGGTCCAGGGAGTGGGTTTACAAAATCCAGGAAGCTTGGTGACTGTGCATTTGGTGTTGTATAGGATTCCCAGCTGATAGTGGGATTTGTGGTCTGACCTTACCAGTGAAGAAATTACACTAGGGGGTGTGCACCACTCTCCCATATTATTGAGGACCAGATCCAGTATGGTTGCACCCTGGTTGGTGTATTGATAGCCTGGTCCAGGGAGTGTGTTTACAAAATCCAGGAAGCTTGGTGCCTGTGCATTTGGTGTTGTACAGGATTCCCAGCTGATAGTGGGATAAATAAAGTCACCCATTAATATGGCATTGGGTTGGATGGTGGGGGTTTCCAATAAGTTTAAATATATGATGGGTTTCCTGGGTCATAAAGCTTGCAAGGAAGTGGTATTGGATTTTGCCTATGGTGATTTGAACATGGAGAAACTCAAGTGCATTGTACTGTTTGAGTGCCTTGATACACGTTTACTTTTGATGTAAATCGAGACACCTCCACCTTTAGATCCTGTCTGTGTAGTAACTGGTCTAATTGTGTACAAGGCATTATAACCTTGCACTGTCGGTGTGCTCTTCATGGCTTTACACCATGTCTCAGTGACTGTACAGATGTTAGCATTCTCTAGGGTGAAGGGAGCTTCTAGGGAGTGGAGTTTTTTGTTTACATTCCTAGCACTGTGCAGTAATACCTTTAGATTTTCTTGGTTTCAATTTTCTATGTTGGAAGTACTTTCAGTTTGGTATTGCCTAAAAAAGGCACTATGAGGGAAGGGTAAATAATGTTTTAGCTAACATTTGAAACCCTAGAGGGGAGAGGTGCAGATCACCCCGGGCAAAGCAGTGTGGTCTGTTGACAATGTCCTTTCATGCTGACAAATATTGCACCCCCTTAAAATGACACCAGACACTAAGCCAATTATTAAAGCCAGTCATCCTTTGTTTGTATTGTGGCATCATCTTGGAGAAGGTAAAATGCTACTGAATGCTAGGCTCATACCAGCCTGGTACACATATTCTGAGAGCTCAATGATGTCTCTCTTCATATAGTCTAAGGAGGTGTAGCTCAGGTCATTTACACTCAACATGGATTATGATTGAGTCATGCTGGTACTTGTGGTCCAATAACCCGAGTGCATGAGTTTTGTTTGTTTGTGTCTTTCGGATTTTCTCGGTTAGGGGTCGCCACAGCGGAACTCCGGTCCGCTAATGATTGGCAGTTGATTTTTACGTACCGACTTGCCAGGCCTGACGCACAACCTTCAACGAAGGTACGCCCATTCACGCATGTCTCCATGCAGAAGACGCTCTAGCTGAGAATCGAACCGGACAGATACTTACTGTGAGGCAACAATGCTACCGCAGCACCACCACCGCGGGTTAACCCGAGTGCATGAGTAATGTAGTGAATCCTACCCCTGATAAGAAACTGACCGTGACTTTCTCCTTACTCAGCCTGGTCTGATGGACATCAGTGCTTCTCAAAATGGAGTCTCCAATGACCAGAATGTTGGATTGTGTGATGGCTTTCCTTATGGGCTTAGAAGAAGAGGCTCCATGAGATGTGGGTGTTGTTTGGAAAAAGTACATTCAGGGCTGCTGTGAGTATTTGTTATGTGTACATCATCAAGGAAGTCTTTTGGGTTCAGGAATGTTACATTTAAGTACTTCAGCATATTTGTGTGTGTGTGTATGCTTTGAATTGTGTTCAATGGGTGCAGCATGTGTACTAGTGACAACCTTACTGACATTAGGAGTACATTTATGTGAGAGCTTTGCCTCCAGTGACATTATGTTAATAGATTTCTCACATACTATATCAGTTTGAGAATTAATTTTGTCAATAAACATGAGGGAATTTCTGGATTGCCTCAGGATGTCCATTAAGCTGGTAACAGAGATGGTGGAAAAGTCCATATCCATGGCAACAGGCCCTTTTTTATTGTTTAAACAGTTGGAGTGAGAATATAAAGCAATGTCAGGAGCATCCTCTTCACAACTATGGGGTCAGTGCTTGGCACTGCAAATCAGACCTGTGTGCAACTAGGTATTGGTGAAATTTTGATTGTGACTTTACATAAAAAATGTCACTCAAGGTGCCTGTGTCTTTACAGGGCACTGCAAAACACATAAGGGGAAACTAATAAGTAGACCCTGATGATTTATGGATGAAGTATTTAAGCAGATATTCTGAAGAAGTTAGAAACACATAAAGCAGTACTTACTGAAAAGAATGAATTATTTTGTCATTAATGTTGAAAAGAGGGGAGTTGCGTGAATGGCTACTGCCTGGCTAGTAATAATGCTGGTCTCACCAAAGCTTCACCCTACTGGGATACACTGCTCCTTTGCTTTTTCTCTCACCAGAAGCAAAACATTAACACAAATCCCAAGAGAAGAAACAGGCCACACTCTGTTGGGTGATCCACAGTCTTGTCCCAACAACGTGATGGTTTATAGGCTTGTTGTAGCCTTTTCCTGGTAGATGCCTTGAATAGCAATCAGACCAATCAGGAACATCAAGCACAGATACTCACTGCTCAACAAGAAAAAGCCAGGAATCAATGGACTCTGCTCCTTCTCTCACTAGAAGCAAATATAAGCACAAATTTCTAGCTGGCACCAATGAAGCAGTTATTAGGCGTTTAGGCTTTCCAGTAATCAGCCGTCTCCAGGAACAAATGTTCCTGTGTTCCTTCTCTCACCAGGAAGAAAACAGAAGCATTAATCCCAAGATGACTACCAAGAGGCAGAATGTGGACTCTCCAATAACTGATGGTCTTGGGAGTAGATGTTGCAGATTTTTAAGGTATTATGGAAAATGGGTTAAAATCCTAAGAGCTGCAGTGTTCAATAAGCAGTTAGATATGAAAGAGGCTGCAACTTAAGCTTTAGCTAAGTGGACAGCCACTTATTTTAAAAGAGCAAGATAGTTTGGAAGGGGATGGGCACTTTGTTTTCTGGTTGTATGGAATACAGTGGGTTGACCAATAAATGAAACAGTTGAGGAGGAGTGATTTCACAAAATGCTAATTTTGTGCTTACTCACAACAACCAGTGAAAGAGGAGAGGGAAGGAGATATGTGGTCAAAATGAAAGATAATTGAGATTAAAAACACAACAGCGCCAAAGTTGTTGGGTAGGGAAAAACTAATTTCTATGTGGCTCACAAGAGACACAGCTGTGGTCTCTTTCCTAGTTTAAATATGCAATTAAAAACAGAATACAAGTAAAACACAGTGTAAAGATAACAAATCGTAATATACAAACTTGAAGAAGGCAATAAAGTAATATGAAATACAAGAAAGCAAAAATAAACTAAACTTTCCCATACAGCAAGATGTGGCAGAGTCTGTCTGAGCTTTTCTGTAAACCCTAATATGCATTCTGCAGTGATTTCTCAGTTCTCTCTGATTTTATAATGTGGTTGTAATCCTTTTTAAATGTATACTTTCTATAGTTGAAATGTGTCCATCTCAGCATTCATGAGGGTGGGTAAAGTCAATGGCTGAGAATTCTTTTTTTTACTTAGATTACCTTAAAGGTGCTAAAGTAGTCTTTACCAAATTAAGCAGGGGTGAGTTGAAGTAAACCCGCTGAATCATTCACAGCTAGAAAGAGATGAAATGCTTGGTTTCAGAGAATGCTTTTCTTCCTTCACTCTCTCCAGTTCTACAAAAGTAGGCATGCCTTCACTTGAATTTCACATATGAAATGCATTGTTAAACAAGTCAAGCACAGAATCCAGTAATGAGGCTTCCTCAGTAGCTGTCAGTTCTTCTGGGGAATTTAATTAGTTGTACAAATATGAGCTATGTCAGCTGAAAGAAAGACAGCTATGAGTAAAGCAGACTGGTAAAATGTGAAATAAACAAGTATTATGGCACCATACTGTATAGTACTTATCAGCAAAGATTAGGAGTGCTGAAGTTACAAGCTGAGAAGCTGTACTCATTTTGGAATGATAAGAGTCAGAGATTGCTCAAGACACTCCATTCCCTCCACAATTTAGACAATATAACATGTCAATACCTATAGTTACTTTCCAAATATGTCAATTACACTAATATTAATTAGCAGTAATATTTAAGTAATCCAGAAACCAAGGTCCAGCTGTAATTAAACAACCACATACTGAAATCTTAGTTTGTTTTATTTCTCCATTTCTTCTTGCCAATTACCTGTTTAATTAGTTGTTAAATAAAGGGTTTCTTTGTATGAATCATAATTTAGGACCTTTATCAGGATTATTCAAAAACTCTAAATAGGAACTGCCCCCCTCTCCAGCAGCAGTGTTTGCTCATAGATCTTGAATCCCTGTTAGATGTATCATATAATTTTGCCTGCCAAAAACTAATGTTTTATACCTCCTACTCCTAATGCTCTGTGCATGACAGACACTTTACCTGGGGGCAAGTCTTACTATCATATCTGGGAGGACAGTATTTCCATATGCAGTACCTGTTTTACAATGTCTTGCAAATTTTGATCCAGAGGGAGAAGTAAGCTATTTCTGTCTTACAGCTTTCTTGATATCCATCAAATAAGTTAACAGTTGAGAGTTCCTGCTTGCCCCATTCTGATTTGCTCACAGTCTACTTTATTTGGCCAGAGCTTTTCCAATTACTCCTGTGGGGTGTGAAGAAAAAGTGGAGCAAGAGAAAAAAAAAAACATTCCTACATGCTCCATTATGTCCAGAACCACACCTTCAACAGGTTTCTTGCATTTGGAAGCACTGCTATCAACATTTTTATTTTACATTTTTTTATTTTACATTTGTTGACCGGGCTAGTCTAGCTGGATATATTTCCATTTTCAGTAGAGGCCCGAGGAGAAAAGCTCCACAGAAGTAAAAATATATACATACATAAAAATCAACATAGATGACAATAAGCCATTTAGAAAAAGGTTAGTAAAAAACAGCAAAAATCTTCAAAAATCTTCTAAAAAGTTAGTATAACATTAATTACTTACTACCACACACAGAGAAATTCCAAACATCATCATACAGGAATTAAAAATACTTAGAGATCAAGATACAAAGATAATAAGTAATGAAAGTGGAACATGTCCTGCATAAAGAAATAGCTACTGACACACTGCCATCTAAAGAGCCTGAAATGCATCTGAGTTACCCAAAATGTACAGTTTTAATGAAATTAAGAAGTTATGTACCTACCATAACGTTCCATGTTAGTTGTCTTCTCTCGCCTTCTTTCTTGCTTGATGGGTTCGGAGCCGATCCCTCGGCTCCGACTCGGCACTTGCTAAGCTCGAGAGTTTCTTCCACCAGCTCGAGGCAGCCCCATATCCCATGATGCAAGGCGGTAAGTACCCAGATCTCGTTTGTTAACAAGGGCAATAGCACCAAGCATACAATACTTCCCAAAGGAAGAAGAAACTTACAGATGTAAAAAGGACCAGGTCTGAATGGTCTTTAGCATAATAGTTCCTTATACAAGGTCTGTCCAGGCCAGGGGGAAGGAGGGAGGGTCGCAAGAAAGAAGGCGAGAGAAGACAACTAACATGGAACGTTATGGTAGGTACATAACTTCTTAATGTTAAGTTGTCAATCTCGCCTTCATTCTTGCTTGATGGGACCGCGTCCCTAGCACCTCTATCCTGGGTGGCTCAATGGAACAAACTCTTGAGGACTGTAGAGCCAAAACTGGCTCTGTCCCTGGAGGCCAAGTCCAATTTGTAATGGGAAACAAAAGTGTGAGGAGTGGCCCAAGTGGCGCTGCACAAATAGTGTCCAAAGGCAGTCTAGCTTGAAAAGCTGTAGAAGTAGCTAAACTCCTAGTTGAATGTGCTTTAGGTTTTGAGAACAGCTGTTTTCCCCTGATCGTATAAATTTCAGTGATGACCGAAGAAAGCCATCTGGACAAAGTCACTTTAGAAACAGGAAGGCCTTTTTTATTATCCGCATAGGAAACAAAAAGTTGATCAGATTTTCTAAATTTTTTTGTTCTGTCCAAATAATATCTAAGCTGACGGTGGACGTCAAGATAATGTAGCTTTTGTTCAGCTCTATCTGAATAGTTAGGAAAAATACAGGAGATCAATGGATTGATTCAGATTGTTTTTGAAGCGACCTTAGGTAAAAGGATGGATTAGTTCTCAAAGATACTCTGTCTTTGTGAAAAATCAAATAGGGGTCGAACCGAAAGAGCATGAAGTTCAGACACCCTCCTGGCAGATGTAATAGCCACTAGGAATAAAGTTTTCCAAGAAAGATATTTCAGGGAACAAGAAACAGCTGGCTCGAAGGCGGGAAGAATCAAGGATGTCAGCACTAAATTTAAATCCCACTGAGGAGGAGGATTCCTGATTGGAGGCTTTAGTAGGAAAATTCCTTTCAAGAAGGCCCTGCAGAGCCTATGGGACATAATATTATGATCTGCTATCCCGACATGAAAATTAGAAATAGCAGCCAACTGAACTCTGACTGTGGAAGAAGAGGAGCCTGCATGAAAAATCTCTGCTAAGAAGTCCAGAACTGCCTGAACAGGGGCAGTAAAAGGATCAATATTTTGGGCCTTAGCCCAATAAGAGAAACGTTTCCATTTGCTTGTGTAAATCCTCCTGGTAGAGGATTTTAGTGAAGCTACTATGATGTCTCTAACTGGGTTAGAGATCAAAGGAAGCCTGGCTAAGGAAGGAAGTGGAGCAACCATGCTGTGAGGTTGAGAGAAGGGATTGACCGGTGCAGCTGACCGGATTGGTGAATCAGTAGATCTGGCACTGGGTCCAGATGCCACGGCTGCACCAAAAGGTGATGATGGAGGAACGGGAACCAAACTTGTCGAGGCCAGTAAGGGGCAATGAGAATCAATTTGGCTCTCAAAGCGGTAGCTTTCTGGATCACCTGAGGGATCAGAGGAAATGGAGGAAGGCATAAAGAAGTCCCTGGGGCCAATCCTGGGTCAGAGCGTCTCTGGGGGATGGCCTGATAGAGGAAGAGGCTGAAGAAGTCTGGACATTTGCTGTTTTGGGGAGTAGCAAAAGATCGCAACATGGACGACCCCATTCCAGAAAAATCTCTTCCGCTATAGATTGCTTGAGAGACCACTCGTGAGGCATGAGGATAGCTCTGCTCAATCTGTCCGCTATAATGTTGGTTTTCCCAGGGATATGCTTTGCTACCAGAAACCGATGAGAGGAGATCGCCCATTGCCAAAGTCTGAGCGCTTCTCGACACAAGGGGTAGGACTTGGTTCCGCCCTGTTTGTTGATATACCAAACTACAGACATGTTGTCTGTGTGGACTGCAATTGTCCCTACGGGAAGAAAGTCGTTGAGGGCTTGCAACGTTAAAAGCACTGCTCTCATCTCCAGGACATTTATGTGCAGATGGTACTCGAGCGGTTGCCACGTCCCATGAACCATCCTGCCCTGATAATGACCCCCACCCGATCAGGGAGGCATCCGTGGTGACAGTGGCTATCGGGGACGGAGGTACAAAGCACCTGCCTTGGTGAACCTGAGACGATGTGATCCACCAAGCAAGATGTTCTTTGCATGTTTGTGTCACCAGAATCTGGTGACGCATTGGGAGTTGCTGGTATGACCACTGTGTGAACAGCATCCACTGAAGGAGGCGCATGTAGAATCGAGCCAGGGAAGAAGAGTAATGGCCGCAGCCATGAGACCTAATACCTTTAGAACCATTCTGGCCTGTACTTTCTTGCTGGCCAGAATGATCCTGACATGAGTCTGAATGTCTGAAACTCTTTGTTCTGTAAGGGTAGCTGACATCCGAACAGTGTTTAAGTTTGCCTATGAAGGTAATAGACTGGCAGGGCAATAAGGATGACTTTTCAAGTGGATTGAGATGCCTAAAAGAGAACAAAGGTCTATTGTGTAATCCCTGGCTTGTATAAGCTGATGCCTGGTGGTGGCTGACAGGAGCCAGTCGTCGAGATACGGAAACACCTGGAATCCTTGACGTCTCAGGTGAGCCGTGACCACTGCCATGCATTTGGTGAACACTCTGGGGGCTGTAGTGAGACCAAAGGGCAGGGCTCTGAACTGGAAGTGACTGGACCCCAGCCGAAAGCGGAGAAATCTCCTGGAGCGTCTGTGAATTTTGATGTGATAGTACGCATCCTGAAGATCTATTGAGCACATCCAGTTGTCCTTCTGTAAGAAGGGCAGAATTGACTGAAGAGTGACCATTCGGAATCTTGTCTTCCTGACAGACTTGTTGAGTCTGCTGAGATCCAATATTGGTCTCCAGTCTCCCGTCTTTTTGGGGACCAAAAAGAACCTTGAGTAGATTCCGGGCTCTGAATGGTCTATTGTAACTGGCTGAATGGCTCTTTTTTGCAGTAGTTTTGCGATTTCTAACTCTGCAATCTCCCTTAGCCCGCGTGGTACATCTGGAAGGGAACTAGAGGGAAGGGACTTTCCTCGAAAGGAATTATGTAACCCTTGGATATGATCGACTGTACCCATCTGTCTTGAGTGAGGGAATGCCAGGCTTCTGGGTACAGTGATAATCTTCCCCAGACTGCCTCCAAGGAGGGACAGCCGGGCAACACCTCAGGGATGCTGAAAGGGCTTATCAGAGAGAGGCTCCCTGTTTCCCTGGTTCTTGGACCCCCTCTGCCTCTAGAGCGGCGTCTGTTGTTGTTACCCCTCTGCCTCTAGGGGTAAACTGACCACGTGAATCGGCGTGACTCCTTGGGATTTACGGAACCACATCTTCCCACCCTTCTGTCCTTTGGGATAAGGCCTAGAAGGGGTGGAAAATGGACTCCAACAGCAGAAAGAGTCTTGCCGTCCTGCTCACACCTGGTCAAGGTTTCCTTCACCTGAGGGCCAAACAAAGCTGACCCATCAAAGGGAGAATTTGTGAAGGACGCCTTAAAGGGATCCATAAAATCACATAGCCGCATCCAGGCTTGGCGTCTAAGAGCCACACCTGTGCCTGCGGCTCTACTACTCCATCCGCAGCATAAGATATTAGCCGCATGGAGGAGTTAGCAATGGAATTGAGGGTTCCTAGCTGCGAAGCAATCTTTTCTTGAGCCCCTGCAGCTGTAGGATCCTGAACTACTTCTCCCAGCTCCTTCAGGATATCTCTTTGGAGTCTGGTGAAGTGACAAAGATAATTCAGCGAGCATAGCAAAGGTCGCTGAGGAAAACATCCGCTTGCCGCACCTATCCATGGTCCTAGAGTCCTTATTAGGAGGATGGACGGGCATGGAAGGATCTGCAAGTTCCTTTTGGTGGCCGCAGCCACCACCATGGCATCAGCGGGACACCCTTGGTAAGGAATTGTTTGTCACTCGGGGCAGTGATAAATTTTGAAGGCCTCCTAGGGACTGGCTCTACAGAGTCAGGAGCTGCCCACGCCTTCGTGCAATAACCTGCATAAGGGGTCGAAGGCGGAGACACCCAGGAGGTGGAGGGCCGAGATCCAAACGCCTCTAGGTATACTGACTCATCCTCAGAGGGATTGTTGGTGGGCCAGTTTCCCCTCTGTTTCAGAAGTTCTAGGATGTCTGAGAAGGAGACATCCTCAGAGGGGATCTAGGGATCCCTCTGACTCATCAAAGTCAGTATCCGAAGTGACAGACTCGGGAGTCTACATGCTTCCTCTTACAAGTCCTCTTCCTAGGAGGATCTCCCGAAACATCAGGAGAATCCTCGGAAGAGGGGAAATTCCCAATGGGGAAACCTGAGGCGGAGGATCTCTGGGTCCTGTAGCAAGAGAAGTGGCAGAGATGTCAACAGGTACTATAGAGGGAGGAGCTACGGGAACAGACTGCTGACTGATACCAGTGGCCAGTACACTCTTCATTACCTCGAATGCTCCTCCCAGGCAGGTCCGAGAGAACCCGCTCCGAAGAGCTAGGAACTCCCGGGACCACCGAAAGGGAAGTCTCCGAGGCAGATGTCGGAGCCGAGCTCACCAAGGCCGAGGCTCCAAGGGGAAGAGCGGGCTCGGACAAGGGTCCGATGCCACTCACCCCCTCGGAGGAGACCATGGAAGCCCGACCACCGAATCCCTCTAAAGAAGAGGAGATAAGAGTAGAGGCTGAAGGAACAGAAGGGGGTATCCGTCCTCCAGCCGTAGCAGTAACCATGCCCGAAGACTCCAACTCCAAACTCTGGGGTAGAGTTGAAGGAGGAACTGTAACGGGGTGTGGACCAACAGTCGTCTGCTGAGACGGACTGTGTAACATTTGGGCCAGTACCTGTGACTTGAGTAATCTACTGACCACTCTCTCTAGGTCATGATCTGACAACCTGGATGACCTTGAAGATCGGCTCCGATGGCTCCGTTCCGACAGAAGAGGCGGCCGAGCCGAAGTATCGGCTCCAAGGAAGGAGACCTCGACCTCTTCCGGAAATGAGCCAGCGGATCCGATACTACAGATCCTGTCGGAGCCGACTTCTTGGAGCCGACAGAGCGTCTCGATGTATCGGCTCCAGCCGGAGCCGATACAGCCACCAAAGTAACGGTGTCGGAGCCGATCGGAGCCGACACCGATGCCTGTGCCACATGGGTGTCGGAACCGATCGGCGCCGACATCGAAGTGGACAATACAGATTCGGCACCGATAGCCATCGGTGCCGAAGCTTTGTCAATCCAGAATCGGCTCCAGCCGGAGCCGATCTCGACTCAGTACGAGTCGGAGCCGAGGCCGCAGGCTTAGATACAGAAGCCTGGGCCTTGGCAGGTTTTGTTGATTTTGGTGGAGCCGACTTAGCCGGAGAGCCCTCCGGCTTAAGAAGGCCCCTAAGAATCAACTTGTTACGTCTCTCCTGCAGGACTCTCTGGCTGAAGGAGTGACAAATAGCACAGGAGTCCTGCAGGTGAAGAGGGCCTAGACAATACAGGCAAGAAGTGTGACCGTCTGTCAGAGACATCTTCTGACAGCACGAGTCACACTTCTTAAAACCTGAAACCCTCTCCTTTGACATGGTGCCGAACACACAATACACACACACCAGTCAAAATAAATTAAATTAAACAAAATACCAAGAGGTATTCTATAAAACACCAACACACACACCCTAACAGGGGGGGGATGGGATAGGGAATTGACTAACAAAAAATTAAAAGAGACAGGGAATTTCTGTCAGAAAGGGATAGAAATTAAATTTAAACTATCAAAAAATTAGTTTTAGACTAAAAAAGGGGCTTGAAAAATCACAAAAGTGAACAACTTACCAGGAGCTGGTAAAAGAAGACCTCCTAAGCGAAGCGGCAAACGAGATCTGGGAACTTACCGCCTTGCATCATGGGATATGGGGCTGCCTCGAGCTGGTGGAAGAAACTCTCGAGCTTAGCAAGTGCCGAGTCGGAGCTGAGGGATCGGCTCCGAACCCATCAAGCAAGAATGAAGGCGAGATTGACAACTTAACATCTGAGTCTTTTCAGGATAGACCACACATTCATAACAGTCAACACAAACAACTTACTAAAACCATATCATCAGATTGACAACTACTGCAAAACTTAAGTTGATTTTACTGCTTTGCAGACTATGTATTTCAGATTGAATACAACAGTACCATAACTGTCTATAATGTTTAGGGGGAAATAGTAAATTGACAACTGTTTTACTACAGAAATGCAAAGTGTGTGTGTGTGTGTGTGTGTGTGTGTGTGTGTGTGTGTGTGTGTGTGTGTGTGTGTGTGTGTGTCTGTGTGTGTGTGTACAGGACCACATAAATTCATCTATGTTAAGATGACCCTTAGATGCTTTCCACAGCTTGCGGCTGGCCATTTCCCAACAATATGTTATGCAGTTTAAGCATACCTGCATTTCATTTGAATGTCTCTGACCTTCTTAATAACAAAACAAAGTTACAGCTTTCAGTGTACGGACCACATGACAGGTACATAATTCCCATTCACAAAAACCATCAGACTCATTGTATTTGTAGGAGTTTTAGCAGACCTTATACATGTATGGCTGCGTTCCATTACTGTCTACTGGCACAGTTGTATTATGTACACAATTAATTCTTACTTACTAATACAACTTCTCAAAAAAATCAGTGAGGTACACCTGTAAGTTGTCACTGGCTTGCTAATGACTATACACCAATTACTACATTATTTTAATTTTACAAATAATTTCCAAAATTTTTCTCCATCAATTCCAGAATGCTAAGAAATTGTTTCTGCCAGTATTGAGCAAAATATTTTCTATGATCACTGGCTAAATTTTTTCAGCATTGACATGACATGTCAAGGCATACAAGAACACTACAAGTTGGAGAACACAGAGTACAACTTATGCTGAGAGAATGAACATACGGTTTTATGTTTTGTCTGCAATGATGGCAAACAGCTTGAGATAACAATATTAATGAGAAATAACTAAAGCAGTATCTGAATTACAAGCCAGCTTTTAATGAGATCATCTTTTTTTACAAAGTCATGGTGTTTTCCAGTCTGCCTGCACTTGAAACTGCAGACGTTTTTGCAAGAGGTTGGCAACACAGGTAGAGAAATGTCAGTCACCAAAACTGTTTTTGATTTCTGGTAAGTCAAGTAGCTAGCTTACTGAGGCTCGGAGTTCAAGAGGAAATTTCTCCAAATGATAGTATTACGGAAGGAGGGAGTGAGTAGAAAAAACAAGTGAACAATTACATGGCGAATGAATTCAAGCCAAAGAAAACTGCTTTTGAGTTATTATACAGTAATGAGATCTAGCAAGGTGGCCATTGGCAAATCAATAGTTAAAGTGTTGAGACAGTAACCGTTAAAAATCTCAGGACTCACACTGCTGAGTCCCAAAATGTGGAGAATGAATGGACAAAAATCCACACTTACATAAACTAAGTCCGAGATCACCACTTCTCATAAAATTTCCTTTCCTCCAAAGTATGTTAATCTTGGAATTGGTGTATGGGGGCTTACCACCCTGTATAAAAACGGGTTTAAAGGAGCAGAGTGATGTTTGATATTCACCCTTCTCTTGTATTTCTGGTCTTTTTTTTTCAGTCTTATTGGACTCAGTAATTCAAGTCTCAAGATTTCAATAGTGAGCCAATGAGACCTAGGCATGGTGACCAGCTACAAAGTTGGTAATTCTACTGCAAAATTGCTCTATCATATGTTGCAGAGCAGATTTGACTGTAGTCAGAAGGCGGCCAACATTACAAAAGGGAAACTAAAGGAAGATATTAGCCCTGGTAGCTATTGCATTGTTTGTAAAGAATACTTTGATTTTTTTTTTAATTAAAGCTGCATACTACTTTTTTGTAAAAATTTTTTCACATGTATTTTATGTCCAAGGAGTATAGCAGAGATGACTCCTTCAGTCACTATTACTTTTGGCACATGGGGACTGTGATAAAGTTAGACTGAAACAACAGTTTGAGAAATGGGTGAAGCAGGTATTGATGATGGTAGAGAACAGTACTACCTTTTCTTTGAGTCAATTATATCCAGTCCCATGCAACACAACTATTTCTTTATGGAAGAAAGCTTGCCTGAAGTTTAGATTATCAATGTTAAGAAAACAGTCAGCTAAGGTAATTTTAAAGTCATTAGACTAGTGAATGTACTTCTATAATTATTAGTTAGGTCATTCAAAAATACTGTGAATAGCAGAGGTTCTAGAATAAACCCTTGAGGAACTCCAATATTTATTGGGATGAAAGGAGATACAGCTCTATTCGATTAGACAGTCTGTCAACCACTGTGTTGCACTCATTAAGAGAGAGACTGTACAGCACCTTCATAACCCTAAAAGAGACTGCATCAAAGGCTTTGGACAGGTCGAGTGCAACGGTGGCAACAAATCTGCTTTCCTCAAGTTGACAGCAAAGGAATTCTAGTAGGTAACAGCATGGAGTGTCATTCCCAGAATATGGTCTGAAACCATATCAGGTATTAGAGGCTATGATTAGTAAGAAGTTCTAATAATTTTTTATGCCACAGTTGTCCGATAGTTTGAAAAGAAAGGATAAGTGGTGAAACTGAGGTGTCTCTTTCGTGAAGAAAAGTACAGACATAGTTTGCTTACATGCTGGTTCCCATTATTATTTAACAGATCTAGATATCAACAGCTTTAGAACTAAGTTTTACTTTCTTTAGGTATGTGATGACTTGGTGGATATGAAAAGTATGTAGGGTAATGCATTAAAACTGGGACTAATAGATCCATAAAAGTTAGCTTTGGGATTGCCTGCTTTGAGTTTTGGACTAAAACATAGAAGTTCTGGACAAATTCTTGAGCAATTTTGCTGTCAGTGAAGTGGGGTAAGGGAGGAAGAGTTTTGCGAGGGTCTAGGACGGTGGACCTAATTTGCAGCTTTTCAGAATTTACACGGGTTACCCATATGCATTACTCACTGTTTACATTTAGGCTGGTCAGAATGGTGGTTATTAGTTATGTACTGTTTTGAATTTGATAAGGTCATCAGGATCTGTTTTTACTGCAAGTAGCTTAAAAACAGTCTGTTTAGATATTGCATTTTGGCAGCATTACAAATCAAAAGAAGATTTGTGGATCTGATACTTTTTTGTATGACAGTAACTTGGTTTAGAGTATTTAGGTAACCTGAGCTGAAATAAGAAACTTTATCATCTAGACATCACATGTACAGAGGCACCCAGCTAATTGTTTTGATGGCTACATTACAACTGGAAGTTTTAAAGTTTGTACATTTCTCAAGAAAATGAAAGCTTTGCATCTTATTCACTTTTGCTTAATTCCACACTGAAAAAATAGCACGACTGTCATGAATGATAACTGCCACAACAGTGAGAAGGATGCTTCTAGGGTTGCTACCAAGAATACTATCACGGTCTGATGTCTTGTCCATATAATCTGCTGCAGAGAGGAGCTAATTAAAATTATTGAGACTGAACACAAATGAATGGTAGGGATTTTTGATGAGATTCCAGTTATGTGAAAATCAATCATAATAAGTTAAGACTTGGATGGTGTGGCATAAAGGTTAAGATTTTCACCTTACAGACAAAAGGTACAGGGTTTGATTCTAACCTTGAGGCCCTTCAGGACAGTTATCTGAGTGTTCCACCTATCAACACATATATATCTATATATATATAAATAAATGCATACATTTAAATGAGAACAAGGCAGGAAGGTGATCTACAGTACGTGCCCATGACTTTCATATTTGATTTTATAGAACTCTGTCTGAGGAATGAAAATTTCCTAGCTTAAACACATGAGTCTCAGAGATTTACCAGGTGAGCAGACACAATAATCCTACCTGTTCATCGGTGGTCTGGAGTTCAAAATGAAACCAAAATTCTGGATTAGAATAAGTAACCAAACTGATTTCAAACTGAGTTGTCTATTTAGGAAGCCAAGATCCCTCTTCTAGAATAAGGCAACCAAAAGTAATTTTCAGCAGTAATGTTTATTACTTGGATGGATCAATGCTCTTTTTTCATGGACTACAACAAAAGATGCATAAGCAATAGTGGGAGAGGTTGTTGGAAACACAATCTAGTTTGCCTCAAAAGAAACATTTAAAGAGTAAACAAATGTTATATGAGCCCTAGAGCCACAGCTTGCTGGTATTCTAAGTGGCAAACAGTCTAAATGGCTGGACACCTAACTTAGGAAGGAAAGAGAAAGTAGGTTGTAAGAAAGAGAGGAAAGAACAACATTCAGCCTTACAACATTAATATGCATACAAGATCACAGCCTTTGGCTCATCTAGTACCAGGATTACCATGAATTCCAATAAAGACACATTACAGGGCTTACAAATATACTGCCAAATGTGCCAACTAGTTTTAAGACCTTTGAGTCACTGGGTCTTGTAAAAGGTTCATGCCCTGACAGTATCTTGTATAGTTCTACATTCATGTCTAACTATATATCTTTAGATCATAACATGGACCAGAGACTGGAGTGAACTAGCTAATTTCTCTTATTGGATATAGCATCATGTATACTATATTTGCACTTCCTTTGAAGCAGAGGTGCAAGAAGTATTAATAAATTACTTTTGTTCTTGGACCTGCTGTGCTTTTTTTGGATATTTTATGCAGTATTTTCTTCACATAGTGCCTATGCATGTCTGCCAGCTACAGAGGACCTCTACAAGTATTCTTGTCCACAGAACTAGGACATGGTCTTCTGTGAAAAGTCAAAAATGAATTGCAAAGAATGCTTGGTGCCAGAGCCATGGGCTCAAGCTCAAGTACAGCTATCCCCTTTGGGGAAAAAACATGTACTCGTGAATTACCATATAGGTGGCAGTACACTAAACACAAAGTGTGATAAGAGACTTAGGGACACAGGTAGACAGTGGTCTCACCTTCGATAACCACATCACCACAACAGTCAGGAAATCCTTCTATGTGGCACACCTCACCACTAACGGCTTTTCATCCAGAAAAAAGGTCGTCATTGTCCCACTGTACTCATCCCTCATTAGACCCATTATAGAATACAACGCCCTGTTTGGTATGTACCTCTCAAGACATCTGCAATGACTGGAAAGGCCGCAGAAATACATCACTAAAAGAATCACAGGCCTAAAGCAAATGCCCTAAGCTGACCACCTTAAAAAACGTCAGCTATACTCTGTCGCATATAGTCTACTCAGAGGCGTTCTCTGCTTAACATACAAGGCCATGTCAAACCCAGAGCTGTTGGACATGCTACACTTAAAGAAATTCCAATCCCTCAGAGCCACACGCTCCAGGGATCTAACCCTTATCATCAAAATAAACAAAACATGCTGGAGGGATAGGTTCCTGACCCAGAGACTCTCCAGACTCTGGAATAGACTGCCCATACATGTCAAACAGAGCGCCTCTTTGGCCCTCTTCAAAAGGAATCTTGACGATTGGATGGGAGAAAGGAAATTCACCCCGGGGGTCACGTCAGTCGCCCTGCTAGACAGGGGTCCAGGGACATAAATAGTGTGGGAAGAAATAGCTAGGGAATTGTTATGGCTAGGCTTGTATAGGCCCTAGGGCCGATAGCCTAGTACCAACCTATGGACCTATAAGAAGATTGGGATGGGGATGAGAGGAAGACTGCAAAGTAATAGAGATAGAGATAAAGAAACTGCACCAACAGAGTCCACCAACTTTGTCCCTAGCAGTGACGGCTGGTGACTTCAAATTAAAGGGGGGCTGCAGGAGACAGGTGAATGGGTGGGGCCAATAGGAAGGGGTGTGACCAACTAGAAAGGGGTGGAGCTATGCTCAAAACCACAACAACTGGAACTTTAATTAAATACGCTGCCCCGGGTGCCAAACCGTCATTACGAGAGTCCAATCAAGACAAAATGAAGTGTAGAAGAAAAAAAATATTTCAATGCATTGGCTACATGACAATTTACTTAATATCTAGATGGAAACACAAAGGTTGTGAGGCATGAAAAAATAAATTGCTTTTTAAATACATTACTGGAATGCCAGACAAAATCAAGTAAAAAAAAAAAAACAAGCAGCACTCAGCTCAAACTACTTCTCCTTGTACTGCAGTTCTAATTATACTTTATATTCAGCTTTATAAAATTACCAAGTAACATGCTGAAAGTAGCAATCTCTGCGATACTCCCACTTGTAAAAATGTTTCTTATCCAAAAAAGACCTGCTGCCTGACAACAACTATCTACTTGTTTCATGGAGAACACATGATCAAAGAAATAAATGAACAGCGAACAAGAAACAAGCTCAGGATAAATTACTTAAAGGATTACTGCACAAGTTATGGACCACACATGATAGATTGACATTCTGTTTAGTTTACGGGTAAAACCTGCAAAGATAACTGCAAGTCTCCAACAAATGTAATGAGCTTCTGAAAATACTGTAATCCTGTCCTTTATTACAAATACTGTCATATGCATTTCAATACCTAAGCCTTATACGTTATCTAGTTATGTAAATATTCTCTGCATGGCAACAATGAAAAGGCTTTCAATGCTGGTAATTCTTTAACAGTATGCTTATTAAAGCTTACTTGCATCTTACAATCTCCGACAAGCTTACTTTATGGTCATTAAAGCATTGCTACTTAAACAGAGCAACAGGGCATTGTGACAGCATGCATTTCCTGAATAATAAGAAGCATAAATCAACAGTACAAAAATATGACAGAAAACCAGAATATTCTGCAAAATCAAGGACAGATGAAAAGCCACGGTCTTACTTGTGGTCTACCTTGTATGGAGGAATACTCTGCACACTTACACTGCATTTGCCTTGCCTGGACACATCCAGAGCCACTACAATGGGGAGTGGAGTGCAACAAGTAGGTCACAGTTTGAAATGTCTCTGGCTGACGGTGATGGCTCTGACACTCATACCTCTCAACCTCAGAGCAAGAAATTTGGACAAAGCCATACACAGAAGTGGGACACAGGCCCAAAAATAAAGACAATTTTTAAATATTGCTCTTATAAACTTAGAAAGATAATAGAACAGTAGTAGGTCTTGCATTAGTATGAATTTTTGAAGGGTATGAAATCTGAAACTCAAATGTCTGCCATTATTTTCTAACTTCAATCTTTACTAATTTGCCAGAAAACCACAATTTTATGAAAAACAGACCAAATATGTTATGCAAAAATATAAAATTTCCACACAATACAGCTGGGAACCTGTGAAAGAAGGGACACCTTTTTAAAATTAGTACTGTTAACTTGAGCAGCTGACAAAATAAGAGCATCTACATGCATTTCTGAAATAAAAGTAATGTATAACTCTGATCATTACAGTTATTTATAATTGTAAACTCTCCACGTTTTCTTCCAAAATTGCCATTTTGTAGAGGGATTATTAGGGAGAGAACAACAGTTTGAGCCAAAATTGGAGACAGTTGAGAGGTTTGGATATTCCTAATTCTATAAAGCAATTTATTTGCACGTACCTCTCAACCTCTTAATGCAGGAAATCTGGATAAGGCCAAATATATTGGGGAAATATACAAACAGTACAAAAAAGACAGTTGATAGAATAACAGGTCTTGCTTTAGCATGCATTTTTCTTAAGGCTATGACATCTGAAACTCAATGTCTGTCATTATTTAGTGACTTCATTCCTAAATGATTTGGCAGAAAACCACAAATTATATGAGGAACAAACCAAAAACAAGAAGCAAAAATCTATTCATTCTGCAAAATTCTGGACAGTTGAGAGGTATAGTTCAGCCGGGGCTGTCTGAGTTTGTTGCCCCCCCCCTCACAAAATCATGGTCGAATGGAGCGTCCCCCCTGCAGCTATTCCAATGTCCCATTCCTTGGTTATTTTGCCCCATTTGCCATAAACACTGCAATGTGCATACTGCTTTACTTCTGCGATGATATGGATTTCATTTGAAAGTTTTATTTTATATTTTACAGCATAAACCCTAATAGATATCTGCTAAACAAAGCAATGCAGTCTCACAATGAAAATAGACTTAGCATTAAAACTTCTTTGCCCTTGAAACTCACATTCATTGAAACAGCATTGAAACCCACATTCAAAGAAAATACATTTTGCCAGTGGCAGATAAAGATTCATTTTGGGCTGTTTTCAAATCATAGGCCCCTTGAACACGAAACATACACATGCTCTTTGATACACCTTCCTGACTGTATTAAATTATATTCCTTGTACAATACAGTACAGTTGTTAGAGGGCATTTTAAATTTATTGTTTTGAACATTTTTCCAGTAAACAATGAAACAAAATGCATGCACCAATAATGACAAAACTGTCCAATTCAGAATATTTCCATCATAAAAGTCTACTCAAACTTCTACAGTCCACCAGTATCAGTAAATACGCATGATCTTTGAAGAAGTAAACATCATCTATAATTCCACATTAAAGAAATCTGTTAACTAATGAAGAGGTTATTGCTAGCAAACAGCTTTATATGTCATTGTTTTATCTACAAATAAAGTGCTTGTTGCCCTTGAGGAATAAATTGCCTATGTTGCATTAAAAAATGATAATGCTAGTAATATCACAATAGGGAATGGATGTCAAACTGATAACAGGTTCATAGTTACCAGGTATCTTCGCCAAAGAGGATTGCAGCATCCATCCCCTTTACAACAGAGTACAGTATCAGCAATGGATTTACCTACTATGGGAGTACAACCCACAGCATTCTGCATCAAAAGAAAGTACACTACCTGTTGTGCTATTTACAATGTAAGCAGACTTGGCATAAGCATCACTAAACTTTTGTTCCCCTGCAGCTCTCAGCTTCTTGTAAAATCTACTCGACACTCAGCTGTATCTCTGAACTTTGCAGCACAAGAAATCTGTGAAAAAAGCCAAAATTTATTTGGGGGGGGGGGGCAAAAGCCCAAAAACCAGGGACACATTTTGAAAATTGCTTGTATAATGTTGGAAAGTTGTTAGAATAAAATGCTGTGTTACCACCATACATTTCACTGCCAAGTATTAAACCCAGGACCCTGTGCAAAACGGCCAGAGCAACATACCACTATGCCAAATCATCTATTTTTATGAAAGAAAGGAAGACTGAAACTTAAATGGTTACCATATAGTGAATTCAGTTCTCACCATAGCTGTCAACATCTTAGCACAAAACACTTGAACAAAGCCAATAATTGGGGGAATACAGCCCCCAAACATATTCAGTGAGTTCAGTTATCACCATAACTCTCAACCTTGGCACAAAAAACCTGGACGAAGCCAATAATGGGGGAATACAGTCCAATAAACAGGGACAAATATCCACTGAGGACACCAGAGCAAACCCACACAAACACAGGGAAGACATGCAGACTCCACACAGAAGGCCCCCCAGCCAAGAATCAAACCAGACAACCCATAGCTGTCAGGCAACACTGCTGCCATTGCACCACTGGCTGTGTTAAGTAACAAAAATACAGAAACCACAAATTTTATGAGGAACAGAACAAATATGAGGCAAAAATCTGCAAATGTTTTACAAATGGTGGAGGGCAGGGAATTCAGGCTGTCACTTGGGCCCAAGGTACAGGGCTCAAGCCTTATTCTCTACCCACCACCATGAAGCATCTGGGGCATTTTACACACAGACACATACACCTCTGTCCACCATAAACACCCAACCTGTCTCAGCTAAGTCTGCCGCAGCGATCACCTGTCCTCAGCCCAGCTCCTCCGTAGCGATCCTGCAGCCCGATCAGTCCTCCATAATGGCCCATGAATGCTGTTGGGTCTTCCGCAAGATCTGAGGAGGCTGGAGCCTCCTGCTGTTGGTCCAGCCTGCGGGCGATGCAGTCCGGTGGCCTTCCGGTTTGTGTGGTCGTCACCACACAAACCTCTGGGCTGGAAGGGTGAAGTTTCCTGCCTTCCCTATCTGGACTGCCTAACAGAGCAGTCTGGAGCTCAAGAATACCTGAGCAACTAAGCATGCTTGCACGGAGTCCGAGAATTTTTTTATTTTAATATGTTCTACGGTGGGGGAAATGGGGAATTTATTTTATCCATTTTACAGGTGGGGAGCTGCAGTCCCGCAGTCCTATAGCACGAGCCGCCCCTGGTCCCTTGTGGACCCTAGTCATGTTTTGGAGAAGTGGGAGGAAAGTGGAGCATCTGGAGAAAACTTATGTGGGCAAACTACACGTGCACACACACACACACACACGCGCGTGCAAACACACACACACACACACACACACACACACACACACACACCTGTATATCAAACACATACAGACCCAAATACTTGTCTGCCAAGCATATATGTGAAATCTAAAACACATCTAATATAGTAGATATCTACCTTCAATGGCTCTGATTTGCTTACGAGAGTTAGAGTTTGTGCATTTAGTTTAAGGATGCAATGTACTGGCAAATCTGGCTTTTTTCTTTGACAAGAAAAAACCTATATCAAGACACAAAACTTGTCCTACATCAATAGTACGACTGATGAAGAGCTTTGTTGGGTATTTCGGCTTTTCCCGGTTAGGGGTCGCCACAGTTGAACTCCGGTCCGCTAATGATTGGCAGTAGATTTTTCACAAACTCCGAGGTGCCAGCTCGACATTCAACCTTCAACGAAGGCACGCCCATTACGCATATCTTTCGAACGCCCACCCAACCGCGCGGAGGACATGCAGACTCCACACAGAAGGCATGATTGATGAAGAGTACACCTTCAAAATGAAGTGGTTTACAATATAAAAAAAAACACTGCTTGGTACAGCACTTCTTGTCTGAGACACATGTGACCAGTAAGTCTCTGGATTAGGTGCCCAAGTGTATCCACATAAAGACTGATCTGTAGCAGCATAAGCTAATCTAAGCAATTGAAAATGCACAAAATTAATGACTAAGATGTGGAGAATATTGGGTTGTGCCTGCTTTACAAAGTGAAAAAAACTGACTGGTATACAAAAAGGAAAGAGCAAAGGAGAAAGCTGCAAGAGGCTCTGTCAAGCAAAGGATCTCAAACAATATTAAAAACAAGAAGAATCCTCATCAAAAGAGGCTGGTAAAAAAAAGGTCTCCTTGTAACGAGTGGCAAATCTCACTGATTATGTTTCAGAAACATGGAAGAAAAGTAGGTGCAAGTAACCATTCATCTTGTAACATCAAAAGCTGTGCAAAATGCAGGTGCTAGCTAGTATCTATTCCACAGTCTGAAAAATGCAACAGTACTACTTACTGAGACTAGCTGTAAAGGACCCCATTGCTTCCTTAGCAATACTGTCATGTCTGAATCCCTGCCTTCTAGTAATAGTTATACTTCACATAATTAGAACAGGAACAGAATACTAATGCTGGATAAATAGCAAGTGATGCTGAGCTTCATGGAGAGAGAGACAACAGAAACTGACATACTGATGTACATTACATAGCAAATCTTACTTCAGTTAAGGAGTTTTTAGGTTGGTAGGCATTTTTCTTGGAGTGCCACCACAGAAAACTCATAAGACTTTTCAACTATGATGCAGATGTAGGGGTCTGCAGCCAGTGTGAGGCAAAACGTACTGTCTAATATTGTCAAGGTCTCCTGGCAAGACAGATATCAGGTGCTGCTTCCCAAGTATCAGAGTTCAAGATCATGAGATTCTTTACACCAGCAATGAAGAAACTTGGGGTCTGTTTTTCAGCAGTAACTAGCAATTTTCCATTTGCAGGGCAGAGGCTTGGTGTCTGCTTACCAGTAACTAAGCGTGTAAATGATACTACCCTTCACGTCACTAAAGATGATGCATGGGGCCTGCATCCTAGTAACCAAGTATGTAAAAAAATACTACCACTCACAACAGTGAAGCAGGTGCCCGAATTCTGCTTCCCACAAGGCAACTTTGCTTAGGGCCTGCTTCTAAGTAACCAACTCAATCAAGCAACACAGACACTCCAGTTCTGACAGTTGTGAAGCTCCACAAACTAGCTTAAGGAATTACTGCTACTGTTCTACGTACCTCAAGCATATATGACATAAACGGCCAAAGGAAAAACCTGAGACTTAGCCAAGGAACAGAGCAGAAGCCCTATCTCATCCAGCATGTTATAACAATGAGTTAACATGAAAGATAGAAGGTGCCAATCGTAGAAGTGCCCTTCAAAAGGATAAGGAAGAGATCCAACATCTGTTTCACTATTTCTTGAGCTAATTTCCTACATTTTCAAAAGCAGTGCTTACAGTAAAGTTAATTGTCAACAACAAAACAAAGGAGAAAACTATTCACATTGGAAAGCAGAAAATATTTGCATTTGCTGAAATTATATTTATCACTGTAATTAAGTAATGGTTGTCTAAAAATCACAAAAAAGGACCATCATGAGTGACTGGCCAGTGCAGAAGGCGGAAGCCCACAAAGAAATGTAAATGACAGTAGGTGGGAAAGGGAAAGGGAATGGGAATCCAGCAGGAGATGTTAGGAAATACAAGTAACTAAGTGATAACAGTACAGAAAAGGGAGTTTAAGTGAAATGCACAGATGGCTGTAGTAAAAAAAAAGAAAGGGATGAGATTGCAGCTCTGGTGGAGTCCAGGGATAAAGCCCAGACTACACTCCTGGCAACTTAAGTACAGTTAGTGGCTCATGTGTTTGACAGACATAGTGGGGATGATGGGAGTGCTCATCTAAGGGGGAAGGAAATGCAGCCAACTGCAAGAAAGCTACAATCGCTCAGAGGAGCAGCAAAGTGAAGACACTATCTGGGGAGTGAGAGTATAGATCATCAAGCCACCGCATAACAGTAACATTCATACAGCAAGTGCACAGTGGGTAAGGTGTAGCAGTTCCCTTAGTGACAAGGATTGATCAAACTCCACCAAAGGGTGGGGTTAGGCCTTTACAATAATGCCCACATTGCCAGTATGTTGGTCAGGGCACAAGCAACCCTCATGGCTACCTAAATGACTGCCTTCTTGATAGTTCTCACCCCACATACTGTGTGCTGTGCTGTAGTATGTCCACAGTATGGAAGAATTAACAAGCTGAGTCTGACTGGGTAAGATCGACAATTGAATGGCATGGGAGCAAAAAGGACCAAGAAAAAAAGGGATGAATAGGCAAAAGGCAACAAGGATCTAAGGGTGCATGTGGAGTGACAGAGGTTTTTAAAATAAAATTTGCAAAATGACACTGGTAATTATAAAGATGAGTGTCTGTAATTAAAAAAAAAAAGTTTAAACAATTTCATAACAAGTACTGGTGAGAACTAATCCTTGACAGAAGCAAGAAAAAAACTAACCAATCCATGAATAAATGAACACACAGGTGCTAAAACACTTGAGTGGAGGAAGAATACTAAACAAATCAGAAGAAGATAAAACAATCTAAATATTAGAAAATATACAATTAAAGTACCTTACAACCAGCCTAGGACCACTTAAAATGTGGGATTCATGACTACTAATTGAACACTTTTTGCCAGAGAGACAAAATGGTCACAAAAAATATATTGGGTTATGTTATACTATATATTGCACTATACTATATTATATCGCTGAATGCCACTTTCAGCAAATAGGACTTTAAGAGCTTTTTTTTTTTTTTTATTTGCAAGGGGCAAGCCCCCTGGATATTCTTTGTTGGGGATCCCCCCATTACATATGACAGTGGAGAAAGGGTAATACCATCTGTTCGTTGAAAATTGCTTTCACTGATAAAGCTGTCACATTGTTGTCAATGGGACAAACAGTGTTTTGCACAAACGCACATTCTCAAAATGCCTGCCCAAGCTTTCATGGTGAAAAAAAAAAAAGAACTGGGAGAATAGGCGATGCAGTGTTCCGTAGAATAGCTAGGATGAAGTTAGCAGCTTGAGAAGGTCTGATGTTTTAAGCAGCCCAAACGCGTGTCAGTGTGAGTCCTTACAGTTTCTGTAACCAACATTCTGTGAAATCAGTTCATTCTCTTCTGTGCAGACACTACACTGGAGCTGAACCCTCAGAGTAAAATAGAAATAAACTGTGTGATTTTACTAAGCTAAGACCTCTATATCTATCACAAATGTATTCAACTTGGCTACAATTAAACCTGATCTTTCTGTTATCCTTTCTATAAAAAAGGCAGGTAAGCGGTTACCCTTCACCTTTAAGATGTTTTTAACCCATGTAAATGCACTGCGTTGAAGACAAAGTAGTACAGCAAATACAGAATGGTGTACGGTGGGGGTGGCTCTCTTCAGTAGCTGATTCATAACTGAAGTCACCCTCAAGGGGCAGACTTGTTGTACAGTCAATAATCAACATGCAACAGTTATCCCCCAGTGACTCATAAGTCAAAAATATAATATGCTCCTGTTAAGTAATTTTATTTCTAAGCTAAGACACATGCAGTTTCACAGTTTTCACTGAACACGTGGTAGCGATGGCTGTAGGGAAGTTTCTGTACATTTAGTTATAAAGAGGCTCTTTGCATTATTCTACATAAGCTGAACCATCATTTTACAAAATACTGAAGTAGGAAAGAATTAAAGGCATTTCTCTGCTTCTCTGTCCCCACTGCCTTCTGATCGTCATCCCCTTCTTACCCAGTTTATTCATTCACACCCTCATCATTGAGGTAGGAATCAGACAAGACAGGTCATCATGCACACAGCCATCAGGAATATATCTGAGATTTTTAAAAAATTTTTCACCATACTCTCTCTGTGCCAATCCAGTGACAGCCCATGACAATGGCATACAATGTGCAGAGCTGCTCTACAAAGGGGTAATGTCAGTTGGAATGCCCTGCCCAACCTCAAGAGACATTACATGGTTATTTCCCCAGACTCCAGAGGGAATTCAACTTGCACACATGCCCCTGGGAGTGCACCCCCCCCCCCCCAAGGATGAGCACAACCATCCTCACTATCTGCACCATCAAGCAACTGAGGGGCAACTTGAACTCCGGTTGTTTGTGCCACAATCAGGGTTTTACCCCGATATGCCTGCTTATTAAAGGCATTATTTGAATCTGGTTTGGATAAAAGCTTACAAGGCTGAACTTCAATGCAAAAGCACATCCAAATTACTTCCAAAGCCAATCAAAACACATTACTCTGACACATTCCCAGAGGCTGTGAAATACAAGGTTTCTAGTATACAAACACACTCATTGTTTCTGTACTTTAAATCATTTTTTGAATAAAGAAGAAAAAAAATTCTACTATGTAGTGTTACAGACATAGCTTGCTTTGCTTTTTTTTGAACTGTCACAGTATTCACTAGTAACTATACTGCACTTCAATTGCAGTTACTAGCACATTACCCTTTAGTCTACTGACAGAAGATCAAGTGAAGTAACTGAGATACAAACAGCTACACTAATATCAAGCTGCCTTCACTGTCCATTAAGTGGGGCCCAAGAATGTCTAGACAGAATCCATTAGCATACATATTTAAAGCTAGCATTGTCTAGCTTTTTATGATAAATAAAAGGATCAAGGAGATGAGAAGGTGTCTCTAAACAACATATGCTGCAATGAGGGCAACAGGATATCTGAACAGATCTAGCTGTGTAACGGCCTAACTATTTTGAGATGTGGGTAACCAGAAAATGCTTGTGCCACTTCCCTTCTTAAGCTAACTCATTAAATGATGTACCTGACAAATGTATATCTGGAAGCCACATCATAGCTTTCTAGCTCTGCGGGTTGGTGTATGTGGGCTAACAGTAAAAAGCTGTGCAGTGTGACTGGCTGTCTACAAAGACATGTTCACATTATAGTTCTGAAGATTGTTGCCTCATATAACATTTTAAAAATATGTCTTCCAATTCAACCTTCTTGTAACTCCAGCTTTTTTTTTTTTACCTCATTGACTGTCCTCCGTTCATCAAGGACAAATTCTTCAATACATGGACCCAGAAAGTGTCAACTAGAACTGTGCCCTCAGATGCATTTCTGAGCCATGGAAGACAAACTGCTGCACATTTATTGTTGCTGGCCAAGGGTCGGGGTAAATGGGAAATTCAGCAATGTTCATTGTACACATTGCAAATACCACTGCATTCAGCTAACAGCTCTCTGTAGCTGGCAGTTAACACACTTCATGTTAGTAAACTGTTCTTATGTCCAGCAATGTTGTCTCTGTTAGGGTTCTGTCTTCCAGCAGGTTCAGTCTCGTACCTAGGTGTCTCAAAGGAGGGAGAACTTTCTCTATGTTTAGATCTTCCCAGTCACAGAACCTTGACCTCTGATACTGCAAAATGAAATCCACGTGCTTTGTTTGAACCATGACAAAGAATTACAAGCTAATGCACACACATTGTTTTTTTCTCAAAGATTCTGCAAAATGGCATTTCAGGTCAGATATACAAAGTATCAAAGTGTGTGCCTAAGGTACTGGCCTTGAAGACAGTATGCTGAAATTCTAGAGTAAAAGTATGCAAAATTGATCCTAAAATTGCACTAAATTCAATCATCTACTGAAATACTCTGGCCAGCACACCCATTTCCTTATTTAAAAACTGATGTTAATCAGTGGTACAGTAATCTATTTCACAGCAAATAATGTCACTGGGGTTCTGATTAATGCTGAATGACATGGAGGAAAGGGGAAAGAATAAAAAATGAGCGTGACAATTTGTTTTCACAAGTTTTGTGTAAAAAAGAATAAAATATGCAAGGCTGCATTTTTCTACATAATTTGGTTATAAATAACACTACATGGAATAAGAACTATTGACACAATTCAGTCCTCAGACAATAAAATGAGCAGTAAGGCTTCTTTCTTGAGCTTGACATTATCTTCATATAACAATGCGTGGCCAAAGTACGAGTACATGCTTCTTCCTCCTTCCTACATGACAAGAAAGCAGCGAGAGGGTACAACTGTCTCAGGATCAGCTTCACACCATTTAGAGAGGAAATCTAGGGCTGGTGCTGAGAAAAGCTTCTATCCACATGGAAAACCAGGCATGGCTTCTTACATATTACAGTTCTAACTCAGGGAATATACCAGTATTGTCATTACCAAAAACAGGATTCTAACCATGTGAGTAATGTTGGATCAGAGAATATGGGATGAAAATGGAGGTAAACTAAGCTCCACCAACATAGTGTTGACAAGGTCTTACGGTGGTTAATGATCATAAACTGAGGATAGGGTGAAAATGTATCCTCTGTAATGTCTTCAGCTAATGGTCTTCTAAGGATGAAACACCACCAAACAAGTGAACTTATAAAAAGGTAATATTTGACAAACAAATAATGAAGCCAACAATCAAATTGTAAACATAACCAGTGAGAAACCTAAGGAAAGGTCAATACAAAATTACCCTACTTGTTGAACCATCCAGACCCAAAATACTTCCCATTTACTTAGCAGTTTTTTGTTTTGTTTTGGGTTTTTTTTTTTAACTGAGAAGTGGCTAGTTCAACTTTCATGTTCTGAGAAAAGCCACAGAGTCTGGGTTCTTTCTCGAAAAAAATCTTCAGAAAGTACAGTTGCACAAGTAAACTTACCATAACAGTAGATGCTCTGACAGATCACTGTTGCAGTATCCTAAACTACATGTAATATATCCTGCAAAGGATCGGATGCCTGACCATATTCCAAAGCGTTAGGGCACCTTCCATAATTGCCCATAAGATCTTCAGAGCCTGAGGGCAAGTCAGCATAAAAGCCAATGTATAGGTGCCAAAAATAACAGTTTGCTTGCCTCAGAAATAAGGAAGGCTACAGCTCAGCTACGAAAATGTGTACTAGGAGAAGGCGGCCAGACAGGGGTTCCAATCATGGCAAAAAAAGTGGGGGAAGGACGGAAGGTGTTTGCATTACAATAGTACTCTATTCAGACATCTACTGTTGTAGTTAAGTTTATTTGCTTAACTGTACAGTGTTTACCATTAGATCATTGTTGCATATATAGCTATACAAGACAAATATCAAACCTCAGAAAGAAAGGGAGTCGGTAGGAGGAGTCACTGGACGATAGTTGCAGCAAACTCTGCACTGGCCCTAGAGAAACAGTCAGTTTTGTAGTGCCTGGTAAAACTGTGAATGGAGGAGAAGACGAAGTTACTGCTTCTGGAACATTTCTAGAGTCCACTCCCTACCAAAAAGCAGCAGATATAGTTGTAGCTCTAGTAGGATGGGCTCTGAATTTTGACTGGAAATGATCATCATGATATGAATAACAAAACTGAATGGCATGTGGCAACCAACTGTAAAAAGTCTGCTTAGATAATGATTGTCCCCTTTTCTCACCTTCATAAGAAATTAATTCCTGAAGTCCTTTGACCTTGTCAGTATATTTGAGTCACCTGTGGACATCCAGTGTGTGCAGGATTTTCTCTTTCTTGTTTTTCAGCTCTGAGAAAAATACAGGGAGATAAATCAACTGAGTCAAAGTAAACGCTGAAACCTCATTAGGCATAAAAAGAACGGCTGTTTCTAAAGTAACTCTATTTTTATGAAAGTTGCAATAGAGCACAGCCCCATAAGAGCTCACAACTCAGATATTACTCTTGCAGAAGTCAGAGCAATGAGGAACACTGTTTTCTATGATAAGAAATTTAAATCAGCCTCATGATCTGGTTCAGAAGGAAAAGGTGTACTTTTCTCCAGTACAAAGTTAAGATCCCTACCTGTTTTCTAGGTGAACAAATATATAATACCCCTTTCAGAAACTGCTTCACTAGAGATAATGAAGAAATGGGAATTTATGGCAAACACCAGAAATGGCTGAACAATTTACTTATTTACTGTTTGTTGACGGGGTTAGTTCCACTTGGCCAATGACCTCTTTTTCTAGGGAGACCAGAGGTGGTATTCATATTTACATGGTGAAAATTGTCCAAGTACCTGGGGAACTTCCTCCACCCTTTTTCAATAAATGCCATGGGATCTGTTAGATTCACCTGAGTTACCATCAAATCAAGCAGACAAGGCCTGCATTTAATAACTCTGTGATGTCCCCACTCTGGGCCAGTAATCAAGGAGCTTAACTCCTCACCACTGATACTGGAGAGGGATGTGCACTTGGAATACAAATGGATATAATCAGTATTTCCAGATGCATGCCTCTTTTCATGAAGCACAATCTCCCTTAAGAGCACACAGGGCACAATGGGTGTCTCTGTCTCCCTGCAGGTCCTCAATAATACACTCCTCACTGGCACAGCTGTAGGATTAGGTCCTCAGACGAGTGTCCAAACCAAATCCTCAAGCACCCTCTGTGAAACCAGTGCTTCATGTCCCTGCTGCAGGTAGCTGACACACATACTCTGAGATTTAATTTTCACACCCACACACCTGGGTAAGGCTGGCACAGATTACTCGCTCTACCAACTTTGCCCAGACTATAAGGTAGATTCACTGCCACTAGTCAGTTACTATAAGGCTCTTAAAAGGGTATCCAATTATACAAAGTGAAGTTAATATTAATACAAATGGTAATGTTGACCAAACAGCAAGACTTTCAGGAGTGGCAAGAGTTATCACCAAATAACTATGTGCAAATACTCTCAAAACTTTAATATTTTTCTAAAAGGACCAGCCATTATGAGAAGTTTAAATATATTTAATAATACATAATAAAAACACGAAAATACTAAATATCTACTTACAGCAAACACCAGAGTTTCAGACACAGAAAATAGCACCGAAGGAAACTTTCACACAGTTATAGAAAAACAGTATTTAGCTAGTCTCACTATCTATTCCTGACTAAAAGAAAGACTGTTCCTACTTACTGAATAGAGTAAGGCAAGATGGGTGAGTGGTCCTTGTTGTCAAATTTAAGACAGAATACAGAATGCTGCTGCAACATCAGTCTCCTCTTTTATTAAAATATTATTTCTGTACAGAATGACATCACATACATCTGGTCATATGACTCTTTCCCATACTATCACCAACACTAGACGCTGCCAGGATTTTAGCAACTACATAACAATAATGCTCACACAAAAGCATCGCTCAGATGTGGTGCAGCTGCTGGAAGTCATAAAACCATAAAATCATTCCACTCTTCTTACAGAAGCTGCAACCTATTCTCTAGTACAGACATTGCGCATCTGGCTCCATTCAAAATTGTGGGATAATTTAATTTCAAGATTATTATTTGCAAAGTTAGGTGGATTGCCTCTTCTCTCCAAGTATATGCTGTTACAATGTATACATTTAATTCAGTTACAATAATACATGTACATTTCTTTTTCTTCCAGCAGGGCACACTGTTGATACATTTTAACACGAGCAAACCTCACAAATACATTTTCAGCACAAGCATGTGTACAAATAAGTATGAGATACAAATGACATACACCTATTTACAAAATTCCAACTAGCTGTGCTGGCATAAGTTAGACATTCACTGCCCTACTTCTCCTGGCATGGCTGGTAGAGCCTCCTATTGTTTCAGACTCTTCTGAAGGAAGGCCCACTCAAGAGAACAGTTCCCTCCCCCATGCTGCATTGAGGTGCCAGTATTGGAAAATGAATCCAATTACCTGAGGTGGGAATAGAACTCACAGCCATCTGATTTTTCAGCATCAAAGACAAATGTGTTAACTGCTGAATCACGGACAATGCAAGAGTATAATAACCCGCACAAATACTAAACAACCAAATGTTTTGAGCCTTTAAAGGATCTTGGTTCATGCTATGGTACCAACTATAGAATTTTTTCCACTTAGCCATACACAACTTTCTAGTACCAGGTTTCTTGGCCTGCTGCATGTCCTCAGGAAAAAGGTAAGTAAAGGGTATTATAATTCTATCATCCAGGCTGTGAGGTGAAGAGCTGGAATGTTGTGGGTAGATTAGAGAGCCCTTGTCTTTTGTAAGTTCATCACATGAGCAGTAATTGCTTTTGGCCATTTTCAAAACAAGGTAGAACCACTGATGCCTGGACAAAAGGAAGTTACCAGTACCATTTTTGGGGAGTTCTTTTGGACATTTAAGAGGACTCTGGTTATCAGGGGAAAAGGTAGAAAACCATAAAGGAGCATTACCATCCACAGGGATGAAAAGGCATCTGTCTCTTCCAGGTCTTTCTGCAAACAGTCCAGGAGCAGAACTTCTTTAGCTGTCTGTTGTGAATGGAGGCAAACAGATCTACTTAAGGACTTTCCCCAGAGATGGATGACTTCTTGGAGGACTCCACATGGTGATCTATTCCTGCTCATGCTCAGCCTGTCTGACACAAAATTCTGAAGGAATGTATGTAGCCTGAAAGGGACAGACTGTGCTGACTTGCCAGTTCCTAGGCTATCAAAGCTAATCTGCAAAGGGAATAAGATCTGGCATCCCCCCATTTGTTTCTTTATTGCTCTCAACTCCAAAGATGCTTTTATTGACTTGAATGTATTTAATAATGCCATCATTTCTTTGATGTTTATGTGTTTCTTTGTCCTGATGGTTCCATAAACCTAGCAATTTCAGCCCTTTGGAAACAGCCCTCCATGCAAAATCTGATGCATCTATGGCTGCAGATTGAGAAGGGGACCTGGAAAGGAGAACGGGAGATCTGGATTGAAGGATAACTGATTCACCCACCAGTGAGTTCTCCTTCTGACAAAACAAAGCACTGGAATCTGAAAGCAGTGGGGTGCTGTTGGGTTCAGACTGATTTGGGGAACCACTGAATTTTTCTCATTGGTAGTCTCATTAGCAAAATCATGGCAGCCATAGAGGCTATGAACCCTAATATCTTGAGATACTCCCTGGCTATTGTGTGAGATTGGCTGAAGAACATCAGAAATTGTTCCTTGTATGAGTACACTTTGTCCTGAGGAAGAAAGTCCATCATGAGAGAAGCATCAAGGAGACAGCCTAGAAATACTATTCTGTGAGATGGAATGACTAACTTTTCTAGGTTCACTTGAAAACTCAGGTTAAGAAAAAAAGTTCCTGACAAAAAGGAAAGAATCTTCACAGTCTAGAAAAGAGTTTGCAAAATAATTCAGTTATCTAAAGAAGGAAAAATGCGTAATCCCTATAGCCTGTAATAATCTAATGTTGGAGCTATTATTATGAAGTTTGTAAACACTCTTGGAGCTGTTGACAACTCAAAGGATAAACCAGAAAACGTGAACCAGACAAAGAAAATCTTAAGGATCAAGTTCAAAGCCGCTAAACAGAGTTAAGCCTCTGAAACAGCTTTTTGTCTCTGTGTATGGTGAACACTATTCCAAGTTAGTATGCCACACAGAAAATGTGTAAAATATTTGTTAAATGGAAAAAAATGAAAAGCTTTAAACTACCTTCCATTATCCTCAATGTTGCTACCTTTATTTGCATCTGATTCTTTAAGGCTCGTCTGTGGGCAAACTAGTGACAGAATTTTGTGTCTGTGTGCAACTCTGATATGGGAGTATGGACAGGATCTGAACTGTGGCTACTGTATATTTTTATAAGTAAAATGCCTAAATGCCTAAAATGTATTATGTTTCCTTAGAACGTGCTTGGTATGACTTCAATTTTATTGCTAGTGTGAATTTTCCTGCACAGAAATTAAACCAAAGTAAGGGTATGTTCTGTAAGGCATTTAGTACGATGACTACAACAACAACAAAATACACAAGTAGGATTAACTAAAATATGCAGCTGATAATATTGATCATACAGTTCTGGAATGAAACTTAACCACTTTCCACTCCAAACAAGTTATTTTTGTGATTGGCATCTCCTCATAGCAGTGAGACACAGAATGCGCACTTGCATACCATTAAAGGATGTCTCATTTTCTGCACACAGAAAAGCATGATCAAAATGTAGTATTTGATGACTCTTATCCAGGTAGATGGAAAATATATGAGATTCATGTTGTCACACACAATGGATTTCTTTAAACTTACTTTTGTTTTAAATGAGCAAAAAAGAAAGAAATAAACGATATTACATTGACAGTGGAATGTTTGTTATGCATGGATACCTACTGCACCTGCAGGACTACATGTACTGTGATCCCTTCTAGTTGATCTTTAAAAAGTGCCTGAAGTATTTGTGAACTGGAATGTGGTGATAGCCATATATGAAGTCTAGAGTTACTAGGAAACTGAAAGGAGGAATAAGAGGTAACACAGACTGAAGAGAAAGCATTCTGAATATTTGGAATTTTGATGCTAAGGTTTAGAAATGAGAGATCCAATTTACTTATTTACTGTTTGTTGACGGGGTTAGTTCCACTTGGCCAATGACCTCTTTTTCTAGGGAGACCAGAGGTGGTATTCATATTTACATGGTGAAAATTGTCCAAGTACCTGGGGAACTTCCTCCACCCTTTTTCAATAAATGCCATGGGATCTGTTAGATTCACCTGAGTTACCATCAAATCAAGCAGACAAGGCCTGCATTTAATAACTCTGTGATGTCCCCACTCTGGGCCAGTAATCAAGGAGCTTAACTCCTCACCACTGATACTGGAGAGGGATGTGCACTTGGAATACAAATGGATATAATCAGTATTTCCAGATGCATGCCTCTTTTCATGAAGCACAATCTCCCTTAAGAGCACACAGGGCACAATGGGTGTCTCTGTCTCCCTGCAGGTCCTCAATAATACACTCCTCACTGGCACAGCTGTAGGATTAGGTCCTCAGGCAGTGTCCAAACCAAATCCTCAAGCACCCTCTGTGAAACCAGTGCTTCATGTCCCTGCTGCAGGTAGCTGACACACATACTCTGAGATTTAATTTTCACACCCACACACCTGGGTAAGGCTGGCACAGATTACTCGCTCTACCAACTTTGCCCAGACTATAAGGTAGATTCACTGCCACTAGTCAGTTACTATAAGGCTCTTAAAAGGGTATCCAATTATACAAAGTGAAGTTAATATTAATACAAATGGTAATGTTGACCAAACAGCAAGACTTTCAGGAGTGGCAAGAGTTATCACCAAATAACTATGTGCAAATACTCTCAAAACTTTAATATTTTTCTAAAAGGACCAGCCATTATGAGAAGTTTAAATATATTTAATAATACATAATAAAAACACGAAAATACTAAATATCTACTTACAGCAAACACCAGAGTTTCAGACACAGAAAATAGCAATCAAGGAAACTTTCACACAGTTATAGAAAACAGTATTTAGCTAGTCTCACTATCTATTCCTGACTAAAAGAAAGACTGTTCCTACTTACTGAATAGAGTAAGGCAAGATGGGTGAGTGGTCCTTGTTGTCAAATTTAAGACAGAATACAGAATGCTGCTGCAACATCAGTCTCCTCTTTTATTAAAATATTATTTCTGTACAGAATGACATCACATACATCTGGTCATATGACTCTTTCCCATACTATCACCAACACTAGACGCTGCCAGGATTTTAGCAACTACATAACAATAATGCTCACACAAAAGCATCGCTCAGATGTGGTGCAGCTGCTGGAAGTCATAAAACCATAAAATCATTCCACTCTTCTTACAGAAGCTGCAACCTATTCTCTAGTACAGACATTGCGCATCTGGCTCCATTCAAAATTGTGGGATAATTTAATTTCAAGATTATTATTTACAAAGTTAGGTGGATTGCCTCTTCTCTCCAAGTATATGCTGTTACAATGTATACATTTAATTCAGTTACAATAATACATGTACATTTCTTTTTCTTCCAGCAGGGCACACTGTTGATACATTTTAACACGAGCAAACCTCACAAATACATTTTCAGCACAAGCATGTGTACAAATAAGTATGAGATACAAATGACATACACCTATTTACAAAATTCCAACTAGCTGTGCTGGCATAAGTTAGACATTCACTGCCCTACTTCTCCTGGCATGGCTGGTAGAGCCTCCTATTGTTTCAGACTCTTCTGAAGGAAGGCCCACTCAAGAGAACAGTTCCCTCCCCCATGCTGCATTGAGGTGCCAGTATTGGAAAATGAATCCAATTACCTGAGGTGGGAATAGAACTCACAGCCATCTGATTTTTCAGCATCAAAGACAAATGTGTTAACTGCTGAATCACGGACAATGCAAGAGTATAATAACCCGCACAAATACTAAACAACCAAATGTTTTTGAGCCTTTAAAGGATCTTGGTTCATGCTATGGTACCAACTATAGAATTTTTTCCACTTAGCCATACACAACTTTCTAGTACCAGGTTTCTTGGCCTGCTGCATGTCCTCAGGAAAAAGGTAAGTAAAGGGTATTATAATTCTATCATCCAGGCTGTGAGGTGAAGAGCTGGAATGTTGTGGGTAGATTAGAGAGCCCTTGTCTTTTGTAAGTTCATCACATGAGCAGTAATTGCTTTTGGCCATTTTCAAAACAAGGTAGAACCACTGATGCCTGGACAAAAAGGAAGTTACCAGTACCATTTTTGGGGAGTTCTTTTGGACATTTAAGAGGACTCTGGTTATCAGGGGAAAAGGTAGAAAACCATAAAGGAGCATTACCATCCACAGGGATGAAAAGGCATCTGTCTCTTCCAGGTCTTTCTGCAAACAGTCCAGGAGCAGAACTTCTTTAGCTGTCTGTTGTGAATGGAGGCAAACAGATCTACTTAAGGACTTTCCCCAGAGATGGATGACTTCTTGGAGGACTCCACATGGTGATCTATTCCTGCTCATGCTCAGCCTGTCTGACACAAAATTCTGAAGGAATGTATGTAGCCTGAAAGGGACAGACTGTGCTGACTTGCCAGTTCCTAGGCTATCAAAGCTAATCTGCAAAGGAATAAGATCTGGCATCCCCCCATTTGTTTCTTTATTGCTCTCAACTCCAAAGATGCTTTTATTGACTTGAATGTATTTAATAATGCCATCATTTCTTTGATGTTTATGTGTTTCTTTGTCCTGATGGTTCCATAAACCTAGCAATTTCAGCCCTTTGGAAACAGCCCTCCATGCAAAATCTGATGCATCTATGGCTGCAGATTGAGAAGGGGACCTGGAAAGGAGAACGGGAGATCTGGATTGAAGGATAACTGATTCACCCACCAGTGAGTTCTCCTTCTGACAAAACAAAGCACTGGAATCTGAAAGCAGTGGGGTGCTGTTGGGTTCAGACTGATTTGGGGAACCACTGAATTTTTCTCATTGGTAGTCTCATTAGCAAAATCATGGCAGCCATAGAGGCTATGAACCCTAATATCTTGAGATACTCCTGGCTATTGTGTGAGATTGGCTGAAGAACATCAGAAATTGTTCCTTGTATGAGTACACTTTGTCCTGAGGAAGAAAGTCCATCATGAGAGAAGCATCAAGGAGACAGCCTAGAAATACTATTCTGTGAGATGGAATGACTAACTTTTCTAGGTTCACTTGAAAACTCAGGTTAAGAAAAAAAGTTCCTGACAAAAAGGAAAGAATCTTCACAGTCTAGAAAAGAGTTTGCAAAATAATTCAGTTATCTAAAGAAGGAAAAATGCGTAATCCCTATAGCCTGTAATAATCTAATGTTGGAGCTATTATTATGAAGTTTGTAAACACTCTTGGAGCTGTTGACAACTCAAAGGATAAACCAGAAAACGTGAACCAGACAAAGAAAATCTTAAGGATCAAGTTCAAAGCCGCTAAACAGAGTTAAGCCTCTGAAACAGCTTTTTGTCTCTGTGTATGGTGAACACTATTCCAAGTTAGTATGCCACACAGAAAATGTGTAAAATATTTGTTAAATGGAAAAAAAAATGAAAAGCTTTAAACTACCTTCCATTATCCTCAATGTTGCTACCTTTATTTGCATCTGATTCTTTAAGGCTCGTCTGTGGGCAAACTAGTGACAGAATTTTGTGTCTGTGTGCAACTCTGATATGGGAGTATGGACAGGATCTGAACTGTGGCTACTGTATATTTTTATAAGTAAAATGCCTAAATGCCTAAAATGTATTATGTTTCCTTAGAACGTGCTTGGTATGACTTCAATTTTATTGCTAGTGTGAATTTTCCTGCACAGAAATTAAACCAAAGTAAGGGTATGTTCTGTAAGGCATTTAGTACGATGACTACAACAACAACAAAATACACAAGTAGGATTAACTAAAATATGCAGCTGATAATATTGATCATACAGTTCTGGAATGAAACTTAACCACTTTCCACTCCAAACAAGTTATTTTTGTGATTGGCATCTCCTCATAGCAGTGAGACACAGAATGCGCACTTGCATACCATTAAAGGATGTCTCATTTTCTGCACACAGAAAAGCATGATCAAAATGTAGTATTTGATGACTCTTATCCAGGTAGATGGAAAATATATGAGATTCATGTTGTCACACACAATGGATTTCTTTAAACTTACTTTTTGTTTTAAATGAGCAAAAAAGAAAGAAATAAACGATATTACATTGACAGTGGAATGTTTGTTATGCATGGATACCTACTGCACCTGCAGGACTACATGTACTGTGATCCCTTCTAGTTGATCTTTAAAAAGTGCCTGAAGTATTTGTGAACTGGAATGTGGTGATAGCCATATATGAAGTCTAGAGTTACTAGGAAACTGAAAGGAGGAATAAGAGGTAACACAGACTGAAGAGAAAGCATTCTGAATATTTGGAATTTTGATGCTAAGGTTTAGAAATGAGAGATCCAAACACAGGTCTTCAGGTACTATATTTCATTGGCACCAGTAAAATCCTCCTCCTGTTTAGTCTGATGGGACAGGCTACATTACTCCCCGAGACAGCATTTGATCCAGAATAGGAGGAAAAAGTAAGTCTGAATGACTGGATGAGGAGGAATCCCGTGAACAGGGGGCAGAGTGTCCCACTGCCAGTTGTAGCCTTTCTGAACAATTCTTCAGATCCAAGTGTCTGAAGAAATCTGGTTCCAAAGAAGGAAGTAAAAAAGAAGGTTTTGTGGAAGATTTATTTATTTATTTATTGACATTTTTTAACTGGGTTTGTCCAACTGGGCTTGTGGCCCATTTTCAGTAGAGACCCGAGGAGAAAAGCTCCAGTAATACATTTTAAAACAAGTACAATTTTAAACAATATTGATATAATAGCAGTTATAGCAAAACGATTCACATATGTTGGGTTACATGCATAAAGTTAAAGTTTATTAAAAAGAAGCTAAGTAACAATTTTACATTGATATAGTTCAATAGGTCAACAATAAACATTTTTTGCTTGTATAAAATTGTGCAAATGCATAGTAGACACATTGGAGAGAGAGAGGTATAATGAGGTACTAAGTATGGACCTTTTGAGGGTACATAAAGGGAAGGAAGACTAGGTAGGGTCATGGCAAGGGCAGGTTCTGGAATTGAGAAAATAAGCTTTTAGTTTATTTTTAAAGTGTGAGGTGTGGGAGATTGAACGTAAGTCAAGGGGAAGTTTGTTCCAAGCATGGGCAAGGGAGTGTTTGTAGAGTAGTTTGCCTACTGACCTTTTTGGGTGGTAGATATCAAGTAATAGTTGGTTAGGAGTATGGAGGGTCCGGGATGGGATGTAGATGGAGACTAAGGAAGATAGAGATGGACAGAAGGAGGGTTTATAAAGAATAAAGTGTAGCATATGAAATTGATAAGATAGCAGAAACTGGGGAAGTTCAAGCCATTGAAGAGAGTATAAAGAAATGCAGTGGTGTGAGTTGTATGGGGAGTTAGTAATGAATCTGGCTATTTTATGTTAAGTCTGTTGCAGTTTGTTTAGAGTGGAGGCCTGGATATTGGTAAGAACTGGGGCGGTGTATAAGAGGGAGGGGAGGAGGACTGCTAAGTCTAGATTCAGGGGTTAGGAATTTTTTGTTCCGATATAGCAGACCTAGTTTCTGGTTTGTTTTTTTTATACATTGGAGTATGTGTAGGTTGAACTTGAGTTTGTCATCGATAATGACCCCTAGGAGTTTTGTGTGGGTGTCAGGTTGGATGTTTGTATTGTTAGAAGATGTAATAAAAAAGGAGGTTTTGTGATGAGAAAGAGAATGGGGAAGGAAAAGTAGGTGTTTGGTCTTTTTGGGATTTAGAATCAATAGGTTGTGAGAGAGCCATTGTTCAGTGGATAGTAGGGCCTGTTGGGTCAGGGAGTGTAGTTCAGGAATGTTATTTGAGATGGATATAAGTGTGGAGTCATCGGCATACTGAATAAAGGAGGATTCTTTGCATGAGGTGTAAAGATCATTGGTGACGATGTTAAACAAAAGGGGCCCCAAGATGGAGCCTTGGGAAACACCAGTGGAGATGGGAAGGAAAGGTGAGGAGGATGAGAGCCATTTGACAGATTGTTCCCTGCCAGATAGGTAACTATTAAACCAGGCAAGTGCGGAGGGGGATAGGTGGAGATTTGCGAGTTTGGATAGTAGTGGAGGATGAGAGACAGTATCGAAGGCTTTGGAGAGATCTAGGAAGAGACAGGAAATGAGTTTATTGTTGTCTAGGGCCTCTGCAATGATATGAGTGAAGGAGAGGAGGGCAGTGGTGGTGCTGTGGTGAGGACGAAATCCATGTTGGGTAGGGGTAAGTAAGTGGTGTGTGAGGAGGTGATTGAGAAGCTGTGAGTGAATACATTTTTCTAATATCTTGGAGAGGGGGGACAGAATGGCAATGGGTCAGTGGTTTGAGGAGTCAGTGGAGTTTCCACCTTTATGAAGAGGGATAATGAAGAAAGATTTCCAAAGGGTGGGGACAGTTGATTCCAGAATAGATTGATTAATTAGTATAGATACAGGATAGGCAATTGAGTCAGCAGCAAGTTTGAGGAATGTAGGAGATAGATTGTCAGTGGAAGGAGAGCAAAGTTTTAGCTTGAGTAGTAGAGATTTGATGTAAGTAATGGGAACTGGCTCAAAAGAAAACAAAGTTGTGTTAGTGGAACTTGGAGAGGTGGGTGTCGAAGTAGAGTTTGGCTTAGAGGTTACCAGATTTTGGATGGAAGAGATAAAGTGTTTATTCAGGAGGGTAGCTGTTTCCTGAGAGGAAGAGTTAGGGTATGGGGAGGGATTAGGGGGCTTTCCAGGATAGAGGATGTTGTTGAGAGTTGAGCAAAATTTTTGAGGATTGGATTTGTTGTTAAACATTTGTCAGGATGGGGACAGGAAAGAGATTGTTGGCTGGCACAGTCAATCTGCTTTTTTGGATAGCCCATGGGTTTGGAAATGCCCTTCTTTATTTTAGGGACTTCCCAGTCACTGCTTGAAAGTCTGCTTACCTGTCTTTTGTTGGGACTGTTTGAAAGGTTTCCTATAAAAAACACCCTGGGGTAGAAAGAAAGTTTCTATAACATTTGGGGACAGAGGGATGAAATATCTGAGAAACCCTTTGGATTAACTTTCTTCTTTCATCAAAATTCTTCAGAACCTCAGCAGAGGATGATCCAAATAACACGTTTTATTCAGAGATACATTCAAGTTCTGCTTTAAAATCCTCAGGTAAATTCTGAGTTTGTAGTCATGCAATTTCCTAAAATGGCCAGGTAAATGACTTCAAAAGCAGCAGGTGAGGACTTTCAGCTAAGATGGAGATTGCGCAATAACTTTGGTACAAATGCTCCACTTTCCCCAATGCAAAAAAGCTAATTTTATTGCATTATTTTCATCTTCCATGGTATGAAGTATACCTGCCATTTAGCTTTGTATGAGCTGAGAAGTAACAGCATTAATCCCCAGAAAGAACATGGCCGCTGCTAGAAAAATGCCCCCCATTACAATTCATATCCACCCACAAAAGTCAACATTTACCAGACAACCCTGAGAAATCCTCTTGACAAATTAACCAAAAAGGTACATGAGATGGCATCAGAGAGCTCCCTCAGACTAAATCAGATAACGTAGAGACTATAGAAAAGACTTTATCAACTCACTTAAACCACTTTTTCAGAAATGAACCCAGGCTTGTACATTGTCAAAACTCATCTGGAATACAACAAAGTTAGGCCAGAGGAGTAAAAAGCAAACACTGGTCAATCTAAAATATGGATAGACAGAAGAATTCAAGGTTTTTGAGTATACCAGAGACATATGAAGGATCTGATCCAGTGTCTTACATGTCTGCAAAAAGTAGAGTTGTGTACACTTACCATAAATGTAGATGTTCGAGTGTATTCACTGTTGCAGTCATTACATTTGGGTAATCTGCTGGCAGGTTGCCCTCAGTCGGCCTGAATATCAAAGTCTTGGGTCCTGCGTCAGTTGCTGTCTCCTCTTCCATGACGTCAGGTTGTCAAGGGTATAAAACATGCAGCCGACGCCATTTTATTCAGTTTTTCTTGCCCCAGATGTCAGGTGCCCCCCAATTGGGGAGCAAAAAAAAAAATATATATATATATATATATATATATATATATATAAATAAACAGCAAAATATATATGCAAATGCAATTTTAGCAACATAAACTTTATCTTCATCTAAAAGCAAACACACCACAAAGGCTTTAGAAAATAGTGAAGGAAAGAGAAGCTCTAGAAAAAAGGGGGATGGCGGGTGGGTAACCCGGACTGCAACAGTGAATACACTCAAACATCTACATTTATGTTAAGTGTATACAATTGTACTATGTTCTTCGTGTTTCACTGTTGCAGTCATTACATTTGGGTAGTATCCCAAAGCTATGGATGGGAGGATGGAACTAAATAGCATTAGGAGCGGCTATAAGGCCCTGCAGAACTGCAGTGGCAAAGCCTGCCCTGGACTTAGAAAAGAGAGGCAAATGATAATGCTTTGTAAAGGTATGAACAGAGCTCCAAGTAGCAGCTTCTAGAATGTCTTTGGCTGGAACTCCTCTGAGAAAGGCTGCGGAGGTAGAGGCTGCTCTGCTGGAATGTGACCTGATTCCCTTGGGCACTGGTTTACCATGATGCAAGTAGCAGAAACGAATGCAGTGGCTTATCCACTTAGAAATAGTCTGCTTTGATATAGCCTTCCCCTCTGATCCTGCAGCAAATGCCACCAGTAGTTGCTCAGACATTCTTAGAGATTTGGTCCTGTTTAAGTAGAATCTTAGTTGTCTGTGTGCGTCCAATGAATGCAGAATCCACTCCCCCTTGTTCTGCGGATTTGGGTGGAATGTTGGCAGGTGAATAGTTTGGTTAAGAGCCACACTGGATACCACCTTAGGCATAAAGGAAGGATTGGTCCTGAGGGACACCCTGTCCGGGTAAAATGTAATAAAAGGCTCCACAGCCATGAGGGCCTGTAGTTCTGAAACCCTTCTTGCTGAAGTGATTGCCAAAAGGAAAGCTGTTTTCCAAGATAAAAACTTTATATCCGCAGTAGCTGCTAGTTCAAAAGGAGGCAGGGTGAGTTTTTCCAGCACAAAATTGAGGTCCCATGCAGGAGTTGGTGATGATCTGGGAGGCCTTAAATTTTTGGCCCTTTTAAGATACTGTTTTAGCAGAGGATGAGAAAAAATGGGAGGCTCCGTGTTGTAATGAGCCGAGATGGCAGAGGCATGGATTTTTATTGAAGAAAAATATAGGCCCTTGTCAAGTATCTCAGTCAAGTATTGTAAAATCTGAGGAATATTTGGCTTTGCTGTGTCCGTTGTTCCTTGTGCTTGGTTCCAAGCACAGAATCTCTTCCATTTATCAGCATATGATTTTCTAGTACTAGGCCTTCTGGCTTCCAAAATGACATCCATCACAGATTTACTGATAGGTGTTGTTTGAATAATTACATGATCAGCCATGCTGCCAGGTTCAGAGTTTGGAGCTGAGTGTGCAGAATTTGACTGCTCTGCTGAGACAGTAGATGAGGTATTTGAGGCAAGTACCAAGGAGGGAGTTGAGACACATTCCTTAGAAATGGGTACCAGTACTGGCGAGGCCAGTCCGGGGCAATTAGGATCAATTTTTGTTTTTTCTTGTCTGATCTTTAGTAAGACCTTGGGGAGAAGAGGCAGAGGAGGAAAGGCATAGACTGATAGGTTTTTCCAACTGAAGGATAGGGCATCCACTTTCCAGCTTGTCTGTGATAAGTCCTTGTGCAGAATTTGTCCAGTTGATAATTTTGGGGAGAGGCAAATAGATCTATGTCTGGGCTCCCCCATTTCTGTGTTATCATGCTGAAGACTTGTGGATCCAGTTTCCATTTGTGAGGGTCCATAAGATTTCTGCTTAGGTCATCTGCCAGAGTATTTTGTTTTCCTGGCAGGAATTGAGCTTGAAGATGTACTTGGTAAGTCAAGGCTGTGTCCCACAATGCCACGGCTAGTCTGCAAAGGGGGTAGGAATGTCTACCCCCCCTGCTTGTTTATGTACCACATAACCAAGGTGTTGTCCGTCTTTATCAATAGTTGTCCTGGATGAAGTAAGTCCTTGAAGGCTGTCAGGGCATTCTGAACAGCTAACATCTCTTTCTAGTTGATATGCAGATGCATTTGTTGTGGGCTCCATATGCCCTGAATGCATCTCCCCACCAGGTGGGCCCCCCAAGCATAGTCTGATGCGTCTGTAGTTAGGGTTTGGGTGGCAGGGGGTAGAGTGAAAGACCATCCCTTGTTCTAGTGACATGTCTCTGCCCATCAAAGAAACTCCTGTTGTAGGCAGGGAATGAGAGGAATCATTGTTTCCAGACTGTGACAATGTTGACTCCATAAACTTTTTAGATACCATTGTAATTTCCTCATATGCAGTCTTGCATATGGAATTACTAGAATGCAGGATGCCATGAACCACAAAGCCTGCAGAATTTGTCTTGCAGATAATTAGGTTTTTGTTGCCATCTGTTTGAAGTATATAATCAGTTGCCTTTGTTTGTCTGGCATAAGGTAAGCCATCTGGGCAGTAGTATTCAAGCTTGCACCCAGGAATGTAATTTTTTGAGAGGGTACCAGTTGTGATTTCTTTTCGTTTATTGTGTACCCTAGGCATGTTAGAATCCTTTTTACAAACGCAAAATGTTGAAGAAGAATGTCCTTGTTTTCTGCTTGAATGAGACAGTCGTCCAAGTAAGGATAGATTTGTATGCTTCTTTGTCTGCAAAATGCAATTACTGGTGTCAGGCACTTTGTAAAGACCCTGGACGCAGTAGATAAGCCAAAGGGCGGTGCACAGAATTGGTAATGCATAAAACCTGCCTTGAAGCGGAGGTATCTTCTGCATGATTCCCTTATTGGGATATGCAGGTATGCCTCTTTTAAGTCTAGAGTCACTAACCAAGCGTTCTTGCCCAGCATGGGCAGTAGCTGTTGTAAAGTCAGCATTTTGAAAACTGGGATGTCCAAGAATGTGCTCAAAATCGATAAGTCCAGTATTGGACGCCAGGCATTGTCTTTTCTGGGCACCAGAAACAGTCTTGAATAAAACCCTTGTCTTTTTTCCTATTCTGGTTGAATAGCCCCCATATCCATGAGGGACGTAACTTGTTTGTGAGCCTCTGCCCATTGGTTTTGTGGCAGATCTGGCCAACCATTTGGAATTGGCAAAGTATGGAAATGAAATCTGTACCCCTGGGATACTATGTTTAATACCCACTTGTCCTGGGTAATTAACTGCCAATTTTGCGCATGAAGTGCTAATCCCCCCCCAAGGGGGCTGCCAAAAGATAAGTGCTTGGTGATGGTAGAAGGAAGTCATTGAGACTGCTTACTGTACGGTTGCGCTTTGTTTCCTCCAGATTTGGAGGTAAAGGCACCCCATTACTTTGACCTGCAAGAACCCTGTGATTGGTATCTAGAGCCTTTTGAGCACCTGGATTTGCCTTGTGAGGCTCTGTTGAACACAGGAAAGGACCAATTTTTAGTAGGCCAGTGCCTACTGAATCTGGGTGGCTGCACTTGTAAGACATCTTTTACAGTTTGCATAGATTTAGCTTTGTCTTCCATTTTCTTTAAAACCTCTTCTGCCTTATTACCAAATAGAGTATCATGCTGTAAAGGTGCATCCAACAATTTAGCTTTAACATGATCAGGCAGATTTTTCTCCTTGAGCCAGGCATGCCTTCTAATCACAGATCCAGTAACTGCGACCCTGCAAGAGGTCTCCAAGCAATCAAAGCCACACTGCAAAGTATGCTTTCCAACCTGCTCTGCTGCATGCAATAATTCCTGTAATTCTTTATTTTCCACACAATCAGAAATCAACATAACTTTCTGTTTCAATAAGCCCATAACATGCTGTTGATATTTATTCATATGAAACTGGCAGTTTAAGGCCCTAATTGCCAAGGTTGCAGACGTATAAACCTTCTTTCCCCATCTATCCAGCGCCCTGGAATCTCTATCAGAGGGGGTAGGATTTTTGGCTGTAGAGGTCTTTACACCTTTGGGACCCTGTGAGATAGTTTCAGGATCAGTAGCAGGATTTTTGAATAAACATTTGTGGGAGTCAGGAACCCTGTAATATCTGTCTGGCTTACTAGGAGCCGGAGGTAGGGAATCAGGAGCCATGCTTGATTCCAAAAACACATCAACAATGTCTAATACAGGAGGTAAAGCCAAAGGCCTATGCTGAGGAAGAAGAAGGAAATCCCTAAGCCTCTTTTTTGATTCAGAGAAATCCTGACTCTCCCAATGAAAATGTTCCCTTAAAGTATGCAAGGTTTCTCCAAAGGAATAATCCTCAGGAGGAGATGCAGATGGAATGGATTCTTCTGCATCTGAATCCTTATAGGGTAGTATAGAAAATTCCTGATCAGAAGAGGAATCAGAAGAAATAGAAACCTGATCTGAAGATTCATAATCAGTGTATTGCCTAGGCCTCTTAGCGGGGGTGGGGTGGGGGTTGGGAACCCTTGAACAAGGTAAAGTCCTCAGCCATTTTGATCATCTGTTTTTTAAGCATAGGGGCCTGAGCACGTGGCTCATGCGTCGGTTTTTTAGACTTAGAAGTTGTTTTTGAAGCTGGCGTCGGTTTTATATAGAAATGTTGAGGCCTGAAAACACCCTCAAAAGCCGGTGCCTGCTCAGCGGCTCCGGACCCATCCGAGGGAGAGACATCCGCGGGTTCAATACTCTGAGAATCTCGTGGCATACCAGACTCCGCATGGGTCTCGGTAGAGGCCTGTGACTCAAAAGTAGCAGGAATCAGGGGCTGCAAAAGCGCCTCACTGAGTACTGGCGACTGGCTTAGGAGAAGCTTTGTCATCGGTTTTAGACCTCGACGGTCTGTCTCTGTCTTTTACTTTGCGTTTTTTGTGAATTCCGGTAGTCTGATTGCTATCCGACGGCATTTCAGGGTAATTAAATCTGGATTCAAAATATTTTGAAGCAAAAATATACCGATGCTTAATAGTGCATTGGTTAAATCTAGCACAAAACCGACAGCAAGGGACGTTATGATCTGGGCCCAGGCAAGAAATACAGTACAAATGAAAATCCTTATGAGGTATTTGCTTCCCACAAGTAATGCAATTATTAACTTTTACTGACATCGATAAGGAGCAAGAAAAAGTTTCCCCAACGGGGTACTTAGCTTTAATTTAAGACTTTGGTTCTGAAACCCGAATGCGAAAGTTTCAGGAGTCGGCCGACCGGCACTTGCAAACTGCTTCTGCTTCGGTCACTGCACGGCAAGAAAGACTGAATAAAATGGTGTCGGCTGCATGTTTTATACCCCTGACGACCTGACGTCATGGAAGAGGAGAAAGCAACCGACGCAGGACCCAAGACTTTGATATTCAGGCCGACTGAGGGCAACCTGTCAGCAAATTACCCAAATGTAATGACTGCAACAGTGAAACACAAAGAACATCTGGCTGAACTGTTGCAACTCTCTATGAAGCAAATTACAACTGAGTGTCTTCCTTCTGAAGCATCTGTAGATTAGGATGCTGAGACCTCTGCAGGTATGGTTAGAAACTTATGTACTCAAGTAAAAAAATTCTCTCCAGTCTACTGTTTTGACGTTGGACAGTGAAAATAAGAGGCAGCAGGATCTTCTGTGATGAGTATTCACAGGACAAGATAATGAGGTGTGCAACATGTCAGCCTACAGTTCACATGTGCAGACAATCATACCCAGCCCAGCTGCAAATTGCTTTCCCCGGAGGATCTGTCACTTTCCCTGTCTTGAAAAAAAACTCAGGTTGTCAGAGCAGGAAATTGCAGCTACTACTGAGGAAAATCCTAGAAGGGCGTAAGATTATAGCAACTTGTGAAGTAGGTTTCCAGAGCCCTTCTCCTCACTTAAAAAAAACATGGATATCAGGAAGGCAGAAAACATTCTTCGCAGTGGATAAGATTCAATGTAGTCTGCAGTGACTGAAACAGTGAAACTATTGTTTTTGAGGTGTGATTGACTTTATTCAATGCAGACTTCTAATCCTGTAAAATTTATAGAAGATCTGGCTCTTTTTTTAGTAGCTCAACCTACTATATGTGGGACTCAGCATATTTTACTCTTTCTGGCGCACTGAGAGCATTCCTGCTGTCTTTACAGTGTTCAAAAGTTAAGTTTATCCACTTTAAGCCTTTAGACTTAGACTATTTTTAGTGCATCAGTCTCAGTCAATGCCTGCTGATGCCATATGGCAGAGTGAGTATAGTGCTGCAATGGAAAGGCAGCAAATTTGTGAAGGGTGTGACAGGATAATGCTCCAAACATTACATGCATGTTACTGTTAAGGTTCCTGTGCTACCTTTTTATTGCAAAGACCACTAAGTGGTTGATTTCTTGTCGAGGTCTGTCAGAAGATTAAAGTCTTTTCCAACTGATTTGAACACGGTTATGTAATAAACAATTTCTCTATGGGGTTGGGATTACATGATAAAAAAATGCTACAATGATGTTAAACTATCTATTTCAAAGGGAAATTCTCAAATGAGAGCAGGGAGCTAGAAAGATGGCTCTCACGAAGCAAGACAGTTGCACTGGGAGTGAGTGACAGCAACAACCTAACTAAAATTGGATACCTGGAATGAAAAATAACTAAAATGACCTCTTTGGGAAAGTTTGGGTTCTTTCTCTCATTTTAGATTTTCATCTGCCAAGAAATATTTTACTTCTTCAGTGGAAACATTTAAAGTTCACACTACTAAACAGTTGATATGTCAGAATTATGGTGTGGTTGTATGCATGTTTATTCCTGATAATTTGTTTCATTCAGAGTGTGAGGAACTTATTCTGTTTTATCAGTTTTACATTCTCTACCATATCACTTCAGTTTTATGTGGTTGTTACTGGCACAAAAGAGTGAGATGCACTTTTCACTTTGATCTGGCTCTTACATCTTAAGAAATATGATTGAAGGGAAAATTGTACAGGGACTTCCAAAACCTATGCCCAAGAGGGGTTTTCAATAAGCAGTAATATGACACAGATATTTGTTTCTTGGAAAGTAAATGGTCTTTCAAACCCAGTCAAGAAAGCTGAAGCATTGCCCTGTGTTATGAAGGTTAGACCACATTTCGTACTGTTACAAAAAAAGTAATTTGACAGATGCTGAATACATCAAATTGGAAAAATCTAGGTAACCACAGTCTTGATTCTTATCCTATCCTTCTGGAAGGAGAAGGGGAATAACTATATTGGTTAGAAGGGGCAATTCTAATCATGCTGGAGTAGATACAAGTGGAAAGGAATCCACAGGTATGTCATCATTAAAGGAACATTGGAGCAATACAAGGTTACCCTTCTTAATTTCTACGCTTCCGTTGGGATACCACAAATAGAATTGACTAAAATACTTAGAGAAGGAATCTTACATCAAAAAGGAAGGGTACTGGAGTTAAGTACTGTCCTCTGGTGAAGTACATAGTGGTCATAGAAGGTTTAAAGTTCTTTTTCAAGCATGGGAAGGAGTGGGGGCTCAGAAGGGGCAGTCAATGGTTTTGAGCTACAAACTTTTGATTATTCCATCTGGGTGAGAAATTATTACAAAAAATAAAGCAAATAAGCTTCAAATACAGAAAAAGAGCTCTTACAGGTACAAAATAGGTTGATTAATTACCTGATGAAGACAGGTACACAAGATTAATAAGCATACAGATGTATTACTGAAGTACTTGCTCAAGTACAAAATAGAACAGGCTTGTTACAAGGTGACCCTGTCCAAACAAAAGTTATTGACCTTCCAAATGAGAAAACAGGTGACAGTGTAGAAAATAAAGAAACTTGATATAGGAAGACTTTTATACCACCGATCAGATATCATTAAGAAACTTGCTCTGTATTCATGGCTTTATCTGAAGAAGATACCAGAGGGTTTTACTACGAAGGTTGAAGATTATTGTTTCTCCTTCAGCCTTCCCAAACTGATAGAAGACCAGTCTTCATCCCTGATTACAGACATTACATCAGAGGAGGTAGAAGCAATAAAAAAAGCCCAGAGGAGGGGTAAAACCCCAGACCCAGACATTCTACCAGATGAAACCCATGACTGTGGTAGGAAGAAGATTCTTTCTAGTTCTGCCCTTTTATCCAACTGGGTACATGCCACTGGAGAGGTCCCTGTATGTTGGAGAGAAAGCAGTATTGCGCTTATTTCTAAACAATGGAAGGATCCTAGCCAGGTTGGCTCTTAATAACCCCTTTTAACCTTGAATCACAATTAGAAGCTATTTGCAGCCACCATAGCCAAAACTTTGGTGAGGATATTGTCCTTTCGTATACCCTTTGATAACCTAACAAAAGACTGTACTTCTTGTAGAGAATTCATGCATGTCAAGTCATCCGCTTCTGACAACTAGTTTTAGCATGAGAAGGCATTTGACCAAGTTGGTTGAGCCTTTTTGTTTAACATTTTAAGGTATAAGAGGTTCCATCCCAAGTTCATACACCTGGTAAAGGTGATATTTGCAAATGCCATGGCAAGTATCAAGTCAGGTCTGATGCTGTCTTCAAAATGATAAGGGATGCCTGTCAAGGTTGCTTGTCCTCCTTGCTTTTTTTGGGCTATACCTACAGCAGTAAGCCAGCAAGCACAGCTCTGTCCACTTTTCTATCTCATTCAGGGTGCAAAATGTAAAATCTCATTAATATGCTAATGACAAAACAGTTTACCTATCAAACCCTGACCAGGACTTGCAGATGGTTTTCAAGGTTTTTGTGTGACTTTGTAAAGCTAACTGGTTAAAAGATAAGCACTCTTTTTTCATTTTTTTTAAACAAGAAACATATTTATTAAATTATCATGTATGACATAGGCTGTGATGTTATGAAGTAGTTCCATCTGTGCCAAGGAGAGCAGGGGCAGTACATGTGTAAATATGCTGGCATAGTTAGCTGGAGTTTTGTAAAGAATTTATGTTATTTGACTATCACACTTACTTATACAGATGTTTGAGTTAAAAAATATATTTGTGAAGTTACTTCTGTTAATAATGCATCAACAGTAGGTCCTGCTGGACAGAAAGAATGCAGGCATGTATATTAGGTGGTATTGTTGTAACTCATCAAACGTGTATGTTTATCAGAGAACCTTGGAAGTGTTGAAAGTGTGAAATTGTGTTACAGCTTTCTTATGCTGCCACAGATCTTAGCAAAGCTCTGTGTGTGTATTGTACCAGAGTCAAAGTCAAAGTAAACTTTAATGTCATTTAGGACTACACAAGTGCAGCCTAAATGAAATTCCGACTATCAACTCACCAGAGAGTATATAGGAAGCAAGGATAACAACAGTATAACATTTCAATTTAAAAAATATTTTCAATACAAGATCCACAGAAGGCTAACTAAACCAGTAATAACAGCAAAAACACACAAGCCCCCCCCCCCACCCGAATAGTCATAAGAAAAGTACTATACATAACAGCATGACAGACTAGGACTATACATTAAGATTAGTCAGGTGACCAGAGGTGATGTTACTTTCTAACCAGCATCTGGTTACTTTGGAACCCTAGCAGCAGCTTGTCTTGCTTTAGTAAGTAGTCAGAGACTAGTAATATTTTACTTAGTCAGGGACATTTAGTCAGAAGAGTTTAGTATTGTTTTCGGCATCTGTGAGAAATTATCAAACTGTATTACTTTTTATATCGCTATGGTTGAAACTCTGTTGTTTATTGTATTCAGCATTCTCCTGTTTTCTGTTTTATTATTATCATTAAATATTTTAATACCTTTCACTGTGGCATGTCCTTTACAGAATACTTTTAATATCTTGAGAGTACTTATGCTTGTTTTAGTGACACTGTGGCCACTCCTGAAAGCCTTGTTGTTTGGTCACACCCTACCATTTGTATTAGTATTAATGTTACACAGTATAATTGGGTACCCTTTTTAACAGCCTTAGGGTAGCTGATTGGTGGCAACGTGATTACCTCAGAACCTGGGCAGAAAGGTGCACAGCTAGTAAAATCTGTGTTAGCTTTTCTCAGTTTTGTGTGTGTGTGTGTGTGTGTGTGTGTCAGCTACTGGGAACAGGGACACAGAGCTCCAAAATGGTCAGTGTAGAGTTTGTGTGCCTAGAGGGAGAGAGAGAGAGTCCATCCCAGGTCTGGAGTGTGCTCCCTTTGTGCTCTTAAGGAAAATTGTGCTTGGTGCATGGAGCTACATCTGAAAATACTGTGTGAATCTATCTTTGATCTTAGTGACTGTCCCTAACCAGAGGCATTGGTGAGGATTAAGACTCCTTGATTACTGGCCCGGAGGTAGGGACCCATCACATAAGCCATATTACATTTATATAAATTAAAATAAACCATAGTGACACAATCTCAGTTGCAAACATTATACATTCCAAATCGTGCTGACACAACTTTAGATGCAAACATTATACATCACTTTTAACATATCCAGTCATTGTTAGTCAACCATTACATAGCTCATTCAAATCCTGCCTTCTTTAAACCTCATTCTTTCTCTGCATGTATTGATCCCATTTTTCCTAAGTAATTTGCTCCTACCCTTTTCTAAACATCCCAGTTCCTGCTGTGTTATCTCTGTTACTATTTTCATTACTTCTAGCAAAGTTGGTTTAGACTTTGATCTCCATTTTCTAGTAATTCCTTTTTGGCAGCCATCATAATTAGACTCAGTAAGGACATACTTATGTCTAGGCAATTCAGATACTGTAAAATAGCTTTTCCTTAGTTACTCCAATTTGCTCACTCAGCATTTCCGACAAAGCAGTCTGCAGGGAATTTTAACTCATTACACTCCCAGAAAATATATTCCCAGTTACCTCTTTCTTCCCCATCCCACCTCTAACATTTGCTGTCTACCTGAGGAAAAATTCTTTAAAGTTTGCCTGGGGTAAAAAATACCTATGTAAACACTTCCAGGCAAAGATCCTAAATCTTCTAGATTTTGTTGCATATTTGGGGGCTTACATGTATCCCCCCCATTGTTTCTTTGTGAATGACTTATCTAATCTCTCTTCTCAGTCCTTCCTAACTTCATTTGACTGATTCTTATAGTTATCATGCAATATGTTATATGCTGTAATAATTGCTCCTTTCTTAATGGCAACTTCTGTTCTAGATTCTACTAAAAACTCTACCAGTGCTGATCTTTCAATTACCCCCCCCACCCCACCCATCTCTTTCTCTTTGCCTATACTCTGATATCAAACCTTGATATGGAAGGCACTCTCTAACCTGTGGTCCAAATAAGTTCTTGGTGTCTTTCCATTCTACTACCTTTCCCTCTCTAGTTGTTTGCTCCCAATACCTTGGTTCCTTTGTCTGTTTTCTCCAATAAATTTCCAGCCCCTCTTGCCTATTGTCTAGAGCCCTAATTGCAGTCATCCCTATCTTCAGAATCTACTTTCTCTATTCCCATGTTGGCTTAGTTCTTAGAAGACCTTCTGCTACTTTATGAATATAATATTCTGCATAATTATTGTTATTCTCCTTAAAGGTCTGCATCCAAAATCACAGTTTCTCCCTGTTACTTGAGCTTCCTCCCCATTTCATCATCATCTCTTTCCACTTTGAATTATGGTTTTCTGATTGTGCTGTGTATAGGAGCCTTAACTGTGTTGCTCTGAAATACCCATTCAACTCGGATAATCCCAATCTGCCCTGTTCTGTTGGAAGAATAATCTTATCCTGCTTGACTGTTGCCATCTTCCCTCCCAGATAAAATCCTTTAGCTCTTTATTAATTGCTATCCACAACTTCTCCTCTGGTTGATAAAAATATGCCTGACCTGTGTATAAGACTAAAAGGACTAAACACTAACTGCTTTTATCTTTGTATTGATATCCATATAACAGAGCTTCCATTTTTTTCAGTTTTCGTATTATCTTTTGTTTAGTCTCTTCCCACATATCTTTAAACTGTCACACCAGTATCATTTGCTTTTCCCGAAAAGGTTAGAAACTGTCTCAGTTTGTTCCACAGCACTGTAATGCCCCTTTCTGGTTTGGTAAGGTATAAAATAAAGTCATCTGCAAATACAGCCAGCTTTGCTTGACTACCATACCAATTATGGCCTTAAATTTTAGAGTCCTTTATTTTCTTTGCCAATGGCTGCAAATATAATGCAAATAAAGGGAAGAGAGGACACCCTTGCCTGGTTCCTCTGCTCATGCAGAGATACCTTATAATTTTATCAGGGAATGCAAATGCTTCCATTGTTTTGCTCATAAAATCCCAGCTTACTCTGTCAAATGCCTTCTATGCATCAAGACCCATCAGCAGAAGTGGTATTTTCTTACATTCCGCTTCCCTCTGGATCTTCAGAGTTCTGTTTATGTTGTCAAATGTTTGCCTCTCCTCCACAAAACCACATTGTGCCATATCTATCAATTTTGCCATTCTTTTAGCCATTACAAACACTTTATAATTATCATTACGTATTGAAATGGGACTGTGTGAAGTTGGATCTGGACCTTTACCCTCTTCAGGTATTACAGCTACCACCACTTTCTTCCAAGATGTTGGTACTTCTCCTCCTCTTAAAATACAACCTTCCACAGGAATACCATCTATTCCTGGGGATTTTCCTGTAGATTGGTTATACATCATCATTTTATATAATCTCCTCCTATCCTAACTGTTAGTAAGTGAGCCTTCTCTCCCTCTATCCTTGCCATATTTAATTCTTTCATAAACACTTCCATTTGTACCTTTTCTTGATTTCCATATGTTTCTGCTTTATACAGACTTGCATAAGCTTTCCAAAATATTTCTAATGCTTCTATAGGATCCCTTATCTTCCTTGTTATAGGCTCCCTAAGCTTGGTGAAAGCCCTTTCTACTTTCTGTTGCCTGAGTCATTGTGCTAAAAGTTTTTGTGCTCTAGAGTTATTATAAAAAAATAGTTGCTTAACAGCAATCTTTCTAAACTCATACATATTATCAAGGTAATACCTTATTTTCTGTTTAGCATTTTGTAGTTGCTCATCTTCTTGTTCTGTAAGATTTTCCCTATTTTGCAATACTTCAATAATTGCCAGTCCCTCTAAACAATCTTTGTTATTTCTTAACCATATCTCCCTTTCTTTTATTTCTACTCTGTTTTTAAATTCCACTTTAGTTTTATCCCACTCCCTAGCTATACTTTCAGAAGTTGTTTCTATCTTCTCTAATAGCAACTGAATAATTTCCACTACCCATTCCTTAAATTCTTTTCATTTCAGCAGATAGGTGGGAAAGCACCAGTGTCTCATTTTTATTTTATTGCCCTGTGTTTTTATTTTAGTTATTTGTGCATGATCAGAAATAGTTATTAGGTACATATCAAAACATTCAATTAAATGCACATGTTCCTGTGAAATGGAAATTCTGTCTAGCCTAGCCAGTTTTTGTATCTTGGGGAATAACATGTAATTTCACTCTGAATTCCTAGTACTGAATTCACATCTTCCATGTCAAATGTTTTCATAAATGTCTTTAAAAATATACCCTTCTTTGTTATATTTCCCATATTATTGCAAATCAAATTCCAGTCCCAACCTATAAGTAATATTCCTTGCTGAAAGCTGGTTATTTCTCTCAGAATTTTCTTTCGCTCAATTGTAGCAGTTTTCAGTGGAATATAAATACATGCCAGTGTAATCCTCCTCCCTTGCCAGTAAGCCCTTAGTACTACAAATCTACAATTATTGTCTGTTTTTCTTCTGCTATTACTGGATCTCCTCTTGCCATTAATATAACTATTCCTCTCTTCCTTTGCCTCAGGTATTCCACTGAATAACCCTCCTGAAAACATTTCTTTATCAAATTCACATGCTCAGTTCTTTCCAAGTGCATCTCCTGTAGCACAGCTATTTGCACTCTACATTTTTAATATGGTTCACTACTCTTTCTTTTTTTGTATTTATCTGAGAGACCATTAATGTTTAAAGACATTATAGAAGAAATCATATTTTTGAGGTATTATTATTAACACCTTTTATGTACAACAACTTTTTTGTTAAATTTCTACTTCCAGCTTTCGTGTCACATGCATGCACTACTTGGCAGGTTAATCTTTTATACAATTGTTTCCTGTTATCTCCATTTGAGCCTATGTCACATCTTGCAGAACTATTTCTTTTATTGAAAACCCTCAAATAAAAATGCATGGACATACTCAATACACCCTTAAAATATATTAACTTAATAACAAACAAAACTATGCACATCTTCAAATATTGAAGTTTTACACTCTTAATAGGAACAAAAGTTCCAAACTGACAGCCGCACACAGACAAGCTAAACAGAAAGAAAGATTATCCATGCTAACACGCATGGTAGAGCCTGTGATTCTCTTAAGTAATGTCTAGTTTTGCCTCATCTTTATAGCCCTCCCACCCGTGAAAACACTTGAATGCTTTCAAATAACATTTTCACCAAGCCATTTCTCTTTATCAGATTGTCTGCCAGTGACATAAGAACCAGATACAGGACTGTTTACTACAAAAAAAAGACCTTAAAATATTCAATATGCTTTTTCATTTGCTTGCTTTCTGTTAAAATGTGTTATGATATAAAGCTAATGGCCTTAACCCAGTCATTCCCCTATGCAAGAATGAGAAAAAAAGCACAATCATTTTTCTTTTGTCATGCTCTTTTAACCATATATTTTTGTTTTATGTTTTTTACATTGCAATGCCTTAAAACTGAACAAGGAGAAAGAGAGAAGGGAGAAAAACAAAAAGAAAAAGCAGAAGCACCTATTTACATTAGTGCCCCCATTACACTTAAAAATAACTGAAAAACTTTACTTTACAACATGCAATAAAATCATGCACCACTTAGTATTGTTAACAAAAAATTTACTTGCAGTTAACTCTCTCCCTCCTCTTCTAAACATTAATGACATGAAGTACAGTATATGCTTTAGAGTCCCTTACAAATTTAAAAGTCTGAAAAAGTCCAATATTTCCAAATTTTCTTGTTCTGTCCTGTTTCACAAATATAATTATTGTTTTGTAGTCCCACATTTGTTGATTTCCAATTTACTGATTTTAGTCTCCAAAAGTTAATGACATGAAGTAAGGCATATGCTTTAGAGTCCCCTACAAGTTTAACAAAGTCCAAGAAAGTACAATACTTCCAGATTTTCTTGTTCTGTTCCTGTTCATCTCCATCTCCAAAACCGTATCTCTGTTTCATCTCCAGTGCACTCCTGATTCTTCTAGTCCACTTCTGTACTTTTTCCCCCTCTCTCAAGCATTTTCCATTGAAACACTGGGGAAGGTTTCACTGGCACAGTCCCGCTGTGGTCTTTACTACCAGAAGAACAAGAAGCAAAATCTCCTTCTGTTTCACAGCTCACTTTTTGTTGGACAAACTTTTGTATTTCTTTCTTAGCATATACTTCATTAAAAATGTTTTTATTCTGACAGGGAAATATTTCGAAGCTTGCTGGGTAAAGTGGTTTGAATCTCATGCATACTTCTCAACATTCCCTATATAATGGAATAAATTATTATAATGAAATAAATTCTCCACAAACACTCTGCTCTCACTTTTAGTACCTTGACCTTTTGCCATAGTTTTGTCAGAATCAACACCTTCTGCTGGTAAGACTGCATTTTTAGTATTAAAGGTCTAGTTTACTTTCTCATAGTCAGGTTTGGAGCTTACACACGATGTGCCCTTTCAATTAACAATTCCTGTTGTGGAATACAAGTCCAGTTGCTTATTTGAGGTTTCATGAAATTGATACAGCCTGTTCCTTCCAGCTTCTCAGGTACAGCATAAAATCTCAGGTTTTCTCTACGTGCTCTGTCCTCTAATTCTATTATTTTTTTAAACATCTCTTATTGTGCAGTCACATATTCAGCCAGCATTTTCTTCATTTTGACCTCTGAGTTTTGCAGTTTTATCATCTCATTTGAGTGCCTGTTTAAAGCTTCTTCCATTTTTCCAGCCTTTTATTATTTGAGTTGATATGTTCCATCAGTGTTTCATTTATTTTAGTCAGGTCTGTATGCAGTTGCTTTATACTTTTCTCAAAGTTACAGGAAGTTATGTCTGCAGCTTGCACTTCTTTTTGCTGAACAGCTGCAGTACTTTTCCCAGTCAGAGTTTTTTAATCAACTTTTGTAGCTGATTTTTCTTCAGGTCCTCTATATTTATTTTTTCCTGGTATCCAGGCAGTGCACTTACTAGTTAGTTAGTGAAATTTTCTCAGAAACCCAGGTCCACTGCTTTCTCTGCTAAGTTTCTGTTTTCACACTGGGAGAGTCAGAATCAAGCTGTTATTCAATGTGCAGCCATCTGAGAAGTCTAAATGATAAGCCCTTTTAAGACAAACATAAGAAGAATCAACTATGTTCCACATGCAGAAATAAGGCAATTATTCCCCTTCTTGGAAAGGACCAGCCAGTTTACATATTTGGGACTCAAGTCTGGGCATCCCTGGATGCCTCAATTAACCTTACTTGCATGCTGTCAAGATGCAGAGGTTTTTTAAAAATATGCGAAGGAATTTGAATGAATTCTCATCAGAGATTGCAAACCTCAAGTTGCCTTTTCCATCACTTCTTTTGTATGAAGCTTGGGGTTATCCAATCTTGCACCCTGCAAAGGTATTTGTAACCTTAAACAGTCTAAAGGTTTAAGCATCTGCAGGCAACGGAAATGTCCAGAATAAGCTGGGAAATGCTGAAGCTACCTGCAGCCATGGAAGAACTGGGTGTCCAGATTTTAAATAAGTTGTAACAGAATCTATCCTTAAAATACTACATGGCCTGCCAGCCAAGGAGTAGCACTTTATCTAGAAAGCTATACTGTGCTCGCAGGTGAATTAGTGGTGAGCTTGTATAAGTTGATCAAAGATAAGAACAAATGGCATCATACTTGCCCTGTTTACTTCATGTTTAAGGAGTACTATAAGATGAGCGTTTTGCAGGCACAGACATAAAGGATAAAGGATCTATGCACCATTAAGTCATATACTGGTGAAAACCCTTTAGCTGACCAGGTTCACCACTGTCTAAGTTGTACCCTAGAAGTGATATACTGAGAAAATCTCCAGCATGTGGGAAGGCCTGTTTTATAGCAGACCTTTACTGTTAGATATAGTAAAGGTCCTGACATCAAGAGGTCATTTGGTAGACTAATGAAGAGACTGGGTAAATGAAAGTTATACACCAGGACGTGTCAGAGGGTGGATGGAAATAAGGTCAGGCATGCTTCAATGAGGGTGTAGTCATACCTCTCAACTGTACAGATTTTCGCAGAATGTCCAGATTTTTGCCTCATATTTTTAGTCCTTTTTCATAAAATTGTGGTTTTCTGGCAAAATAGTGGAAAATAATTAAATATTGAAGTTAGAAAATAATGACAGACAGAGTTTCAGACTTCAACCCCTTTGGAAAATTCATGCTAATGCAAAACCTGTTTATTCTATCAACTTTCTAAGTTTGTAAAAGCAATATTTAAAAAGTGTCCCTATTTTTGAGCATTTGTCCCACTTTTATTTATGGCTTTGTCCAGATTTCTTGCTCTATGAGGTTGAGAGGTATGGGTGTAGTTATTACTATAAGAAGCCTATAAAGGGTACAGCAGTGAACTCCTTAAAACAAATTCAGGCAGGTCTGGGAATAAGCTGGAGTTGCAGATCTCAAAAGGAGGAGGAGGAGATATGTGACAAAATCATGGAAATTCATACTTTTAGGATGGGAATGCCTTTTTAAGTAGCTTTATATTCTGGAGTTACAGTCCTTCTATTCATGATGATTCTATGTATGAAATATAAATGGGAATTGTGGAAAAGGTATGCATATATAGTGGGGCTCTCATTCCACATAGGCAGTTTCTACCACTTTTGCATCTATTCCAGCACTCCAAGATCAGAACAGAAAGGAAAAACATTTTGTGCAACAACTAAAAATGCTGAAAGCATAACTAGAATGGAAAGAAAATTGAAAATGCTGAAAAAGCAGGCAAAAGAAAAAAAAAAAATACTTTTAAGTAGACAGCTGTTGGACCAGTGGGCAGAAAAGGTCTGTTGAATAAGAATCCTTCTCAGAAACAACTGAAAGAAAGCATTTTAGCTCTAAAATCTTACACCTCCAGAACTTGACACAAAACAAAAAATAACTAGTGAAAAGGATCCAAATTATGGACACTATAAATACTGGTACTATTAACATGGAACCATGTATGTTTTAAATTGCTGGCATGCACCAGTTAACTACATACATTACTGCCGTGATTAAATGGATCTGAATAGTTTAACATGTAGCAGTACTTAGTCTTATGGGAATCATACAGTCCTGACTGCAAATTACAGAGATCAAGTCAGCGCCATTGAAAATATTATAAGGTCACTTTGTAGTTTTTCTACCTGCAGTATACTGTAATCGAAGCAATGAAATTACCAGTGTTTTCTTCACATGCAGGGTAATGTGCCCCCCTGTATCCCCCAAAGTTTTAGCCTTAACTCCATATCAACAGCTGACATCGCCACATTTATAAACCAGGAGTAATTTATACCCTCATTTCTTCATAAGTAAAGCAATTTTCATTACAGTCTTTCAAAAAGCAGTTTTCAGTACAATTTTTTATACTGCTTTTCATTGATGGACTGTTGGTTTACTGTGTTTTTCATTGTAAATATCTCAATATTTAGTGTAGGTCAGGGTGGTTGATCTGTTTTGATGGAGGGTAGTATAGAGTCTGCACAAGGTCATGTTTTACCTTGAAGTGTTACTTATCAATGAAGTAGGTGAAAGACTGTGCACAAAAAATGTACAGACAACAGTAATGAAGTCCACATATTTTCAGTGTTTTTTTTCATTGCTATGACAATGTTAATTTTATGTTCTCCAATAAGCTCCTCATTTATAAACCAATCCAAAACAAGTACATATGAACATGACTCTGCTGAAATCCAACGCAGAGTCAATGCCCCTAATTTCTTGAACACTATATAAAAAGATGTAAAGTATCTGACCATTCTGTGACTTGAGAACTATTTACATGAGCCTTTCAGGGTTCTAGTAGCCAGTTTCTGCTAGGCATGGAACTTATGGCTTGGATCCAAGGAAAACACAGAGGTTTACAGGACAGACTAAAGCAGCACTTCTACCTTAAGATACCTAGCACTTTACTAGATGTGACAGTGAGGAACTCCTTAAGAAGCAAATATATCCACCTTTTAATTTGCTTCCTTGAAGTTTACAGTGGAAAGCAGGCCTAACAAGGAGTTTTGACAACTGGAGTTCTAGGCATTCTGGCTGTCACTGTAAGATGAGCGCTGGCTTATGTGGGTCAGAATGTTGACTTGAACATCTAGACAATATCTACAATAGAAAATAAATTATAGACTGAGGCCAAAGTTTTCTCATTTCTTACAGGCCCATGAAGGGGTCTTGTATCTTATTGAACAAGACTGGTGCCTGAAGGAAGTAAAGAAAATGTTAATAAATGCTCATTAAGAAATCTGCATACCACATCAATATGTAGGACTTGATGCAAATGTCTACACACTGGATCCCCTTCTGTTATTATTAATAGAGTTGCAGGCATAAGGAATTACATGTCAATCCATGTTGCAACACAGAATTTCTTAGCATAGCTCAAGTGCTGTAACTGGTCTTCAGCTAGCCAAGTGATTTACTTCACTGTCATAACAACCAATAGAAGCATTACTTTTTCTAAGCAGGCTGTGTAAGAAGACTGCCACTCTGTCGGCAAACTATTAAAGTGCTTTAGCTCTCTGAACATGTGCTATGTAAGAACATCAGTCGTATTCACAAAACTCAATAAAAGTCCAGGCTCTGCTGTGGAAAGCTTTGAAGAAGAGAATATTTCAGAAGAAAAACAATCTGAAAATAAGATAACTGAAGATACTGGTAGAAATGTTATTATGGGGAGACAACCAAAGAAAATATAACTAATATAGGATAGGAATCAGGTAGAAAATATTTTACACAGAGAAAAATATTATAGTGTAAGATAAAAAAACAATATGCAGCACTAGGAAGTAAAGAATGGGAAAGGAAGAATATGAGACCAAAGAAGAAAATGATAAATCAAGCAGAGGGCATGTATGGGGAAGGAAAAAAACATACAACTGGATATAAGACATATGTAAATAAAAGGAAAGGGATGAATCAAGAATATTGGCATTAGTGTAAATCACATTCAGGTATTATATAAAAACAAGTAGTGGGGTTAGATTTTTGTTTTGATACAAGATGTATGAAGGAACAAAAAAGGAAAAGAAATCAGGCAATATGGGTTAAAAGATTATATGGTCAGTGGGACTGATATGTTTGGCAATAGAAACTTTTTTACAAGTAAATAAAGATACTGGATGTGACTGTAGTAGTACCTGGAAGATTAGTGGTATGTCAAACAAGGAAAAGGGAAAAATGTGTAAGGATAACTTTAGTTTATACATATTCACTACTATGACAGGGAGGAAAAGATGTTTACGGAACTTAAAAACTTTGTCTTATTAAAAACATGTCAGTTATTGTAGTAGCAGATTTAACTGCAATTTGAGCAAGGAGAAGGGTATAAACACAAGATATTAAATGAATAACAGAAGTTATAAGACATGGAGGGTATAAAGAGGAACAAATAGAGAATGCATATAAAAAGGGAATTTTTAGAACTGAAATAGATTATGCTGTGCATACAACAGACATGAGAGAAAAACAGGTAAGGTAGAAATGGCTGAATTTTCAGACCATACAGCAGTATGGGCAAGAACAGGGGATGATGGAGAAGTAATAATGGAAACCAGAAGAAAAAAAGTTTGACTGGTGAGATTGCTAAAACAGATTAGATTAAAAGGGATCATATAATTTTATGGAAACAGCACATTACAATGAGTGAACATTATGAAAACTATACAGACTGTTGGAGTGCTTACAAAGAGAAACACAAGAAAAAAATTGATTGTAAAAAGAGTGAAACAATGGAATTGGAGAGTATAAGATGAAACTACAAAAAGACATGAAAAAGAAATAGAACAATGAGGTGACAGAATGAAAGAAAAAGAAAGAGCTGCACAAAAAATTGAAAAAGTAAAACAATACTGTTTAGGTAGCATTTTTGTGAAAACACGTAAAATAAGAAAAAGAAGAATAGAGACAATGATGAAAAATGGAAATATCAAACATAAGCATAAAGAAACCATGAAAATTGTGGAAAAGTATGTGGGTTAATGAATGAAAAGTAACTGGTAAAAGAAGTATGCATTATAATAAAAAATATATGTGAAAATGTTAAGAATTATCTACAAAAAATAGATTACTATGAGAGACATGGAAGAAACAATAAAAAGAGAACAAAATCAGAGATCAGAATTACGAGAGTTGAAGTATGTGTGTGTTTATTTGTACTGGTAATGAATGCAATGAGTTAAACATCTATGCATGACAGTAAAGAAGCAAAATGGGAGCTGGGAAAAGGAGTTATAACAACTGTCTGTCTCTGTCATATGCAGATGATTTACTGACTGTGGCAAAATATAAGATATGGATACGTGAAGTGGTGGTACAAGTGAAGGGATTCTCAAAGAAAGCTGGGTTACAGTTAAATAATGCAAAAAGCAAAGGGTTTGGTGAAACAAAAAATAGAAGGAAATAAGTGTTTTGGGAATAAAATTGGGAGGGAATGAAATCTGCAACAGAAGAGTATAAAATAATGCTGGAATAAATAAAAAAATGCTATCATGATGGGAAGTTTTAATCTAACATTTAACAAAGTGCATATGTTAAATATGTACATAATAGGAAAACTAGCCTATTTAGGGGGTATACAGGCTGTCAACTCTGCACGTAAAAATCAACTGCCAATCATTAGCGGACCGGAGTTCTGCTGTGGCGACCCCTGACCGGGAAAAGCCGAAAGACACAACAACAACAAGATGTTTTCAGTGAAAATGGAGGGAAACGTATTTTGCACAAAAATCATCACAGAAGTATCAAGAGAAAGAGATGTTGGAAATATATATATATATATATATATATATATATATATTTTATTTTATCTGGGTTCAAGGTTGAATCCAATGAAAAGAGAGGCAATGTAATGGGCATAAATGGGAAGGATTTAAAACATGAGACTGGATATGACGTTATATGGAAACAAAGAGAAAAAATTGTGAAATTAAAAAAGGATGTGGTCTGAATCTAAAAACTCCTTCAGTGCACTTAGCATGCATATATTTTTTCTGGATTATAAAGAAAGTGAGGGACAGAGTTGCAAATAATGGCGAAATGTTCTAAGTATGAAGAAATATGAAATAGGGAAAAGACGTGGTATGTGTGATAATGTGAAGTTTTGCTGCTATGCCAGGAAAAGCAGGGTAGTAGATGTGTAACATATACCAGCATCTAGCAGCTGGAGTTTTGTAAAGAGTTATATGTCCATTTGTATATCAAGCTGATTTGAACATATGCTTGTGTTGAAAAATGTATTTCTAAAACTGCTTGTGTTAAAAATGTGCCAACAGTGGGTCCTGCTGAACAGAAAAGAAATACACCTGTATGCCAGACTATATTGTAACTGCTGAAATGAATATATTGTAACAGAGGACACTGGAAGAAAAGAGGTTAATCTCAATCCAGCTACATTTGAAAAAAAAAAGCCTAGAATTAAATTACCTAGTTTAGGCCATAAAGACTGTACCTTAAAGTTTTGATTGCATCCAGAGACAAAATGTCTGTGAAAACCAGGACTAGGAATCCTACTGTATTGTCCTTAGGAGTGAACTAACTGCTACCCTGGAAGGGTGGAAATTTTTCAAATAGCTTTGAGATGCTATACCCATATCTTAGCAAAGCTCTATGTGTGTGTATGGTAACACATATGTAGAAGATTCTGGTTCAGTTTCTAGTACAGGGGGTAGTGTGGGAACCAGAAGTCAGATGACCTGATGTGTGTGATGTCCTTCTGTAATCCAGCACTGAAATGATGTTTTAATACTGCATGATACAGAAGTCTCAGAGCAGTCTGTTTGTGAAACCTGACAATTAGGAAGACCACTCACCCACTTCCTCTTGCCTTGCTCTAGTAAGTGAACTAGGGGGACAGTAATTCTTTAGATCAGTCAGGAAAAAATAGTGAGGTTAGTTAAGTACTGCTTTTCTGTATCTGTGTGAATCTATCCATCTGTGTTATTTTTATTATTTCCTGTGATGGAATTTTTTCTGTTTATTGCAAATAGATATTTAGAATGTTCATGTTCTTTTATTACTTATTATATATATATATATATATATATATATATATATATATATATATATATATATATATATATATATATTTATATTTATATATATATATTTAAACTTTTCATTGTGGATGGTCTTTGAGAATATTTTAACCTTTAACAGTACTTATATTTATTTGGTGACACTGTGGCCTCTCCTGAAAGCTTTGCTGCATTAGTCAAACCCTACCATTTGCATTAGTATTAATTTTACTCAGTATAATTGGGTACCCTTGCAAGAGCCTTAGAGTAGCTGGCTTTGGAATGTTCTGGTGGCAGTATCTTATTGACATTATAGTCTGGGCAGAGAGGCCATAGCTGGTAAATCTGTGCCAGACTTTCCCAGGTATGTGTGTGTGTGTGTACGTGAGAAAATCAAATCTCAAAGAGTGCATGTGTCAGCTACTTGGAGCAGGACACAGAGCACTGGTTTCACAGACAGGGAGGTTGAGGACTTGGCTTGAAACACATAGCTGAGCATTCAAATCTACAGCCGTGTCAGTGGAGAGTCTGATTTGAGGCCTGGACAGAGAGAGAGAGCAAGACAGACAGAGAGGAAAATGCAACCCTAGGATAGAGCTGTTACCTAGGTGATTATTATGGGAAATTGTACTTGGTGCAGAGAGCTGCATCTGGAAATACTGTGTGTATCTATTTTTATTCCAAGTGAACGTTCCTCACTGGTGTTAGTGGTGAGGATTGAGGCTCCTGGATTACTGGCCCAGAGAAGAAACGTCATAGTAAGCAATAAGAGATGGAAGGAAAAGAATATGAAAATAGAATTATGGAAAGTGAATATTTCTGAGACTGATAAAATCAGAAAACTATGGTGCAACATTATGGAAAAATTCTATACGGTACATCACTGGAAGGAATTAAAGGAAGATGTAAAAATGCTATAAATGAGAAAAAGAAAAGGTTTGAGTTTTTTGTTTGAAGCAGGGGACTTCTAGTATAGAGTTCTACTGAATAAATTACCAGTTGTAATACATGAATAAACAAAATGGGAGTGTAATGCGGAATAAATAAAGCATTGTTTTATAAAGAGAATAAATGGGAAGGATTTAAAGTATGACAGTAAATACTATAATATATGGAAAATATGAAAAGGAAAGAAATGAAAAAAAATGTGAAATTGAAAAAATGGGACAGACAACTGTTCAGTGTAATCTGGAGATTATGGAACATGTGATGTAAAGTATTATAGCACAGCAAAGTTAGAGATGATAACGATGTGCTAGATGAAATAAAAAAAAAAGTGGAAAAGGATGCTGTTGACTTAAAAACATTTTTTTTTATATTTTTAGATAAATGGGAAGTTTTGTGTGTGTTTAGATTATATGTCAGTAAAATAATCATAAGCTAGTGAACTGGCAAACAAACCATGTAGAAAGCATTAGACATACAGACTTTAAATAATTAAAAGCAATGAAACAATCATACAAAGAATTACAAGATAAACTTCCAATTAAATCCATCAGTCAAGGACTGTAGTTTCAATATATTTCAATACAAAAATACTTTCTTTGGTTAACAGCAAACCTTTATTAAGCATTTCACCTTTCACTCTTGCAATCACTTCTTCCAGCATAACAATAACATACCTCAGACATCTCCTTTATGCAACAAATTAAAGTGGGAAACAATACAACACACTCTATATAATTAACATACTATATATATAATCATAGCTCTCAGCCTCCTTTTTCCAAAATGAGGAACATTAGCCCTCATAATGTGTGACAGTCAATGGGCAAAATGTGGAACACTAACTAATGGCTTACTAACAACTTCAACTAGGATGGTCATATGATGGCTAAAATATGCTGATTTTACTTATAAAAAAGATATTTTAATGAATTAATATGAGTCGTATCTATTTATCCATGGCTAGCAGTTAAAAAAAATCCTAACACTGAATGTGTGACAGACCCTTTCAGTGTGGAACTTTGAGGAACATCCACTTTTTAAGACCCCCAAATGAGGTACGTTCCTCGTAATGAGGTACACTTGAGAGCTATGTATATAATGTAAGATAATAAGAAGTTATGTACTCACCATAACGTTCCATCTGAGTAGGTATCTTCATTTGATCTCGGATCCGAGCCGGCAACTTTTACCACAGCATAGATCCGAGCTCCTAGCTCCTCCCTTTACCCATAATCCCCTGCCAACCCTAACTGACCTCAGATCAAGTTTGCCCAATATAAGCATTGTTATTGTGCCCTGGAAGGGGCTTATCCAAGACAGATCCTATAGGTCAGGGGGAAGGAGGGGGGGGTGGTTGCAGACAAATGAAGATACCTACTCAGATGGAACGTTATGGTGAGTACATAACTTCTTAATCTGAAGTAGGAACTTCATTTGTCAGCAACCTTTGGGACAGAGTCCCCAGCTACCTGAATCCTGGGTGGCCTTTATGGAAGAACATTCCGGAGCACTGCAGAGCCAAAGGACGCCCTACCTCTGGAGACAACATCCAGTTTGTAATGGCTGATAAAGGTATGAGATGAGGCCCAAGTGGCTGCGGAACAAATATCATCTAAGGGAACCCTAGATTTAAAAGCCGCCGAAGTAGCGACGGCCCTAGTAGAATGAGCTTGGACTCCCTGAGGTGCAGGCCTTCCTGAACTCTGATACACTAAGAGGATACAACTAGCTATCCACCGTGATAGTGTAAATTTAGAAATTGACTTGCCTAAACTTGTTTTGGCAAAGGAGACAAACAACTGGTCAGATTGCCTATGACCAGCATTTCGATGAATATAAAAACGTAATTGTCTGTGCACATCCAAGGAATGCAGTTTGTACTCTCCTTTGTTCTGGTAATGGGGAAAGAACACAGGAAGATTAATAGATTGATTAATATTAGCTTCCGAAGACACCTTAGGCAGAAAGGACAGATTGATCCTGAGGTAAACTCTATCTGGATGGAAGGATAAATACGGCGGTTTAACACATAGAGCCTGAAGTTCAGAGACCCTTTTAGCTGAAGTAATGGCCACTAAGAAGGCCGTCTTCCAAGAGAGATATTTAAGATCAACTGTGGCCGCTGGCTCGAAAGGGGGGCTAGTCAAGGCTTGGAGAACCAAAGACAAATCCCATGGGGGTACTACCTCCCTGACCGGAGGTCTGAGAAGGAAAGTACCCTTGAGGAAAGCTTTACAAAGCTTGGAAGTAATTAGAGGGCCCGATTCATGCCCTACATGATAATGCGAAATCACTGCCAGTTGTACCTTGACTGTAGAGCAGCTAGCCCCTTGATGAAAAAGGGTAGTTAAGAAATCCAAAACCGACGTGAGAGGCGCCGTGAAAGGATCCAAGTGATGGTGCTCCGCCCAGATGGAAAAACATTTCCAATTGCTTCGGTAGACTCTTCTGGTGGAAGGTTTATGTGCTGCTACTAGGATGGCTTTGACTGGTGAGGAGATTCTGGGAGTCCTAATCAGGAGTGGAACTGGAGCAACCAAGCAGTCAGCTTGAGGTTGACCAGGTTGGGGGCCGGAAGACCCAGAGGATGGGTAATGAGATCCGGGAGTGGATCCAGAATTCATGGTGGATGAATTAGGTGAGACCACAGGTACGGGAACTATGTTTGACGAGGCAAGAATGGGGCAATGAGGATCATTTTGCTCCCCAGCCAACTGGCTTTCTGTAAGAGTTTCAGCATCATGGGCAAAGGAGGGTAAGCGTAAAGGAGACCGGGAGGCCAAGCATGTACTAGAGAGTCTCTCGGGGACTCCCCCTGAGGGGGGATTAGAGCAAAGTAACTATTGCATTTGGTATTTGAAGGAGAGGCAAAAAGATCGCAACAGGGTTGCCCCCATTGGGCAAATATTTGTTTCGCTACTAGAGGGTTGAGAGACCATTCGTACAGAGTCAGAATCGAACAGCTGAGCCTGTCTGCTAGGATGTTGGACCGTCCCGGAATGTGCGTTGCAATAAGAAAGCGGTTGGTGGAAATCGCCCATTCCCACACTCTCATGGCCTCGCAACAAAGAGGATAAGACCTGGTTCCCCCCTGTTTGTTGATGTACCAGACAACTGACATGTTGTCCGTTAGTACTGCAATCGTCCCAATCGGAAGAAGGCTGTGAAGTGCCTGCAACGTCAAAAGCACCGCCCTCATCTCTAGGACATTGATATGCAAAGAGGTCTCTGTGTCGTTCCACCTGCCTTGGACCGTTCTGCCTGAATAGTGCCCCCCCACCCCAGGCGAGAGGCGTCTGTGGTCACTGTGGCGACGGGGGAAGGCATCGAAAATGGTCGTCCCGTGTGGAGACTCGGGGACCAGAGCCACCACATGAGCGACCCTCTGCAAGCCCTGCTTAGGGGAATAGGATGGGACAGGGGGTTGCGAGACAGGGACCATTGTACTTGGAGGGTCCACTGCAGGACCCTCATATTTAGGCGGGCTAGGGGCAGTAGAGGAATAGCTGCCGCCATGGACCCAAGAGCCCTCAGGATCAATTCCGCAGGTGGAGCAGGAAGTATGAGAATGGCCTGGACATGTGACCTCAGGTTCTGAAGCCGATTGGGAGTCAGGAAGGGAAGCATTATCCTGGAATCCAATCTCGCCCCTATGAAATCTATTACCTGTGTAGGGACTAGAGAGGATTTGGTCATGTTGATAGTCAACCCTAGACATGGAACAAGGTTGAGGAAATAATCTCTGCCTGTACAGAGCAGATGCCTTGTTGGAGCGATGAGGAGCCAGTTGTCCAGGTACGGAAAGACCTGAATTCCCTGAAGCCTCAGGTGGGCCACTATGACCGCCAAGACTTTGGTGAACACCCTGGGGGCTGAGGTGAGACCGAAGGGAAGGGCCCTGAACTGAAAGTGACTGGCTCCCAGCCGGAAGCGGAGGAATCTCCTGGAGCGTCTGTCCACTAGGATGTGGTAGTACGCATCCTTGAGGTCTATCGAGCACATCCAATCGTTCTCCTGTAATAGGGGGAGAATAGATTGTAAGGTGACCATTCGGAACTTTTCTTTGGGTACTGCCAGGTTCAGGAGACAGAGATCGAGAATGGATCTCAAGTCCCCCATCTTTTTTGGCACCAGAAAGAACCTGGAGTAAAACCCCGATCCGAACTGATCTGGGGGGACGGGTTGGATGGCTCATTTTTGCAAAAGCTGCTGAATTTCTGTAGCAGCTGCCTCCCTTTGATTGGGTGGTACGTCGGGGAGGCTTTTGGTTTTGGGGGTTACAATAAAAGGAATTTGGTAACCTCTGGATATGATGCGAAGCACCCAGCGATCTATTGTTATGGACTCCCACATTGCTAGGTGCTTCGAAAGACGCCCCCTGAATGCCTCCAGAGTGGAGCAGCCAGGCAACCCCTCAGGGGTTCTGCGTGGGCCTCTCAGAGAAGGGTTCTCTGGACCCAAAGTTTCTGGGACCCCCTCTGCCTCTTGGGCGGCGTCCTCCCTGTCCTCCTCCGCCACAAGAGGACTGGTTGTCCAGAGCAGACTGGGACTGATGCGATTTTCGGAACCACATCTTCTGACCCTTTTGGTTCTTAGAAAAGGACCTCTGGGGAGCAGAGAAGTGGACTCCGACGGCAGACAACGTCTTCCCGTCTTTCTCGCTCTGGACTAAAGTGTCGCGAACGGTTTTGCCAAAAAGTGCAGAACCATCAAAGGGGGCATTCGCGAATGACGCCTTAAAGGGTTCCGAGAAGTCACAGTGTCGGAGCCAGGCCTGACGCCTGATTACCAGGCCGGCTCCGCCAGCTCTAGCGGCTCCTTCAGTGGCGTGTGACAAGAGCCGCATAGAGGTGTTGGAAACTGAACGTAGAGTAGACATTCAGTTGCTTGTCTCCTTCCGACATGGACTCTGGGGGGGATGCAGCGTATTCTTTTATTAGATCCCGCTGCATCCGGATGACGTGTGCCATATAGTTCAGCGCTCTCATGGAGAAGGTTGCTGAACTAAAGACCCGCTTCCCCAGGCGGTCCATCGCTCGAGAGTTCTTACTCGGCGGGTGGACCGCAGAGCTCTCCTGAGCCAGCTCTCTCTTGTTGGCCGCCGCCGCCAACTTGGCATCCACAGGGGGACCTCTGCTCCAGTGGGTTCTTTCAGCAGTGGGAACTCAGGATCCTATCCGGGCACTTGGGGACTGGCTCTACAGTGTCTGGCTCCTTCCAAGCCCTGGTGGAAATAAGGTCCACCAGGGGGTCGGGGGGAGGGGACACCCAAGACGTAGATGGCCCTGCTTCAAACGCCTCTAGGAATACGGACTCATCGGAGGAAGCCTTGGGGGCAGACCACCCTCCCCTAAGCCTGAGAATTTCCATGATGTCTCCAAAGGAGACATCCTCGGGGGTGACCTTGGGGAGCCTTCCCCTTCATCTAAGTCCGTATCTTCGGTAAGGGACTCAGGGGAGTCCATGTGCCTCCTTTTACACTTGGCTTTGTGAGGGACCTCCTCGGGGGGGCTGTCCGAGGAAGACTCACCAGCAATATCACGTTCCAAAGGAACACCCAGAAATGCTGAAGCAGGCTGTCCCGAAGGCCGGGTGATGGGAGCCCGGACCAGCTGAGAGGGAGTGCAGGGAGGAGCCAAAGCCAGGACCGGAGGTCCAGATGCACTCAACAGTGCCCTCTCCACCACCGCGAAAGCCGAGGGGGAGCTACTCTCGATAGGCTCCGAGAGTCAGCTCCCACTCGGATCCGAAGCGGGGACCGGATCCGAGGCCGAGACCCTCGGATCCAAAGGACCCGTGTGCTCCGACCGGGATGGAGCCGAAGTCACACAAAGTCCCTCGGATCCGAAGCTCAGCCCACGGCTCCGAGAGGTCGGATCCGACAAACTCGAGGGGCCAGTCGGAGCCGAAGTAACTAGTACTGTAGGCTCCGACACACCCCCGGATCTGACGCGGCTCGGCTCCAATTGCTCCGAACCCGGGAAGCGGGACAGAGAAGGAGCAATTGGAGCAAAAAATGGGGTCAAGCTCCCCCCCAGAGGGCGGAGGAGGCACTGGGCCTGGATGAACCTCCTCATCATCCGGTCCATGTCTGCATCTGATATACTGAAGGTGGACCTCGACGAGGCCACCGAGGCAGACCTAGAGTGACGCCTCGATGACCTCGACTGAGACCAGGTCGCCTCCTCCCCAGGTCCCGGTGAAAAACAAGGGGACCGGAGCCGAGGAGGAGGCGATCCAGAAACCCTGGATGGAGAAGCCGCAGGGCGGGGCCGAGGAAGAGTCCTCGGCCCACCGCTTATGGTGCTTCTCCTTCCTTTTGATTTTTCCAGCCTCCCTCGCCTCCGGAGCCAAAACGGGAGGTTGAGTCCCGACCGGAGGGAGGCAGGGGTGGCTACCACCGAGGGCTGGGTAGTGGGAACCAGAGGCCGGAGCTGAGTCCGGGGGCAAAAGGCCCGCCAGGATCAGCTTCGACCTCCGGTCCTTTAATTGCCCTGGGGTTGAACGCTGCACAAATCGTGCATCCCGAAGAGAGGTGTTCAACCCCAAGGCACCTAACGCACTGGGTGTGGCCATCCGCTGGTGAAAGCTTATGGCCACACTCGGTGCATTTTGAAAAGATGGCTTTAGGGGCCTCCGACATGTTGAACAGAAAAACACACTCACTAGGCCCCTACACACACCACAAACACACACTACGAACCAGTGAGGATAGGGAGGAAAACATTTTACAAAAAAGATATATAAGAGGGAACCTAAACAATCTTACACAATCACACAAGAGAAGGTACAAAAAAAATCAAGTTTTTCTCTCTCAAATTCCCTGAACTACCAGGAGCTCGAAATCCAGCTTGTAGGCTTGAAGCGCGGCAAACTAGATCTGAGGTCAGTTAGGGTTGGCAGGGGATTATGGGTAAAGGGAGGAGCTAGGAGCTCGGATCTATGGTGTGGTAAAAGTTGCCGGCGCGGATCCGAGATCGGATCCGTATCCCAAAGGTTGCTGACAAATGAAGTTCCTACTTCAGATCATATAAAACAATTATACATATAATTGTGTGTTTTACTGGTTATTATTTATTATTTAAATTCTCCATAAAGTTTTTCCTGATGACATCACTGAAATCGGTTTTGGTGTGAATTTCAAATATTATACCCAAGCTAATGAAAACAAATGCAAGGTATAATAGTAAAGTGATTAGTGCTGTTGCCCCACAACCCCAAGTTGCATGACCTCATCCCATCTTCTAGTCATTAGATATGTGGAGTTTAGTATTACACATACGTTAGTGTAATACTAAACTCCACATATCTAATAACTAGAAGATGGGATGAGGTCATGCAACTTGGGGTTGTGGGGCAACAGCACTAATCACTTTACTACCTTGCAAGCATTCCTTTGTCTAAGCTAAGCTGAAACATTCTGGTTTTGCAGTTTATAACTTTGGGGAAACAACATATTGCAATTTGCTCTCGACAAAAAAAAAAAGTTTTCTTTCAATCTGATTTACCATTACATATACTGTCACATGTCCCTGCCTATGGCTAGCTCATGCAGAAATCAAAGTAAAGAAGCAATAAAGCTGCCAAGCATGTGACTTGTGTAAATAAGGTCAAATACTTTTTAACATACTATTATTTGCATAGTTCTTGTAGTTAACTACTAAAACTCACATCTGATAGTTTTAAGATTTTGATCATGCTGATTACTTTAAACTTCTGTGTTATAAGTGACTCATGGTCTGGGTAGTGGCTGAAAGGGGTCCTGTCCCAGCCTATTCACCCAAATAAATAAAGTAATGGATATAATGACATCAATATAGAATACATACCTTAGATCCTGAGGACAACTGCCCTATCCAAATTTATGTTAATAAGTAATAGTTCGCTATTGACGCTTCTAGTGGATGAATGTGTATTTGAATAAGGCACTAACAACTTTTGCTCATGACATACTACAATAGTCCAGTTTAATGGTTTTCTCATTGTCAGCATAGATGAGCAGGAGAAAGCTCCATCTTTTTATGACCATACGACACGTAACTGCTGACACAAGTATATGCCATGGAGGTGTGCACCCGGATATTAACTTACCTCTTGCTGTGAAATAAATGTGTGCCACAATGTTTAACAAATAGTCAGAATGGAAGATAGATGATCATACTTCAGGATGGAAGTGCAAAATATGACAAATCCAGTGATTTTTATAATCTTGTCAATTTCAGAGCATCAGAGAGCACCATCAATTACTAATTTGCACCTTAAAGTTTTACAGGGTAATGTGGAATACTATTTCTGTATTGCATTTAGGGTTTTTTTGTGTCTTGAGACTGTAGCTTTGAGGTATCCTGAAAAGCTCTAGAAGCAGTAAGTTCATAATTTAATTCTGTGCTGTTTGCCAACATTTACCCCTTCAAATTTGTAACTATTTACCAATATGGAACTTCTGTAAATTAAGAAACAATTCCTGGGTATTTCTGATATTTAATGGAAGTGAATGTAAAGTGACTGAGGCTGCAATTAACAGCATAAACAAAAAAAGAGTGAACAGCATTTCATCTTTTTAGATATGATATCCTAAAAGGAGATCCATTATATATTTTGCCTAAACTGTTCACAGAGCAATGTTTCTGGAGTCCATTTAGTAGTTTAATCATCATTTGACAACGTTTAAAGGATATTTACTCTGCACATAAAACACTGCACCATTTTTTAAAAGTTTTATACTGTATTACAATTTACCTAATTTTAAGAGTTGTCCTAAATAAGTCTGTTATTGTTTACTGCATTCCTGAATTGCAGATCTTTTGTAGAGAAAACAGAATTATTGGTTGTACATATTCACAATCAATTCTGAGACACACCACAAGTGCATGACAAACTTGAGCTTGTAACTGTGAACCACATGATGTCAGAAAGGAACTATCAATAAAATAAGAGTTCTCTTCACTACTTCCTGCCTTTATCTTCCTTTAAAAAAGCTTACTTGCACTTAGCCTCAAGCTCCTTTACAACAGGGATTCACGTAGAAAGATTCCATAGTATAAACCTAGGGATAATTTAAAGCAGCAACCAAAGCAACAAATCTTTCGTATATGGGCAAAGTTCCCACACAAAGCTAATGTGGACACTGGAAGATCATACAAACATTGAGGCAGCATCTGGAGACCAGGACTAAACAGAAAACCCAAGAAAAGAGAGGTTGCAGCACTAACCACTGCCATTGTTGTTTCCTTACTGTCAACTACAATGGTCATCAGTTTACTTAGCACTTGATTAACACACACAGAAATGAGGGTAAAAGGAAGTTAACAATTAACCCATCTCTATACCAGAAGAATGCAAAGTTCCTGTAATCACGGTTGCACAGGTAAAAAACATATTATCCAAAGCCAAGAACACAGCATCCATGGGACCTGACGACATCCCAGGCTGTGTTCTACATGAACTACAGAACGAACTGGCACCCCACCTAAGTACCATGTTCAATCATAGCCTCACCTCAGGCTATGTTCCCATTGAATGGAGCACAGCAACAGTTATCCCACTCTACAAAGGGGGGAGCCACCACAGACCCCAGAAACTACCACCCCATTAGCCTAACAAGCCTGGTCTGCAAGGCTATGGAATGTATCATCATGGAACTTATAAACAATGACATTGGTAATCTCCAAACTCAGGACCCCACCCAGTTCGGGTTTGTAAAAGGCAGATCATGTCTCCTAAACCTGATAGACTTCTTTGAAGCAGTTACCAAAGCCGTAGATGAGGGTAAGCTGGTTCACACAGCCTATCTAGATCTCGCCAAAGCTTTCGACACCATCCCCCCACTCTGGAATTATAGATAAACTCACTAAACTAGGTATAAATCCCTATGTCACAAGATGGGTTGCCAACTGGCTCACTGACAGAACTCACACTGTGAAAGTAGCAGACTCCAAATCCAACTTCAGACCAGTGACAATTGGAGTACCACAGGGTTCAGTCCTGGGCCTCTCCTGTTTGGTATCTACTTCTCTAAAGTACAGGCCAACACAGAAGGTCTTTGGCTAATGAAGTTCGCAGATGACTGCAAACTAGGAGCCATAATCAAAACTCCAAAAGATGTGGACATCCTACAAAAGGGCCTTGCTGAGACAGATGCCTGGTGTCAAAGCCATGGCCTCGAGCTCAATGCCAAAAAGTGCATTGTCATCCCTTTTGGTAAAAACTCAGTATCCATGAACTACCACATAGGTGGTAGTCTACTTAACACCGAAAGTGTGATAAGAGACCTTGGGACACAGGTGGACAGTAGTCTCTCTTTTGATAATCACATCGCCACAGTAGTCAGGAAATCCTTCTACGTGGCACACCTCATCACAAAAGGTTTCTCATCCAGGAAAAAAGAGGTCATTGTTCCCCTCTACTCGTCACTCATTAGATCCATTATAGAGTACAATGCCCCTTTTGGTATGTACCTCACAAGATATCTTCAACAACTGGAAAGGCCACAGAAATACCTCACAAAGAGGATTACCGGCCTCAAAGAGATACCCTATGCAGACCGTCTCAAAAAACTGCAGCTTTACTCTGTTGCATATCGCCTACTCAGAGGCGATCTCTGCCTAACACACAAAGCTATGTCAAACCTAGAGCTTTTAGACATGCTCCACTTAAAGAAATCCCAATCCCTACGAGCTACACGTTCTAGGGACCTAAACCTCGTCACCACAATAAAAAGAACATGCTGGAGGGATAAATTCCTGTCCCAGAGACTTCCCACACTCTGGAACAAACTACCTATCTATAGCAAACAAAGCTCCTCATTAGCACTGTTCAAGAAAAATCTTGATGATTGGATGGGAGATAGGAAATTCACCCCGGGGATCACTTCTGTGGCTCTGCTTGACAGTGGCACAGGAAAATAATTTTCTTGGGTGGCGAAAGCCAGGGTATATTTGGCTAGGCTTATATAGGCCCTAGGGCCTATAGCCTAGTACCTACCTATGAACCTATTAAATAACACAATTATGCCAAAATTCTATGAAAAAAGGAAAGATGCCATACTGTGTTACAAAGAAGTGAGGTTCCCAAACAAGCCCTGGTTATAGACACAGTCACCCATGGTAAGGAAACTACAGTTATATAAGTAAACTTAACAGCACATATTCAAATGATTACTGTTGCAGTAGCCTCAGCTATGTAAGTTATATCCTGCCAAGAATGTAACAGCCAGCCAGTTTCCAAAGCTTTGGAGCACCTTCCTTGCAATGAAACTGTCAGCTCCAGCTGAGCTGGGTAAAAAGGCAGGTTTGATCTCCAAGCCCTTCACAGCCTTCATGCCAATAGAGAGTGGGAGGCTGAGCCCTAAAAGGATAATGCTAGGAACAACAGAAAGTAAATGTGCACACCCTGGCATAAACGCACCAAAAAAACAAGGGGGAAGAAGAGACGGAGCGATTACTGCAGCAGTAATCATTATAATATGTACTATTATGGTTCATTTACTTACAGGACTATACTATGTCCATCATACTGATCACTGCTAGAGTAACCTTAGCTCTATGGAAAAATTACCCTAGCTTACTACATTTGGGAGGTGGAAGGAGAAGGGTCCAGGAGCCCCTGAAGAATGGTCCAAGCGAAGCCTGATCTACAACTAGAGAAGGAATCACACTTACAGAGCTTTGTAAAAGTATGTACAGAGGACCAGGTTGCTGCTTCTAGAATATTTCTAAAATCCAACTCTTTCCAAAAAAGCCACAGATGAAGCCAAGGCCCTGGTAGAGCGGGCCTTGAGCCTGCATGGAATAGTTTTGTTGTGGTGAGTATAATAAATAGTAACAGCTTGAGACAACTATTAGGAGTTAGTCTGTTTTAACCCAGGTTGTCCTGTCTTCTCACCTTCACAAGAAATGAGCAATTGATCTGAAAATCTGAAAGATTTAGTTCTATTAAGATAATACCAGAGATGTCTGTAAACATCCAAGGTATGGCATCCTTGCTCAATTTTAGGTACAGGTAAGAAAATGGTGATCTGGACAGTTTGGTTTAAAGTAGAACCATATACCACTTTAGGCATAAAAGGTGGAATAAAAATAACAGGAGGACCAATTCTCAAGGAAATCCAGTCTCTGTAGAAAATGGTTGACTCACTATAAGAGTTTGCAGCTTGCACAGGTCAGAGCAATCAATAAAACTGCTTTCCATGTTAACAACCTCGTCAGCCAGACTGTCTGGTTCAAATGGAGCAAGTGTTAGCTTCTCTAACACAAAATAAAGATCCCAAAGCGGGGCCACTGATTTTCTTGGAGGCCTCTTATGCAAAACCCCTTCCAAAAACAGCTTGACATGAGGCTGCATTGAAAAAGAAGGATCCATGGGCAGACATGATGAAATGGCCAATAAATGAACCTTGATGGAGGACTAAGAAAGGCCAATAAAAAAAAAAAAAAAAAACAGAACAACTAGCCCTGAATTGGGTGCTGGTTATGTTGTTGGCACCAATGCTTTTCTAGTAGAAGCCTTTCTTGCCTCAGCTAGTACCTACTATACATTCTCAGTAAAGAGGTGCCTGAAAAGAATTAAGACCCTACCATCCAGGCAGTCAGAGTAAGTCGATTGGGGTCAGGATGTATCAAACACCCCTGATCTTCTGTGAGTAGATCCATTCTGTAAGGAAACTTGTAGTAATTGCTCCTGGCCATTTCCAAAAGAAGGAAGAACCATTGCTGCCAGAGCTAGAATGGAGTCACCATAAAGATCTTGGGAGATTCCTTCTGAATCTTCACAAGTAGAACTGGCATCAGCTGAAAGGGTAGAAAAGCATACTGAACATTCCTATCCAAGGAAAAGAAAATACACCTGTCTTCCAGGCCTTCTTACATGGAGTCACGGAGCAGAATCTTGCCAGCTTTTTCAGAGAGAAGGCAGATAGGTTTATTGGAGGAATTTCCCACAGATGAATCAAATCATGGAAGACTCCCTGATCTTGTTTCATTTGTGAGGGTCTGCCCTTGGTCTGCTCAGCTCGTCTGCCTCACAATTTTGCTCTGATGGAATGTAGGATGCCTGTAGAGTGAGAATGTGCTGTGAAGCTACATCCCAAGCTAACACTGCTAATCTGCAAACAGGGTATGACCCACTTCTCCCTTGTTTGTTGATGTACCACATGGCTGTGGTATTCTTTGCAACAACTTGAAGGGATCAAAGATGACTCAGAGAGTTGAGTACCTTGACTGCGGCAAGCATCTCTTACATACTTCTATGCTTGTGTCTATCCTTGGTGTTCCACATAGCTTGCACTTTTATCCCTTCTGACACTGCTCCCCAAGTAAAGTAGGAGGCATCTGTGATGACTGACTGCACTGGAGCAAGGAGGGAGAAGAGGTGACCTGGATCTAGGGAAATTTGCTTTCTCCACCAAGTGATTTCTCTTCTGACAAACCCCTGCACTGGGATTTGAAAAGACAAAGGATGTTGGTGCTGGGACCAAAGACTTTAGTTACCATTGTATCTTTCTCATCTGGATTCTTGCCAGGGGTACCATGAGAACCATGGATGCCATGAGACCCAAAATCCTGAGTTATTCAAGTTTGAGTGGAAAACCTTTGGAATAGATCTACATATGGATCTTTGTTTTTTTTTTTTTTTTTTTCTTAAGTGGAAGAGAAGAAGCTCTTGGAAATGAGGTATCTATCTGACACTCAAGGAGCACAATCTTGTGTGAGAGAGTCAAAAAAGCTACTACTAGAGCTCAACACTTTGTAAACACTCCTGGTGCAGGGGTTAGTCCTAAGGGTAAGGCAGAGAGCCGATAATGTGATCCAGACTCATAGGACCTTAAGAAAAGCCTGAAGTCTGGATGAGTAGGAATGGAATGATAAACATCTTTTAAATCTAATGTTACCAGGAAACTTAAGCAAGGAAGAAAAATCCAGAACCAGTCTCCAAGCAACTTCTTTCATTAGCACTAAAAACATACTTGAATAAAAATCTTTCCCAACCTGGGAAAGAAGAGAGCTGGTCCTATTATTACCTGGGACAGCATGTGTTGAAGGACAGGGGGAAATAAAGGAGTCTGGGTAGGTTGATGAGGAATTACCCCAGGAAAGGAAAGATTTCCTCCCACTGCCATTTGTAACCTAAATGAATGCCCTTCAGAACATATTTGTCTGAGACTATCTGTTGCCAAAGTAAAAGTGGAGATTCAAACTTTCTCAAAGGGAAAGGGGACTGCCAGGGTGGAATGGGAGAACAAGGTCCCTTAAATAGTCATCCTGACATGCTGGATTGCCCTTGGTTTTGGGGGGTGGGTCCAGAATTCTTTTTGCAACTCCCCTGCCATTTCTTCTTAAAAATCTGTTTAGCAGCATTTTGTTGAGTCGGATTTTTTTTTTTGCCAAAAATGGATGAAGGTTTGGAAAATCCCTTAGATAATGTGGACAAGGAGGGCTGAAAAATCTTAGGGATTCCCTGAATCAACTTACCCCTTTCATCACACTTTTTGATAACTTCTACAGCAAAGAAGCCTCAAACCAAAAATGTGTCCAATGGAGAATTCAAAATATAATTTTTCACATCATCTGGAAGGTTCTGAGAATGCAGCTAGACAAACCTCCTCAAAACAGTACCAGTGGCCACAGCACTGGAAGAAGTATCAACTGGATCATACACACACTATAAAACAATAAGCAGTGACTTGTACAATGGAGGAAACTAAAGTATTTAAGTCAGACCTTTCCTCACAAGACAAAACTGCAGAAAAAGCATTCCTCATACTTTCACAATTAGTCAGAATAACCTTCAACACAGAAGCCTGACCGTTCAAAGTTCTGAAAATCAAAGTTGCAGAAGCATACACTGTTTTCCATACACTTATTGATAATTTTCCCATTCTTGCCAGAAAGAGGTGGATTTGAATTAACCAAATGTTTACTAACAGTAGGATTAACTAAAGCTATAACTGCTGGGTCAGATTTGGAAAGAGTGTATAAAAACTTCAGACAGTGAGGAGCTTTATCGACTATCTGTCTTTTTTAGGGGCAGCAGGCTGAATATCTGGAAAATTGCAGGCAGTGCGCACATCCTTCAGGAATGACAGAAATGGGGGAATATGTGAAGGTTCTGGAAATTCCATCTCTACCACTTCATTGTATTTTCTGAGGGACTAAGAAACCTCAGTGTTCTCCCAGTGAAAATACCTGCACATTATAGAAATAGTCTCAGACAAAGCGAAACTCCCACTTGGAGGATCAGAAACTGAGCTCTCCTCAGAGTCAGAATCAGAAAACTGAGGAGAGAAACCTGTATCTGTCCAGATTCAGAATCTTGATTCCTTTCAGGAAAAGACGCATCCCTCTTTCTTTTACCAGAAACTACAGAATAAGAAGGATCAATAACCTGAATTAAACCCTGAGTCAGACCCAGTAAGCTACTCCTAAGGAAATTCGAGTAGTTTTCAGTTTCTATTTCACAGAAAATGAGTCCAACTGTGTTATTAATTGCAGCAACTTCCCCAGGGATGGGCAAAACATTTTGACTAAACAAGGAAACCTTCCCTGTTCCCCTCTCTCAGGACTGACAAGAGTGGCTCTGCCTTGTTCACTAAGGAAACTGCAACAGCCGCAGAACACATGGCTAACCTCCAGTCCATAGTGGCTATAGGTACTACACCAGAGGAATCCAGGGTAAATGTTTAGTGGTCTGAGGAACAAACTATGGCCACAGCAAAGTTACCCACTTGCAGGTGGGGCAAACACTTAAGCCTAAAAAGTTAAGAACAGAATTTCTCCACAGAAAAAATATTTTTCAATTACTTTAAACATCTTTTAAAACTGATAAGAAAAAATGTGCTTCTGTAGTACAGTTAAGTCTTGTGACAGTTCATCAAAACACAAACTCTTAGCTTAAAAATAACTTTCCTAAACAGGAAAGTATAAAAAAAAACATTTTTTTTTAAATGTGGAAGGTTCTTCCCCCCAAAGGGAACTTATCTCCCCAGCAATGGAATAGCACAAGCCAACTATAGATCCTGTAAAGCTTGTCGAAGAGCACTCTCTTTAGCAGCAGGAAAGTTCTGGAAGGGCTTAGCACCCAAAACTACCTTTTTTTAGTTAGCTCAGTTCGAGCTGACTGATAGTTTGGACACATGGAAGGTACCCTGAAGTTATGGAAGCTGGCCATCTGTTATATTTCTGTCAAGATAGCCAAGGCTACTGCAGCAGTGATCAATATGATGAACATCAGTGAGTGGCAGAAGGCCTGTTTTCCTTGCCTGTGAGAGAACCTAACACTGTGTATTAAGGGAAAGCACTACATGAAAAGTGGGAGGGGTGGAAGATGTGACCAGACACGACTGTAAATCTTTGCACCTGCAACTATCGCTCAAACTATGAGCCTTGTACACAATACCCTCACAAGATGATAGTGTTTATCAACAGTAGCTTGCACTGCTGCTGACCCACTAAGTGTTCCAGAAAAAAAGTAATCATTTTCTGCATGCTACTCTACAGAAGTGGACTTGTTCCTTCAGACTTTGAGTAAATAAATATGTCCCATCTCCTAAAAGAGGAACTTCTGAAGAGTAATAATGCTCATTCATGAGGCAGCCTTCATAATCCATTTGCTGAGTACAGTATCCACTACCAAAAATGAAAGCAGTCTGTTTTCTATTAATGTTTGTGAAAACTATGTCACTGTGTAAACTGTGATTTAATAAAAAGTAAAAATAAAAAAAGGAATGCAGTCTATAACCACAAGCTCAAAGGTTTGGCAGTAATGTCAAACTTTGGATGGGAGAGGGGAGGTTAAATAATGCCCAGTGCCCTGTCACAAACCTCTTGATCTTATTGATTGTATCCCTCTATCACTTAACAGGCAAAGAAAACAACCACCTCTGATGACCACTGTTTAACTATCTGAGCAATGCACAATGACAGAACTGCTAAGAATATACAAATCATGCCAAGTACCCCAAAATACTGAATGAAAAAAGTGGGTATTTACAAGTAAACTCTTGTTTAACCCTCCCACTCATTCCATTATTTATTTTGAGAAAGAGGTATGCAAGTCTAGTAAAGAACCCTTTTCAGTAATAACTTGCAGCATAAGGGAAAGACAACAGCAAGAACAGTTGAAAAACAAGATATTAAGATACAGTAGATTTCATACGATATAAACAGGCAGTATAATCCAAGTTATAATAAGAAAAAAGACGAAACAGCAATATGTACCAGTTACACAACAAAGAATGTAAGGTATAATCCACTGATTTATTACAGTAGGTAGCAGACAATGTATTCCAAAACACCTGCCATGCTAACCTACATCTTTGAAATGGTTACATCTGTAGTCTTGGGTAAGTTATTCCTTGAGTTTTATTAAAAAGAACAAGGGTTGCAAAGGGAGTGTCATTTAATTTTGTCAATCCAAAAAGTATTCCCTTGCGATACAGCACAAGCATATGCAGGAGCTAACAATCAGTTCAGAAAGTGTGGAGACAGTTATGCACCCAAGAGAACTAAGAAACAACAGGTGTTTCGGTCAGATGAGGCAGGTTTCTTTTGTTTTAACCTGTAATTTGTAAGGGGAGATACTCCATCCCAAAACCATTTTCAAAGGAAAAACATCTATGCCATCCTTATGCATGCATGCATCTCCAGCCAACTTGGAACACTGTGCAAAGTAAAAATGTCTGGCCCAATGAAAATAGCATGTTCTAGCTTGCTTATAAAATAATGTTATGTAATAAAAAAAGATATCTCTTTTCTCTACAATGGTGAGAAATTGTTTCTAGTCCTTAATCTATATACAACAAATATTACTGATGTTATGCTTTACAAATAACTATTCCAATTTCACTCACAAGCTGTGTACACCCCACAATCCCTAAATTATGCATATTATCATCAGCTCCACAAATAGGCAATGAAGAAATAATATATACCAACCTCAAAATAAACCAAAACAAAACCATCAACATAATTGGATGATACTTCCCACCTGGCCAAAACATCCCTCCACTAGAAAACCTCCTCAGCTGGTCTACCCACCATCTCCCCCAAGAAAAAAAGTACCTCAGTCTTGATGACGCAGTTGAATATTTTAATACTACCTTCCTGAGCATCCTTAATTACCATGCCCCCCATAAGACTTTCCAGAATCAAAGCACAACCCTCCCCATGGCTACAGAAAATCACTAAGTCAGAAATGAAAAACAGGGATAAAGCCTGGGAGCACTGGCGCAAAACCAAAACCCCCTCAACTAGACAGAACTTCCTAGAACTACGCAACAGAGTCAAAAAGCTAATAAAACAGAACAAATTCCAATACTACCAGTCTGCCCTAGACTCCTCTCAACACAGCCCCAAACATTTCTGGTCCTCCATAAACTCCATCCTCCACCCAGGTAAAGTCAGTACCCCTCCTCCTAACATCCCTCACTTCTCAGAAAATATTGCTACCTCATTCAACACACACTTCACACAAACCATACTATCACTAGCTAAACAACACAACCCCCCTCTCCTCCAACCCACACCTTCAACTAGTAATCTCCCCACTGCCTTCTCTTTTTATCCTGTACCTACCTCCAACATAAAAAAAACTCTTAACTAAACTTAAGCCCACCAGATTAGCAGCAAACAACCTCCCAAGTGAATAACCACAAATTGCAGCTGATGCTCTGGCCTACCAAGTATCCATCTTGATTAACCAATCTCTGTCAGAAAGTTACATTCCCACTGTGTGGAAAGTATCACATATAATTCCCCTCCATAAAGGCGGACCCTCCACAGAACTAACCAATTACCGCCCCATAGCTATTCTCTCTCCACTCTCCAAAATACTAGAGAGATGCATACACTCTCAGGTCTCAGACTACCTCCTTACTAACAACATCCTTTCCAATACTCAGCATGGTTTCCGACCAAACCATAGCACCACCACTGCCTTACTTTCCTTTACTAACACTATCCTTCAGCATAAAAACAATGGCTATCTCTCCTCTGCTACTTTCCTAGACCTATCTAAAGCATTTGACATGGTCCCACACAAACAACTTCTCTCTGTCCTCAATAACCTATCCTTCTCACGATCAGTCACCAACTGGTTTCAGAGTTACCTGTCTGACCGCCAACAATCCGTTGTATGGCAGAATGACATATCTCCCCAACTACCTGTCTCCATAGGGGTTCCCCAAGGATCCATCCTTGGACCCCTACTCTTCTCTGTTTTCACCAATAATCTAGCCTCTGCCACCAAACAGGGCGCACTCATACAATACGCAGATGACTCAACCATCATCTGCTCAGCCTGGTCCCTACCCAAACTGCAAAAAGTCATAGAGGAAGCCTTTTCCTCTGCTGAAACTTGTTTATCCGATGCCCAATTAATACTCAACCCAAACAAAACTAAACTACTCATCTTCCAACCTACCAAACATACTCAAGACAACTCTCACTTTAACATCACAGCAAAAGACACCACTATATACTCAACTGAACACACCAAATTGATAGGAGTGGAAATAGACAATAAACTAAAATTTGACATTCACATATCCTTGACCACAAAAAAGTCCACAAAAAACTAGGAGCGCTATACAGAAATAAGCAACTTCTCACCAAAGCAGCAAAGATTTCAATAGCAAATTCCCACCTTATCTCCACCCTACTTTATGCCTGTCCAATATATACCAACCTAAGGCAATGCGATCTAAACAAGCTAGAGACCTGCTACAACAAAATCTCCAAATTCGCCACAGGGGCATCCTACCGTAGTCACCACTGTCTCTCACTTGATGAACTGGGCTGGCTTGAACTCCCTCACCTTCTTCAATGGTATCAACTCTCACTCGCCCACAAACTAGTAAATCATCCACTAAATGTCCCATCCCTCCAGAATCTACTCCAACCCTATCGCACCACCAGACCACTAAGATCCAGCAACAAAAATCACTTGCAGATCACTAAAGCCAATAACTCTGCTGGTGAAGCACTATTCTCTTGCACCATAGCCAAATTATGGAACTCCCTCCCACCCACAATCACCTCCATACCATCATGCACCCACTTCAAAACTTTACTAAAAGTGCACCTAAAAACATGCTGGCTATGCCCTTGCAACTCCCACCCTTAGATCACCCTCCCCATCCAACCACTACCTTTCTTTCCACTCCACTAACTACCTTGATTATAGCAAGCTCAGATGCTCATAAACCAGTACTTATTATACAGCAGGAACTTCTTCTTGTAACATTTGTTAATGTCTGTTATGTACTTTACAGATAAAGATTCTAGTTGTCTACTGATGTACTATGTTCTTCATCTGTAAATATGTTGTAAGTAATTGCTATGTAAATTGTTAATCGCTATGTAATCCAATGTAACTACTGTCTGTTTATTTTAACTGTTGAGCTTTTCTACCCGGGCCTCAGCTGAAAATGTACCTACGTCCAGTCGGACACTCCCGGTCAACAAATACAAATAAATAAATACATAAATAAATAAATAAATAATTAGGCAATATTGCATGCATATATTTTGATTAAAAATATGAAGAGTAAAGAACTGCATTGCTTCTTGGTTGCAGATTAGCATACAACAGCTGCACATAAGAAGTGATAATGTCTTAAGTAGATTAAAGGACGGAGGGAGTGAAAAAGCACGATAATGTCTTAAGTAGATTAAAGGACGGAGGGAGTGAAAAAGCACAAGGTACTATCTTCCTTGGCATAAAAGTATTGTAACTTCATGATATGTTATTTATCAAAGCTGGCAGTATCCCGGTATTTGTTCAGTTTGTCTCATGGGAAGTTATGAAAGAAGTTTACAAGACAAGAAACTTCTGGGCTGCTGTTCATTTTTAATTAGTTTGGAATATTTACTATGAATTAAATGTCACTTTTTATTAAAAATAGCATCCAATTGCTGCATAATGGGGGAGGAGAAACTGTCAGCAGATGAAAAGGTGTTGGATTTCACTTGGAAGCATACAGAAGGTATGACTAATGTATCGTCACCATTTATGGCAAAATATTCAAATAAAAGTCCCACCTCAAATAAAAAGTCCCACCTCAAATTATGCTTTATCAGTGCAAGATACTTTGTACTCCTTCATTGGTAAATGGAGGATGGGAAACGTAAATCCTACCACTTTGCTGGAGTTTGTTTAGGAGTCTGAAAGGCTTCAAGACACAAGAGATAACACCGGTTTACCAGAGAAGGTTGTGACACTAAGTACGTACAGACTTGCTGGATCAAGAAATATATGTTATTTACAGAACATTTCAACATGGTTTATAGCTATTTTTGTATGCTGATCTACTTCAGTACCACTGACAATGCTGCAGCCACATATATTTTATACACCTTTATTGAATTATACCTTAAGTGAACATACATTTATATAAAAGAAAACAAACCATATTAATATGTTCTTAGTTACAAACATTATACATCACATATATACTTTTGTATAACTATTATCAATCTAACATTACATAAATTGCTCAGTTCCTGCCTTCCCTTAAACCTCACCCCTCCTCCATCAGCCACATAAATTTCATCAAAAATGCTGTACTTTAACACTTGTTTTGTTTACATTTTAAAGTTATTTCATACTTGACCAAGACACTGAAAAAATAAATGCTTGTGCTCCTTACTAGTTAAAGCATTAATAACCTGGGTGAAACTATTTGCAATGGGAGTTGGAAGTTGGCATAATTAAGTTGCTTACCTCACAGACAAGAGATACAGGGTTTGATTCTCACAAAGGGAAATTGGCTAGGTTTAAAACGGACACAAGGACAACTTGCCTAGTATGTATTTACAAACCTTTATAAATGTAGCAAATTTGATAAAACCAGATATTAATAACCGAAACAAAACTCAGTCCTATGCTGGCTAGACTTGGCAGACAAAATACCCCCCCCCCCCCAAAAAAAATCAAATACACTTTGTAGCTATTATGATGTGGTATCTGGAAATGTATTGGGTAGCTCTCTCTGTGTACTGAAAATACTTATAAAATTAAGAAATATCATACATAGAGAGAAGTCAAAAATGTCATCAGTATGAATGAGGCTGGGGTAGGGGAGACAAAATTTAAGTGAAGGAAAAGTGAAACTGGCAGCACTGCCAGCTCATATTACAAAATGTGAAGCAACAGTATGTACTGAGGATATTTTGTACCTAGTAGTATACAGAATATGTATACTGTCATTCGAGGCTATAGCAGATTTTTTGTATACCTCCAGTTCACACCCATAGCTCCTTATGACATCCAAACCTTTTTTGGGTCTGGCTTCTTTAACTAAGTGACTTACCTGCTAGCAATTATGTAATATTACAAAATGTGAGGAGTTAACCAAATAACATGAAGATTGTTATCAAGGATGTCCTGCAGAAGAGAGATTAATCATGGCTTGTCACTTATTATTTATATTTTCATATTTATGTTCATATATTCACACCTGAGAGCCTAATATGGCATTGAAAAGTATGGTGTGAAATGCCATGGTGGGAGACATGAAAATTCATTGGCAGTGTTCTTTTATATCATTCTTTTCCTGAGATTTTGCTAGCTATTTGTTAATAATTATAAAAATAAATGAGATTTCCATAGGTACCTAAAGTAATGTCTTCCGGCTTTTCCCGGTAAGAGGTCACCACAGCGGAACTCCGGTCCGCTTATGATTGGCAGTAGATTTTTTTTTATGGTGCCAAGGTGCCAGCCCGACACCCAACTTTCAACAAAGGCACACCCATTCACGCACGCACCTACCTGCATGTCTTTAAACGTCACTCGACCACGGGGAGGACATGCAGACTCCACACAGAAGGCAGCCCAGCCGAGAATGGAACTGGAGAACCTCTTGCTGTGAGGCGACAATGCTAACCGCTGGACCACCGCGGATCTCAGATTTCCGTAGGTACCTAATACTTTAAAAACCAAGTGACTTACAAACTGCCAGATGACATCAGGTGAAACCTTATATGTTGTTGAAGAAAACTATCTATTGAAATTAGCACTGTAAGTTGTGCATCTTGAGTGATATCTACTGTTACTTATATTGATAATTATGCAATTAAGCATATGTTTCATATGTGTGTAAATATCTCAATAAACATGCACTTACAGAGGAATTTCTTGTTGTGATATGAAAGCTTAAGTCTAGTTAATAAAATGTTTTAACAATATAAGTATAGGTTGTACAGTTTCCAAGATATGACAATTTGTGAAAATATAGAAAAAATAATTCTGAGTTTGTGCACATTATAATATTTATAGAAAGAGTGTGGATGCATTGTTATCATGTTAAAGAATATTTCTTACTGATAACATTGCTATTTGTACAGAATACCTTTTGTTCATACAATATTTACATTTATCCTATGCCTTTTAGTTTATTTTTCAGAAAATACTTTGGAATGCAAGATGTGTATAGGCTTCTACAGGTGTGACATTCCACACCACAAATGTGTTAATGAGTTAACTGTTATTTATGCATAATGACATTCTGAAAGATGAAAGACAAAAGCAGCATAAAACCCACCTACTCTTGATTTTGGCAGAATCATTACTGTTGAAACAAAAAAATGAAACTGTGAAAAGGGAAAATGAATAGTGTGATTAAATCTGGGCAAACTGAAGCTTGTTAAAGCCAGTTTTCTGATCCATCATTGATATATTTATCAAGATTTGGTAAGCAAGTTGCCCAGGGGCATAAGAAAGTTTAGTGATGAAACAGGAACCAATGCTTGAGATGTTAACAGCATATTACTGAAACAAGATCCCTTCTCTTTCACTAAACTACTGAAAGTTAAAAGGCCACTGAGTAGACATTTCATAAAGAGGAGACGTTTAAGGTGGCCAAAATCATGAAAACAATACGGTCTGAATACTAAACGCATGCATGGATCGGCTCCTACAGCTGCTCAATCTGAGCTTAGCCACTTGGCTTTGTCCCTTAGGAATGGCACACAGCAGCTGTGATGCCACTTTAAAAGGATGACCATAACACTGACCCAGTAGCCTAACAAGTCTCATCTGCAAGGCCATGGAATGGGTCAAAAGTGTTCTATGATGTTAAAACTCTTATAAGACTTGGCCAACAGCAGTTTGACTTTGTAAAGGGTAGATCCTATCTAATCAATCTGGTAAACTTATTTTGAGAGAGTAATACAAGCTGTGGATAGCAGTAATACTGTCCATGCAGTATATTTTGACCTTGTCAAAGCATTTGACACCATATCACATGCTAACACATTTAACAGGCTAAATGTGTGCCAAATGTAAGTCTGTGTAGTTAGCTGGATAGCAAATTGACTGTGGGACAGAACCCAGACAGTCAGCGTGACAGATCTGTCCACCAAGAGCAGGAAGGTAACCAGTGGTGTCCTTCAGGGATCTGTACTAGATCATCTACTATTCAGCATATACTTCTCTGATCTCCAAATGAAAAAAAAAACAGGATCTCTGTTATTTATTTATTGATTGATTGTCATTTGTTAACTGGGTTAGTCCAACTGAGCCAGGGGCCCATTTTCATTGGAGACCCGAGGAGAAAAACTCCAGATACAAGTAACAATATCACAGAAGTATTACAGAAATATCACAAAAATAGCTATGTTTACAATGATATAGTTTCAAGTAGTTATAAATTGCAGGGTTGAAAACACATTTTCACTCAGTTTTGTTCAAGATGCAGAAAAGTAAAATCGGGTACATAACATCAAAGAAGTTCAATATGCTAAAATATATACAGGTAAACAGCTGGAAACTCGATGTTTAGCAGTATTTACAAGAGGTGGGGAGTAGGGTAAAGAAAGTAAGGGAAGTATTAGAGAGGCAAGTAGAAAAATAAGACATATGTTTAGAGTAAGGAAGAAGAAATTAGGAAGAAAACAGTACAATATCAGGTAGGAGTCTGGAAGTTTGCAGATGATTGTAAACTGGGTGTCATCCTCATATTTCTCTCTAACAAGTACAAGCAAGCAAAATCTGAGGGTAATGCTAGTCAATGCTAGAAGTCTAAACCTCAAAATGCACTCACTCAAGGCACTCCTTAAAATGGAGAACACTGACATCTGTGCAGTGACAGAGACCTGGTTCAAGGCTCAAGAGAGCACCCCTGCATTACCAGGCTATAATTCATACCACACCTTCGGCCACCTAACTTGGACTGAAGCACTAAAGGCGGAGGCGTGTCCATATTCATTAAAGATATCCACACCTCCAGGCTAGTTGCTCCGCATAATGCATCTGATCCAAGTGCAACAAACTCTGGGCAAGACCGCAATGCAAACTGTAGCTTGCTGCAGATCCCCCACCATGCCCCAGGATTCCCACTCATCATTTCTTGATACACTGGAAAATATTAGGGTACAATCTAACACCCTAATAATGAGCGATTTTAACTACCCTACCATTAACTGGGAAAACTACTCATGTACCAACTCTTGTGCTCAACATTTTCTGGAATTTATAAATTCCAATGCCTTGGATCAACTTATCCACACCCCCACCAGGGGCAGCAATATTCTAGACCTGGTCATTACCAACATGGGCAACTGGTGTTCCACACCAGAGGTCAATTCCTTGTTGGTCAGATCCGATCATAAGGAAATCACCCTAGACATCCACATCCCAGCCCCACCCCCCATTAGGGAAACCACCATAAAAAATTTCTCCAAAGCCAACTTCATGCTTCTTAAGACAGAAGTGGCAAACTTCACGACACCCATGCTGATGGACAATAGAGATACAACTGCTGAATCCTATACAATTGCACTTTATAAGCATTTACACAAATGCATGGATCATGCAATTTCTAACAGAACCAAGATGCTAGCCTCCAAAAAAAGGAAGCCAATCTGGTGGTCCCCTGCTATAAACAAACTCTATAACAGAAGAAAGAAACTGTTGCAAAAAAGAGTAAAATCTCATGATTGCAGGAACTATGTGGTCAGCCTCAGTAAGAAGCTGAGATCCCTCATAAAATCCTCCAAAGCTAGTTATGAAAACACAATTGCCACTGATTCTAAAGTCAACCGCAAAGCATTCTATAGCTATGTCAAGAATCTCAATGACAACACTCAGATCTGCTCTGAGTTATGGCACAATGGCACTAAATATACAGAACCAACTGATATTGCAAACATCCTGATAGATAGGTTCAGTGCTAACTTTACCCCTCTCTCATCCCCTACAGGGCCCATCTCTATACCGGAAGAATGCAAAGTACCTGTAATCACTGCTGCACAGGTAAAAAAAAAAAACACTCTCCAAAGCCAAGAACACAGCATCCATTGGACCCGACAACATCCCAGGCTGCGTTCTACATGAACTACAGAACGAACTGGCACCCCACCTAAGTACCATGTTCAATTATAGTCTCACCTCTGGCTTTGTGCCCACTGAATGGCACACAGCAATGGTTATCCCACTCCACAAAGGGGGAGCCACCACGGACCCCGGGAACTACCACCCCATTAGCCTGACGAGCCTGGTCTGCAAGGCTATGGAGCGTATCATCATGAAACTTATAAACAATGACACTGGTAATCTCCAAACTCTGGACCCTACCCAGTTCGGGTTTGTAAAAGGCAGATCATGTCTCCTAAATTTGATAGACTTCTTTGAAGCGGTCACCAAAGCTGTAGATGAGGGTAAGGTGGTACACACAGCCTATCTAGATCTTGCCAAGGCTTTCAACACCATCCCCCACTATGGAATTATAGACAAACTCAATAAACTAGGTATAAATCCCTATGTCACAAGATGGGTTGCCAACTGGCTCACTGACTGAACCCACACTGTGAAAGTAGCAGACTCTAAATCCAACTTCAGACCAGTGACAACTGGAGTACCACAGGGTTCAGTCCTAGGTCCCCTCTTGTTTGGTATCTACTTCGCTGAAGTACAGGCTAACACAAAAGGTCTTTGGCTAACAAAGTTTGCAGATGACTGCAAACTAGGAGCCATAATCAAATCTCCTAACGATGTGGATATCCTACAAAAGGGCCTCACTGAGACAGATGCCTGGTGTCAAAGCCATGGCCCTCAAGCTCAATGCCAAAATGTGTATTGTTATCCCTTTTGGTAAAAACTCTGTACCCATAAACTAGCACATAGGCGGTAGTCTACTTAACACCGAAAGTGTGATAAGAGACCTTGGGACACAGGTGGACAGTAGTCTCTCCTTTGATAATCACATTGCCACAGTAGTCAGGAAATCCTTCTATGTGGCACACCTCATCAGAAAAGGTTTCTCATCCAGGAAAAAAAAAAAGGTCATTGTTCCCCTCTACTCGTCACTCATTAGACCCATTATAGAGTACAACGCCCCTTTTGGTATGTACCTCACAAGACATCTACAACAACTGGAAAGGCCACAGAAATACCTCACAAAGAAGATTACCGGCCTCAAACAGATGCCCTACGCAGACCGTCTCAAAAAACTCCAGCGTTATTCCGTCGCATATCGCCTACTCAGAGGTGATCTCTGCCTAACATACAAAGCTATGTCAAACCCAGAGCTGTTGGACATGCTCCACTTAAAGAAATCCCAATCCCTCCGAACTACACGCTCTAGGGACCTAAACCTTGTCACCACAATAAACAGAACATGCCGGAGGGATAGATTCCTGTCCCAGAGACTTCCCATACTCTGGAATAAACTACCTATCTATATCAAACAAAGCTCCTCATTAGCACTCTTCAAGAAAAATCTTGATGATTGGATGGGAGATAGGAAATTCACCCCAGGGATCACCTCTGTGGCTCTGCTTGACAGTGGCACAGGAAAATAATTTTCTTAGGTGGCAAATGCCAGGGTACCTTTTTGGCTGGGCTTGTATAGGCCCCAGGGCCGATAGCCTAGAACCTACCTATGAACCTATATGAGTCTACTCAAATGTCTGTCATTACAATCCATCAACATCAGTAAATACACACAATCTCAGCAGAAGTAAAAGTCATCTAAATAATCCCATATTAAAGAGATCTGTAACTAATGAAGAGGTTGCTACTAGCAAACAACTTTATATTTCATTGATTTATTTACAAATAAAGAGCCTGTTGCCCTTGAAAAAAATGCCTATGTTACATTAAAAAAATGATAAGCTAGTAATATTGCAACAGGGAATGGGTCAGGTGGCAAACTGTAACAGGTTCATAGTTACCAAAGGAGGACATTCTCAGTACTGCAGCATCCACCCCCTTTAAAGTACAACAGTACATTATCAGCAATCCATCTACATACTGTGGCAGTAGAACCCACACAGCCTATTACATCAAAAGCAAGTATACTACTTGGTGTGCTACTAACAATGCAAACAGATTTAGCATAAGCACTAAAACTTCTCTTCCCCTGAAGCTCTCAGCTTCTTGTAAAAGCGACTTGACACTCAACTATATCTCTCAACTTTGCAGCACAAGAAATCCAAAAAAAGCCAAAATTTATTGGGGGGAACAAAGGCCCAAAACCAGGGACACATTTTAAACACTGCTTGTACAATCTTAGAAAGTTGCTAAAATAAAATGGTTTGTGTTATGTGTTTTCTGAAAGATAGGAAGACTGAAACCTAAATAACTAATCATTATTTAGTGAATTCAGTTATCATCGATTTGCTAGGAAAACCACAAATTTTAAGAGAAACAGACCAAAATTATGACTAAACATATTCTAGACATTTGAAAGCTATGGACTCAACTCGTTGAACAAAAAGCACAAAGCACACTGTAACAAAGTAATTCACTGCAGCATAGCAGACTTAGCTAATTCCCTTACTTGCAGCACAACAAAAGCACAAAGTATACTGTAATGAAGTAATTCACTGCAGCATAACAGACTAAGCTTGTTCCAGTACTTGCAGCACAACAAAAGCACACTGTAATGAAATAATTCACTACAGCAGCATAACAAACTAAGCTAACTCTCTTATTTGCAGCATAACAAAAGCACAAAACACACTGTAAGGAAGTAATTTGTTGTAGTGGTGTTGAAATTCCCACACACAGAGCAGCCAAATGTATTTGTTGTAATGGCAAATTAATTCCCTTACTTGCAGCAAAACAAATTCCTTTACTTGCAGCAAAACGTAGCAAAAACAATCCCCTAAGCGAGCAGTAAAATGAGTGGCAAACTGGCAAATAATTCCCTTACACGAGCAGCAAAATGAGTGGCAAATAATTCCCTTAAATGAGCAGCAAGATGAGTGGTAAATAATTCCCTTAAATGAGACCTTAACATTTCAAAATTGTGAGGGTTCTCGGGAGGAGCAGGGTGACGTCACACGCACATCGGCCTGATTGCCTTAAGTTGCAGCATAACAAAAGCACAAAACAAGTGATTCAAATTCCCACACACAGGAAAATGTAATCCTTGTAGGGGCAAATTAATTCCCTTACTTGCAGCAAAACTAACTCCCTTACCTGAAAGTTGCAGCAAAACGTAGCAAAAACGAGCCCTTAATCAAGCAGCAAAACAAGTGGCAAATAATCACATTAAATGAATAGCAAAATAATTGACAAAGCAAGTAATTCCCTTAAAAGCGACCTTAACCTTAACATTTCAAATTGTGCAGGTTCTCGGAAAGAGCAGGGTGACGTCGCACGCACGTCGGTCACTGGACCAGTCTTAACGAAATATATGCCCTTAAAATTAAAGTAAAGTGCACTTCCCAAAATAAACCTAAATAAATAGTACCACACCACCACTACCACCTAAACGATCACCGGACCAGTCAAAGAAACACATCAGTCACCGGACCAGTCTTAAAAATATGTCCTTAAAATAAACCAAAATAAATAAATTGCACAAGTTTAGCACCGACAAGACACTGGATTACCTCTACCACCTAAACACTCACCGGACCACTCCAGTCAAGAAATATGTCCTTTAAATTAAAGTAAAGTGCACGTCCCATAAACTGCCAGGGAGAGATGTGGAGCTGACTGTTTTTTTTTTTTTTTTTTTTTTTACATACCTGGAGCTGCAATGGAGAGTAAATATTCTCAATCCAGGAGTGAATGTGGATGCTGGGCAGACCGGAATCTGCTGCAACCTGCACTGTCTGGGTCTTCGGCTTGGCAAAAGTTGATAGACTTATAAACAGTATAAACAGCTTCTCTGTTTGCTGTTTGCTGCTGCCTCCTGTAAACCAGTCCAACAGTCCAGCTTGGCAGTCTGCCTGATGTCATCACTGCATGCGTGCCCTTGGGATGCACGATGACAAAAAAAAAATCGGAAATTGAAGGGGCCACTCAGGAATTCGTGGCACCCCATTATTTTGCCCTAAAAAATGGTAAATACCGAGGAACTTGCTCCTAATCAACCTTATAATTTTATCAGGGAGTGCAAATGCTTCCATTGCCCTGCTCCTAAACTCCCAGCTTACTCTGATAAATGCTTTCTCTGCATCAAGACCCACCAACAGCAGTGGTATTTTCTTACATTCTGCTTCCCTCTGGATCATCAATGTTCTGTTAATCTTGTCAAATGTTTGCCTCCCCACCACAAAACCACACTGATCCATATCTATCAATTTTGGAGTCACTTGTGCCATTCTTTTAGCCATTATAAACAAACACTCTATAATTATGGTTTAATATTGAAATGGGCCTGTATGAAACTGGATCTGATGGATCTTCATCTTCTTTAGGCATTACAGCTACCACCACTTTCTTACAGGATGTTGTTACTGTTCTTCCTCTTAATTCTCTTAAAACATTTTTAAACAAAGCCTTCCAGATTTTTAACAGTTTTTCCCTCCTAGCTTTCAAACTTCCACTGGAATAATATCTATTCCTGGGGACTTTTGTGTGGCTAGTTTATATATAATTTTTATCTCATCTCCACCTATACTAACTGTGTTAGTAATTGTGCCTCATGTACCTCTAACCTTTGCATATTTAATTCTTACATCAATATTTCCATTTGTACCTCTTCTTAATTTCTATATTTGTCTGCTTTATGCAGACTTTCGCAGAATTTCCAAAATATTTCTAATACCTCCACAGGATCTCTTGTTTTCTTCCGTGTTATAGGCTCCCTGAGCTTGGTGAAAGCCCTCTCCACTTTCCGTTGCCTGAGTTGCTGCTAAAAGTTTTTGTGCTCTGGAATTATCAAAAAAAAAACAGTTGCTTAACAGCAGTCTTTCTAAACTCATGCATATTATTGAGGTAATTCCTTATTTTCTAGTCAGCATTCTGTAATTACTCCTCTTCTTGTCCTTTGACATTCCCCTGTTCTACAATACTTTAACATTTGTCAGTCCCTCTAAATAATTCTTATTACTTACCATATCACCAATTACCATATCTCCCTTTCTTTTATTTCCACCATATTTTTAAACTCCACTTTAATTTTATACTACTCACTAGCTATATTTTCAGAAGACATTTCTAACCTCTCTAATAGCTCCTGAATAATTGCCATTACCCATATATATCTTGGGGAACAATAAATAAATTCACTCTGAACTCCTAGCACTGAATTACCATTATCCATGCCAACTATTTTCATAAATGTCACCAAAAATCTAACTTCCTTCATTATATTTCCCCTTCTGGGACTCCCAGACACATCTTTACTAGTGCAAATAAAATTTCAGTCCCCACCTATAAGTAATATTCCTTGCTGAAAGCTGATTATTTCTCCCAGAATTTTCTTAAACTCCATTATAGCAGTTTTAGTTGGAATACAAATACATGTAAGTGTAATCCTCTTCCCTTGCCAGTAGCCCCTTAGTACTAAATCTACCATCTTTTTTATCATCTTCTATAACTGTTGGAGGTCCTCTTGCAACTAATTACTCCTCTTTTTCTTTGTCCCAGGTATTCCACTGAATAATCATCCCGAAAACCTTTATCACATTAACATTTTCAGTTCTTTCCAAGTGTGTCTCATGTAGTATAGCTATATATCTGTGCGTCCACTGACATTTAAATATTACAGAAAACATCAGTGTGAAAACACTGACAAAAAACACACACACACACACCCAAATGCCCCTAAAACCTATTAACTTAATACTAACATACAAAACTATGTATATCTTTAAATATTGACATTTTACCCTTGTAATAGGAACAAGTGTCCCAAACTTGACAGCCACACTCACAGACTTGAGTTAACCTAAAAGACAGATTATCCATGCTAAGACACATGGTACAGCTAATGCAAGACACATGGTACAGCTAATGCTTCCACTAAGTGCTTTTTGGTTTTGTGTTATCTTTACAGATCTCCCATGTGGGAAAACACTTGAATGCTTTCAGAAAGCATTATCTCCTAGCTGTTTCTCTTTTATCAGATTGTCTCCATGGAGACATGAGGACCACATGCAGAGTTGTTACTAAGCATGCATTTATTTGCTAGAAAAAATCTTCATAATATTCAATGTTCTTTTTCATTTAATGCTTTCTCTTAAAACTTGTTACTAGATCAAGCTAAGGGCCTTAATCAAGTCATTCCCTAAGCAAGAATGAAAAAAGTACATCCGTTTTTTTCTCATGCTTTTTTGGCAAGGTTTTTCTTCTTTTTTTTTTTTGGTTTACACTGCAGTGGCTACATTTCTTAAAACTGAGCAATAAAGAATAAAGCAAATGAGGAAAAAGCCAATAAATGGTAACTTAAAAAAAAACACAGAGGCCCCTGAGTGGATCACACCATAAGGTCCATACTTCTCCAAGAACTGTACCAGTGAATTTGCAGAACCAAGACTCATTTTATTTCCAAAAAAAGTTAATCAGTGAATGCTTTTTAGCTCTGAAGAAGTCTCTATTGTATAACTGAGACAAAAGCGCTTACTTTTTTTTGGAAATAAAATGACTCTTGGTTCTACAATTCACTGGTACAGTTTTTGGAGAGGTATGGAGCTTATGGTGTGATCCATTCAGGGGCATTTATGTTTTTTTTTAAAACTGAACAATGTCAAAGCGAGAAAGAGGGAGAAAGAAAAAAAAAAACAAGAGCAGCTGTTTAGATTAGTATCCCAGTTACTCTTAAAAAAAATAACTGAGAAAATGTTACTTTATAGCATACAAAGAAAATCATGCACTATAAAAATATTACTATTAAGAAAAAAATGTTTTACTTAGTTAATCTTTTCCCTCCTCTTCCCCTCTTCTAAGTATTGTTTCCAAACATTAATGACACGAAGTAGGGCGTATGCTTAGAGTCCCCTACAAGTTTAACAAAGTGCAAAAAAAGTCCAATATTTCCAGATTTCTTGTTCTGTTATGGTTTAGAAATATAATTATTGCTTTGTAATCCCACATTTGTCTATCTCCCAATTCCTGTTTCTGCTCCATTTCCAATGTACTCTTGATTCTTCTAGCCACCTATTGTGTTTTTTCTTTCTCTGAAGCATTTTCTGTTGAAACACTGAAAAAGGTTTCACTGGTGCAGTCTCTCTGTGGTCTTTATTATCAGAAGAACAAGAAGCTGGGTCCCTTCTGTTTCACAGCTCACCCTTTGTTGGACAAACTTCTGTATTTCCTCCTAGGCATGTACTGCATTAAAAATGATTTTTGTCTCTTCAGGAAATAATATTTTGAAGATAGTTGGGTACAGCAGTTTGAATATCATGCCTACTTCTCAACATTCCCTGAACAATGGAATACATTTTCTCTTCTACCTGTCGTACAGTGAGTAATCACTCTCCATGAATGCTCTGCTGTCTCCCACTTTTAGTACTTTATCCTTCTGCCACATTGTGGTGGAATCAACTTCTTGTGCTGGTAGGACTGCATCTTTACTATTAAATGTCTAGGTTGTTTTCTCATAGCCAAGTTTGGAGCATACACACAAGATGCCCTTTCAATTAACAACTCCTGCTGTGGAATACCAGTCCAGTTGCTTATTCGTGCTTTCATACAATGAATAGTCTGTTCTTTCCTTTATGTCTGGTACAGAGGAAAATCTCAGGTTGTACCTATGTGCTTTATCCTCTAATTCTATTATTTTTGGAAATTCTTGTGCAGTCTCATATTCAGCCAGCCTTTTCTTCATTTCTGCCTCTGATTTTGGCAGTTTTATCACCTCATCTGAATATCTGTTTAAATCGTCTTCCATTTTTTGCAACCTTTTGTTGAGTTGATATACTCCATAAGTGTTTTCTTTATTTTAATCAGGTTTGTGTGCAGTAGTCTTATATTTTCCTCTGGGTTACTGAAAGTCATGTCTGGAGCTTGCACTGCTATTTGTAGAACAGCTGCAGTAGCCTTCCCATTCATTGCTTTTTCCCTCACCTTTTGTAACTGATTTTCTTTCAGGTTCCCTGTATTTCATTTTTCGTGGAATCCAGACAGTGCATTTACTAGCCAGTTACTTAAATTTACCCAGAAATGCAAGTCCATTGGCTTTCTCTGCTGAGTTTCAGTTTTCAAACTGGGAAAGCTTGAATTAAGCAGTTTATCAATGTGCAGCCATCTTGGAAGTATCTATTTCTTATTAATTTTTATGGAGACTTAGTAATATATTTGAAATGGGGAATATACACTTCTGCTGTTTCATGTTTTTTCCTTTCTTTTTTTTTTTTTTTTTACTGATTTACTGGATTGTTGTTTTGTTTGTTTTTGGAGTGTTTTTGAGTTTGATTTTTGAAAATGAATTTGTGGGACTCAGGAACCCTGTAATATCTGTCTGGTTTACTAGGGGCCGAAGGCAGGGAATCAGGGGCCTACTGAATTCCGAAAACACATCAACAATGTCTAGTACAGGAGGTATAGCCAAAGGCCTATGCTGAGGAAGAAGAAGGAAATCCCTAAGCCTCTTTTTGGATTCAGAAAAATCTGGACTTTCCCAGTGGAAATGCTCCCTTAATGTATGTAAAGTTTCCCCAAAAGAAAAATCCTCAGGGGGAGAAGCAGAGAGAATGGAATCCTCTGCATCAGAGTCCTCATAAGTAGGTATGGACAAATCCAGGTCATTAGAAGAGTCAGAAGAAACAGAGTCCTGTTCAGAAGATTTGTAGTCAAGTTCAGCCCTAGGCCTCTTAGAAGGGGGGGGGGGGTTGACTACCCCTGATTAGAGTAAATAAATCTTCAGCCATTTTGATCATTTGTTTTTTAGGCATGGGGCCTGAACATGTGGCCTGGGCATCATTTTTTTTAGACATAGATAGAGATTTAAACCTTAGTATTGAAGGTGGAGTCAGTTTAATATGCAAGTCTGTCGGCCTGAATACACCCTCAGAAGCCGGTGCCTGCACAGCGGGTCCGGACCCATCCAAGGTACAGACATCTGTGGGTTCCATAGGTGAAGCATCTCATGGCATACTGGACTTCGAATGGGTCTCAGTAGAGGCCTGCGAATCAGAAGTAGCAGGTATCAGGGGCTGCGAAAGCTCCTCAATGAGTACCGGCGAACTGGCGACTGGCTTAGGAGAAGCGGTGTCGGCAGTTTTGGACCTCAACAGCCTGTCTCTGTCTTTTTCTTTGCATTTTTTCGGTATTTTGGTAGTCGGATGGGCTAACCGACGTCATTTCTGGATAATTAAACCGAGAACCGAAATATTTAGAAGCAAAAATGTACCGATGACAGATAGTGCGCTGATTAAATAAAGCACAAAACTGACAGCAAGGTACGTCGTGGTCAGGGCCTAGGCAAGGAATACAGTACAAATGAAAATCCTTATGAGGTATTTGTTTCCCACAAGTAATACAATTAACTTTTACTGACATTGGTAAGGAGCAAGAAAAAGTTTCCCCAATGGGGTACTTAGCTTTTAGTTGAAGACTTCGGTTCTGAAAGTCAAAAACAAAAATTTTAGGAGTCGGCCGACCGGCACTAGCGAACTGCTTCTGCTTCAGGCACCACGCGGCAAGAAAGACTGATGTAATGGCGTCGGCTACATGTTTTATACCCCTGACGACCTGACGTCATTCAAGAAGGGACAGCAACCGACACAGGACCCAAGACTTTGTTAATCAGGCCGACTGAGGGAAACCTGCCAGCAGATTACCCAAATGTAATGACTGCAACAGAATATCTGAGAGAATCAAACACTGGACAAGAGGAAGCAGTTTATTAAACTCATAGCCTTAATCCTCTGTACCAACTGCCAGAGGATTAACACCAGCAAATATACATGGCTCTCATACATGCTGATGATGGGTATGGTGCAGAGGAGTTTTACTCCAAAAAAATAATATTGTGGTAAGTTTCACTACAATGTGTTGGACTGTGTGATATAGTGGAGTGCTTTTTGGTTTATTCTCCCCTTGTTCCACTGTGGTGCAAGCATAATGTTGTTATATATAATTTAGTGGAATGTTGGGGTGCAAGAAGGCTTGTAAAGTGAGAGAGTAATAAACTTTTGTCCCAAATCTATCAAAAGCTTTACCATCTTTGTCAGAAGTGGGGCTACCACTCACAATATGTTTAGCAGCAGATGGCTTTGACAATTTGATAAGGAAATAACAGCAGGATCTGATCTTTGATTACAATACAGCTATTTGTGAGTCTGAAGTACTTTGTATAACCTATCAGACTTTTTTGGGCACAGGAAATTGACAGTCAGGCATGCCGCAAGCTGTTAAAAAAAACATTGTTTAAAGCTAATAAAACAGGTGGGACAGTTGCAGGCTGGGGGAAATCCAACTGTAAGAAAAGATGACTGTTCTGGAGGGAAAACCAAAGAAACACCTTCCTCAGAATTAGAATATTTAGCTTGAGGTGAATTCACTGAAGAAAATCATTGCACTTTCAGACCTTACTCTTCTGACAGGGAATCAATGTAAGAAAATGGAGGAATTATTTTTCATTTTCCTTCTAGAAGCCAGTGAATAAACAAGTCTTAAAACGTTAAATGCTGAAAGTAGTCTTTTGGCAAAACCCAGAAAGTCTTCCCTGTCTATAGTAACAGAAACAGGACAAGAAATATTCTGGAAGACTCCTTGGAAAAGGACCAACTCAAGTCAAGGGCGCTAGCATGGGAATCAGGCCCCTTAGCCTGGCTATGTAGTAAACCTCCACTTGCTCCTTTCCCCAAGACAAAAGAAATGCTTGGTGAGGACAAACTTACACCTAGAGGAAATGCCTATCTCTCAGTCCTTAGTGGCTTCCTGAGAAGCTACACCAGAGGGACCAAGAGCCAATGATGCACAGTCTGTGGAACCAAGTATGGCCACAGCAGTGTTACCCATCAGAAACTGAGGCAGTGTGGGAGTCGGCCTGATACCAAAAGACTCCCAAGCAAACTTTCTTCTTCTTATGGACAGGAGAAGGAAGAACCAAGCAGGCATATTCTTGCTCCATGGCTTAGCCAAGAAGGAAGCCTGAAAGGCAAGTAGAAAAAAAAAAGTTTTGATTAAAAAAAAAAAAAATTATCTACAGTACCCAAAATGTGGATCCCTGAGAAATTTATATGGGCGGTGACCTAACGTTTGTTTATTATTGTAAGAACTCCTATACTGTACAGCTTATGAACAAAAGGATTGTTGTCTACATGTCAGGATGTCATTGTCCCCTTTACACCACCATCATTGGGCCAATAATTTAATATAATGTCCCCTTTGGCATGTATCTGTCCAGATACATGGAACAGCTTATCTGTCCAGATACATGGAACAGCTGGAACGTCAGCAAAGATATGTTACTGAAAGGATACAAGGTCTAAACAACATGTCCTACCATTGGCCGACTCATAGCCCTGTTACTATACTCTGCACCCTACAGACTGCTAAGAGCCAGTTGTATAAGAGACTTGATAGAAGCTTTGTGCCACTTTTACAGTCAGTAATTTATTTATGGTGCAGAGCATCCTCTATAATGTGTGGAATAAACTGTGAGTGACTGATGTGTAGAAGTGCTGTTGTACAAATTCCATCACTACTGCAAGAAAAGAAAAGAAAAGACAAAACATAATTATGTGCAACCTGATTCTTGTTGGAGCAGCCAAGTCTCACTTGTTTTCTGAAGGAGATACATGTTCTTACTCTCATATTTTTGCTGTTAGACTATTAAATTGAATACTGAACTGATATTTTGTGAGCCATAAAACCAACACTATCGACAGAACAAACTCTGCAACTGTGGACCGCTGAAACAAAAACTAAATGTGTTGGATACTGCAATCATCCAGGAACACTTTCAGCTGTATGGCTCTGTTAAATAATTTGATGTGCTGAATTGCCTTGAGTAAGCAGACAAAATAAGAGTTTGGCTAAAACTGGGCTGAATAGCTGCAACGGTTGGAGAGTGGGGCCTTGATACTCATTTTCTGGATCTAACGTCTGTTCAAGTGGTTTCATTTGAGCTGAAGTCCAAAGTGCCTTCTTTTTACGGTATAAGTCACTTTAGCCTATGGTTGGTTTTGACATTTTTACTTTTTGGAGCGACATGCAGACCTGACTTTTCACTGTGTGGATTTTCTGGCTGCAGAACGGTTGAAAGTTGGATTAAAACAGTGACAGTAACAACATTCAATCTAATCGGCCATTTAGGTGTACGGAGGACTGTACATCTTTTTTGTCAACGTTTACTACTGGGAGTAGAGACGAGCAAAAATTTCATCTGAAAGGAAGCAATACAGATTCAAGTGAAATGATAAAGTGAATGGGGATGCGAAGCCCAAGAAAATGGTGACCAGATCTGTTTTTGTGTCCTATGTTTCTGAAGGAACTTGGCAAATACTACTGTGAGGTGGAGCTAACGACGCATGACAGAGCTATACCCACTGAGTGAAGGTTTTCATTCATTTTGTTTCATATTTATTCAACATCTTAACACAGGAAATCTGGACAAGGCCAAAAATAATAGTGTGACAAAAGTCCAAAAAAAAACAGATTTTAAATATTGCTGTTATGAAGTTGGAAGGTTGCTATAGTAAAAGGTTTTGTGTTGCCATGAATTTTCTAAAGGATATGAAGTCTGAAACTCAAATGTCTTGTCATTCAGTTGACAAATACATTGTTTAATTACTACTGCCCTTTACTGCTTGATGCTTTATGTAAAGCATACCTTTGTTACCACAACTAAACTCTCCTTTATAATGTAGCATATTTTTGTATATTGTAATGCCAAGACTTAATATTGTTCTTCGTACTGTAATGTTTGTGACATATCTCTGCATATATTTGTAACTAAGATTTAGACTTAATTTAGGCCAAGACTTAAACTTTGATGGACCTATTGTATGCTGCAATCATCTTTGTATTTGCCATCTTTGCTTCCAAATACACTCCTTCTCTCATAATGTTACAATATTCTCTAATTCCCATACTGCTGACTACTTATGCAATCACCTTGTATGAAAACCAGATGCTTACTGATTATCAGTACCCAAATGACCATACTATCACACCAGATGTAAAACAGCCTACCTTTAGCCATGCTAATCAATATGGGTCCAACTCTAAGCCTTGCTCACTCTTTCAGCATGCAAACCCCAGGCACACAAGCTCTAGAGCCAAACAATATTACAAACTTTTAAACAAACTCCTGAAACTTATCACTAAGTACAGCCCTAGTCTTATACTTGGTGGTGACATTCATCCCAACCCTGGCCCATCCACCTCTGATATATATACCCCCTCTATCTGCCACCAAAGCCACACAACTACAATTAGTAGACCTACCAACTCTCTCCTGGCCTGTCATCTCAATATTAGAAGCATCAATAACAAGGTACATGAATTGTATGCACTCTTGGCTGTCCACTCACCTGAGATTCTCTGTCTATCTGAGACCTGGTTAAAACCTACCACAACTGACAATTAAGTGTTACCACCTGGGTATAACATTCACAGGCTAGATCATGCTTCCAGGAAGGGGGGTGGGGTAGCTATTCTCTATAAATATGCATTGAATGTGACCATAGATGTTAATCAACCACCTCTAATTAATAACTCAGAAATCCTGGCCACTAAATTGCAAATTAACAAAAGCAAATGCATCATCATTATCTGTATGTACATTCCTCCGGTAATAATATAGCCACACTGGATTTCATGTCATTACCCACAAGAAACCCTATTACTTGGTGACTTTAACATAGACTGGGCCAACTGTCCCTCAGAATCCCCTACCACCCATCAATCTGCATGCATTTACTCAAATCATAACCACTCCAACTAGGCTAGGTAATCCCAAACATAAAGAAAGCATACTAGACTGGGTACTTGTAAATAGTAACTCCCAACTGTATACTGCTGGTACCCTCCCTGATGATCTGGATCACCTTCTTACTTATAGAGTTAAGCAAAAAGTCATTATTCCTCATCAATCTTTACTCAGGAAAGTCAGTAACAAAGTAAACTTTGACCCTGTCAAATTCAAACAGGAACTTAACTCCTGTAACTGGTCTATGTTAAAACACCTCCCCTTAGATGAGGCAGTTGCATATTTTAACAATAGATTTCTTGATATCCTTGACTTGCATGCACCTGACCGTTCTAAGCGTACAAAGGCAAAAAGTGCCCCATGGCTGTCTAAAGAATCTAGACTAAAAAGTTCCAGCAGAAACAAAATCTGGGCTCTATGGCGCTCCACTAAAGACCACTACAATCATGTTAAATACAGGCAAGCTAGGAATGAGACTAAAAAAATCCATTCTACAAGACAAAAAACAATACTACTGTAATTTACAGACAGCAAACCAGAACAATCCTCAGAAGTTTTGGGCAGGTCTGAATAATCTACTCCATCCTGGAAAAATGTCTACCCCTATCCCCATTGCTACCATTGATAAATCTCCTGAGGATGTCTCAGACAGTTTTAACCATTTCTTTACAGAGACAATTCAAGCCCTAGCTAGTCAACTACCTCCCAGCTCCCCTGGCCCTGATAGTACCACCCCTATAAACCTACTCTCTTTCAGCTTCCAACCAGTGTCCACATCACTTATCCATGCCTTGCTCAAAAAATTAAAACCCACCACACTCTCAGCTGATCAACTCCCTGCTGAGTACCTTAAAAAATCAGCTGATGCTATAGCCAATCCATTATCTATACTAATTAACCACACCATAGCAGAGGCAAAAATTCCCACCATTTGGAAAACATCCTATGTAATTCCACTACATAGAGGAGGTTCCTCCACTGACTGAATTCTCCAATTATAGACCGAGAGCTATACTTTCTCCACTAGCTAAGATTACGGAAAAATGTATACACAAACAGCTCATGAACCACTTAATTCAGAATCACCTCATGGCCGATACCAAACATGGCTTCCGTCCACAGCACAACCACAGCCTTTCTTCTTCTTCTTTCGGCTTTTCCTGGTTAGGGGTCACCACAGCGGATCACCTGTCTGCCCATGATTGGCAGTGGAATTTTACAGTGTCAAGTTGCCAACCTGGTGCCCAACCTTCCACGGAAGGCACTCACACCTAGGGCCAATTTGGAGTGTCCAATCCACCTACAGCATGTCTTTGGGATGTGGGAGGAAACCGGAGCACCCGGAGAAAACCCACGTGACCACAGGGAGGACATGCAGACTCCACACAGAAGGCACCCCAGCCGAGGATCGAACCAGAGAACCTCTTGCTGTGAGGTGACAATGCTAACCACTGCAACACCGTGGCCGCCCAACCACAGCCTTACTAGCGTTCAACAATATCATTAATAATAATCGTAACAATAATCAAATATCCTCAGCCCTCTTCTTGGATCTTTCAAAGGCATTTGACATGGTGGATCACCAACTTTTGATTCACACCCTGCAATCTTTCTGTCTAAATACCAGTGCCATTCAGTGGTTTAAATCCTACCTCAGTGGGAGGCAGCAGGCTGTCCTCTAGCAGAACAAGCTCTCCAACCTATTACTTAACAGCCCTGAAGTGCCACAAGGCTCCATATTAGGACCCCTACTGTTTTCCATCTTTATAAACAATGTATATACAGTCATCCCGAATGTCAGCTGTATCCAATACACTGATGATTCCACCCTGATTTGCTCAGCCACATCTCCCTCAGAATTAAGGTCTGTTACCCAATCCACCTTTAACATTCTAGAAACCTAGCTCTCCTTACATAGTTTGTTGCTAAATCCCCAAAAAACTAAAATGCTGTTCTCTTCAACACAAAGGTCCACACAGTTTACCTTCACCATAAATCCAAAAGATGGCACAATAATCATCCCAGACTCCTCTACAAAACTGTTAGGAGTAATAATTGATAACCTAAAATTTGACCTTCATGTAAACCAAATGATCAAAACCATCAATAAAAAACTAGGGTCACCGTATAGAATAAAAGCCTTCCTAACCCCTCTGGCTATGGTTGCCATAGCTCGTTCCCACCTGCTTTCAACACTTTTATATGCATCCCCCCTTCTCTCTAATCTAAATAAAACTGCACTTAATAGACTCTCAATCTGTTACAACCACATTGCCAGGTTTGCTACTGGCCTACCTTTTAGAACACACCATTGCATCAAACTTAAACAGCTTGGGTGGCTAGAACTTCTCAGTCTAATCCAATATAACCTTTAATTATGGCTAATAAAATCCTCCATTATCCAGATAACACACCAGCTCTTAAAAATATGATCACCCCCCACAACAATCCAAGACTGCTCTGATCCTCAGACTACAAATTAAGACAATTAAAATTAACAATGTAGCCGGTGACTCCCTCTTTGCAAACTCTGCAGGCAAAGTATGGAACCTCCTTCCAGCTAACATTACTTTGCTCTCCTCCCTATCCCAATTCAAAGCTAAACTCAAACATCTGGCACTAAACTGGCTTTGCCACTGTAACAAGCCTGGCTAATTCTCAGCATGAATGTATATAATCTATTAATCAAATTACTGTTATTTTTCCCCTGACTGTTTCCAGGGGTAACTCGAACTTGTGATATTGTCTATTTCATGTCTGCTTATATCATTTGTAAATATATCATCTGTAATATGTCTTCTTTGTTATTACTTATCTGTCTACCTTGGTAATATGCATTCTTTGTTATTACTTATCTATCTACCTTGGAGCTTTTCTCCATGGGCCTCCACTGAAAATGGACATTAATCTAGTTGGACTATCCTGGTCAATAAATAAATAAATATCCCCAAGAGTAAATAAGAACACAATGCCATAAATCAGCTATAATTAAAGTCATAATAAACCTTATTGTAACGAGACTGCACATGATTAAAAAAGTAATTTCATGGCCGTCTGGGTAAGCACTGTATTAAATTACGTTTGTGTTTCTTTTAGGCTGTAAACTTTGATTTAAGTCCAAGTACAAACCATTCTGAATGCAACATCAAGAAGTTAGACCTTTACGCTTTGATAACTTCCCTCAGTGTTTTGTTAGGAAAAACTGTCGTCTGTATATTTAAAACTTTTGGAAAAATTATTGGAAGACAGGGGAGGACAGTGGGACTGCCTTTTTAAGAGCAAAGTGCGCCAGTTTCACTCATAGTTAATGGGTAAGTGGTCACAGTATGAAAAGCAATACAGCACAATCTGGGAAAAAGATGATGCATTAAAGGACTGAATATGCAGTGTTCCTGGTAATGATACTACTTGCTTTCTGCCCACATTGCAAATAGTGAATCATGCCGGGACGACAAAACATAAATGGAATGGTGCACCATTTTCAAATGCACGGACTTTACATGATGTCAGCTGTCATGTGAAAACTGTAAACAACATTGTCAAGGTAGCTTAGCTGAAGGTGGCGGCACATGTTGCATGCCATTCCAGTACTGCAAAAGTAGATCATATGGAAGACATTCAGATAAAGACATAGTCCCTCACAAAACAAAATGTTCCTCACTCATCAAGAATGTTCTCAGCCCATGACTGCGTGAAGAATTAATCTCAGACTTAGTCTAGTTAGACAGTAGAACATGGCTTACTCCTTAATTGTTGAAAGCACTGACACTGGCCTAGAAAAACAGCTCTGTGTGATACTGCAGTTCACTAGGCTCTACTGTCACAACATTTCATGGAATAATATTGCTTAAATTGGGTACAGCAGAAGGAACATTCAGTGCATTTACCAAATTTCTTGAGTCAAACTATCAATTAACAAACACTTGGGCTTAGCAACTGATGGCTGTAATACTTTGTGTGGAAAAAATAATTCAGTCATAACACGGTTTTGTGAGGTTTGCCCAGATATCATGCACATAAAGTGTATATGTCATTCAGCTCAACGAAGTTCATCTCAGGAACTGAAGTTGATACCAAGATACGTCGAGTTCATGACATCCAAGAACTGCAACTGGTTTGCCCACAGTACCATTCACCAGCTGAAATAGCAAATTATTTGAATGCATTAATGTGGGCGAAGAACCACATAAGATGGTGAAATTGTCGGGCATTCGTTGGCTATCGCCTCCTGCGTTCAGCAGGTCCTTGTTCAATATGATGAACTGAAGCTTCATTTTCAGATAGACAAAGATGAGCTGTGTGACTACATGGCTGAGCTACTGTATCAGATGTTCAGTTCACCAGAGCATAACCTCTACTTGCTGTTTTTGTGGTCCATATTACAAGAACTGAACAGAATGAACAAATTACTCCCAGTTCAACAAAGTGAATCCTGTAAAGTTGCTGACTGAATTGTTAATTTTGTATTGAAACATGATTCAGTGAATTATAAGACCAACCACATTTACTTTGAGGGGAGCAACAATGGCTTTTGATCTGGAAATCATCTAACCATCTATCTCTAGCAGCTATTAACTATTGCATTGAATTCCACTTACTGTTACACGAGTGTAACACTGAACGCTCTTCAGTAGACCAAATAAAACAGCTCTGTCATGACTTTCTGTTGGAACTACTAAGGGAACTGCATCTGAGTTTGATGGCAAATATGCAGCAGCAAGAGCCTCTGGCTGATCTCTCACCTTTTGCCGTTTGTGGAGCACAGAAACCACAACTGTCAAAGCTGTAATTTTATCTTTGTACAAGGGGAATTTGGGAGATCTGGAGTGGTAGTGGATGCGAATCGGCACAATGTCAAGGCCACACTTCAGTGATAACGACTTTGAGCAGTTTTGGATAACCATAGCCAATCACATGAATGCTTCAGGGGATTTTGAATTCCTACAGCTGGGACATTTTACCTCGAGTGTGTTGGCGCCTTTCAGTAATGCAGCCGTAGAAAGAACTTTCTCTGAAATGAATTTGATTAAAATGAAACTGAGAAACAGAATTCAGCAAAGCATAGGGATTTGTTATACATTAAAAGCTAAATGAATTGCAAAGGGATCTGTTGCAATGGATTTATCCCAACAGCAATGCTGAGTAAATTTAATTTGAACATTTATTTGACTGATGATCATGCCGCCGATGACATTTTACCTGATGCATATTTTGCAATTACAGATAAATAAGTATCAGGTAATTAAGATTAAATATTAGTAATCCATGATATATTTTTGGTTTTATCACGTCAGCACATGCAGTTTCTTGTTGCAATAAAGTTTATTATGACTTTAATTATAGCTGCTTTATGGCATTTTGTTCGTATTTACTCTTGGGAATATGAAAACATACACTGGCCTGTTTTTTGTAGGTAAGTGGGTGGGATTTTAAAAAAGCAACCCTGGAGGTTAGTAACAAGCAATCAATCTCCTGTGTTAATCTGAAGCATCCACTGCCTGCTACTGAAAAATAAGTACAATTTTTATTTGATCTGCGCTTCTTGCATCGTATTTTACTGTGTGCTGTTATTTTTTTTAACTGTATTTTACTGTATTTTTGCCGTTTCCTGCACTTTTAACCTAGCATAGACTTGGTTCAGATTTGCCTGACCCAGTTTGTTTTTACAGTTTCTGAGCACTAATCCAGCTTTCCTCCACAAAAGAGGGCCTCTCCCTGCACCCTATTGAGAGTAGTGCAGCTAAGGACCCATCTGAGTGGTGATTGTTGGCCCATTACCCAGTCTAGTGTGTTAATATTAGAGTGTTTGAAATCAGTTTAATACAAGTCCTACCTGTTGCCTGCATTACCATAGGTCTGTGTGGCGTGTACCACCCGCATAACCACGCACTACCATGCAGTTTAAGATGCCATTGGCAGTTATTCACACAAACTCAGATTATTTTCCCCTTAGTCAACTGCTTGTGCTCCATCAGAAGTTTCTCGCTGTTGTGCTTCACTGCCCAGTTAGACACTCAGCTGAGCCTTTGAGGTTCATACACAAGTCTTACCCATTAAGCCCCTTCCAGTTTAGAACTTTTTCTTGTCCCTTAGCCATACCTGGTCCTTCTAGTTCCCTCCCTGTTACTGACCACAGTACTTCACCAAGCATCATGAATGGGCAATTTCCCACCATTTCTCCAGCTAGCCTGGTTGACATGGGCATCCTGAGGCAAGGTAGTAATTGCCTCATGTACAGTGACAATCCGTTTCTCCTAATTCACATAAATTCAATATGTGAGAGATGCATCTATATTAAGAATCTAGAATCTAGGCGCTCTCACTCACAAATCAGTATATCAGATACTAAGCAAGCTGTCATCTCACACACTTCACCTCCTGCACTATCCACACATACAACACTTAAACCTACATATACAGAGATTCTCACTACAAGCCCACCTAAAGATCAGAGATCCCCCAAACAAACACACTTCACTTAATACATTCCCAGCAAATCACAGTACACATACAAATACATGCACCAGCGTCTCCCCAAACATGCCCCTAAGGCAAAACACAAAATCAAACATTTTAGTCATAGGTGATGCCATTGAGAGGCACTCAGATATCCCACTCACCAGGTTGGATAAGGAAAAGGTCACGGTCATCTGTCTGTCGTGCCAGGATCTGCCACATCATACATACACTCAAGTCTCTCAACAACAGGCACGGCTATGACTCTGCAACAGCCCATTTTGGTGTGAATGACTTCAGATGTACTTCACTGGACTATATGAAGAGAGGCATGACTGAGCTCTCTGTGTCCTAGGCGGGTATGCCCTACCTTAAGCAACACTTTACCTTCACCTATGATGATGCCTCAATACAGACAAAAAATAATTGACTTCAACAACTGACGTAGTTTCAGGTGTCATTCCAAGGGGATCCATTACTTCTCAGCCTGGGATGATATGGTTGATAGACCAAGATGCTTTGCCAGAGATGGTCTCCACCTGTCACCTCTGGGATTTTGGCTACTGGCTAAGGCTGTTGCCTCCCCCACTGTGCCTTTTTAGGCAATGTCAAAAAAAAACAAAATTTCCAATGTAAAAAATCCTGGTTAAGGAACGCAAGAAGAAGAATCTAGCAAAGCTAGACTTCTAACTGTGTGATACCTTAAACCTCTTGCTTCAGTGGCCTCATGGGATATATGCAAATCACCCTTTAAGGAAATCAGGTGTTTCAGCTAAATGGCAAATCTGAATGTCCATGACTTTTTCTTTTACTTTCATTTTTAAGTGTATTTATGGACACGTTCAGTCCATTAAAGCCAAACCCCTCTAGCTGTGTACATGCATGTTTCTGCCTTCTTATGACATCATCAGCACAGCATAAGAGGAATGTTTGACCTATGGAAACACAGGATTGTCATACCCAGCTGATATCCATAAACATTAGGATCTTAAATCTACTAATAACATAGACCATATCTCTAGCCCCTTAAGGGAACAAGGGTTCAACTTGCCTAGGATTGTAAAGGAAATAAAAACAAATGCAGATCAACCACCACACCAGCAAATAAAGTAAAAAGAAAAAGTTTAACTGTGAGCGCTTTTGCTGGGTTACCGCTTAATCAGACCAAATAAAACATCAAACACCATTCAATCTAAATAAACATGCAACAATCAATGAAAATGCAGCAATAAAAATGAACCAATAAAAATCAATTAAAAAACTGTCACCTCCCTTTCAAAACAGGTTTATGGAGTAAACTGTGATTAAGACCAGGCATTCTATGTGCTTGTAGTGCTACCTTCTCACCATTAAACTTTTTTTTTTTACTATTTGCTGCTGTGGTGATCTGCATTTGTTTTTATTTTCGTTATTTATTTGTGGTGGATCAACCTTTAGTTGTAAGGTGTTCAGTTTTTTGTATCACAGAGACTTGTAAGGGCCCTAGGACCATTAGCCTAGTAACCTCCTATGAACCTATGAATTATCTCCTAATACTGCTGAAGTGTATGAAGTAGAAGAGGCAACTGCGGCTCTACAAAATAAAAATAACTAAGACTGAGTGGCAATTTGTAAACAAGCAGTTTGCAAAACTAGGATTTGTTACCTTTGGTCGATAAGGCGGCACCTACAGAAAACTCTGCTGTTCATAGAATGATACAGTTGAGAGGCAGTTTCCTGTAAGATGCATCTAGTGGTTTTCACATCTGAAAGTGTTGCAGCGCGAAGCAGCAAGATGCGGAAGGAAGTGTAGGCTAAAGGCAGAAAGAGTTATACTGCAGCTGTGAGAAGGGATAAGGAGTTTGGAAACAAGACGTTTCCAGGTTTGAAAAAAAGACCTTAGATATGAATATGAGTGAAAGAAGAAGAAACATTTGCTGACTGGCATCTGGTGTGGGACAGTTTGATGAAACTGATGGGCTTCTTACTGCCCCAGATGCATTGTACAACAAGAAGACTTATATGGATACACATTTTAAAAATATTTAGGTTGGTTTCAAAACTTAAGGCAATTTATGAAAAGAAAAAAAAAAGAGTGCATTTCATGGAAAAATGTTGTTATGATTTATTTCAGCAAGCAAATGAGAAGGATGTTTTTGCAGTTCCAAACTAATGAAATACTGAATCATTTTGTACAGATGTAGTTAAAAGAAGCTTGCAGTACAGTGGATTAGGATATAAAAAATGACTGATACAGAGGATATGTGGACTGGAGGGGTGGGAGCCTTTTGTTTTCTTAAATACAAAAGGGCAAAAAATGTACTTTACATTGTGTGAATGTTATTAATGAGCAAAGGGGTATGCTGACATACTGGAATTACCCAAAAATCATGTTTCTTTAACATTTAAAAGCAGAATTCTCCAAACAGAGTTGCTATCATTTTGTAGAAAAGAGACAGCACAGTAAAGTATTATGAATTTCAGTATATATGGAAAAGGACATTTTGGGTTCCAATGTGAACAAAACAATTAGCAAGTGAAGTGAAAGAAAGCAATGTCACTGATTTAATGAAAATGCACAAAAAGGGACAGAAATGCAAGGGATAAAAATATTGCCCTGAAGAAGAATATGAATGAAACGGAAGGAAAAGGGATGTAATATGATATACTGCAACTGCCATTATCTGATACCAGACATAGTGCAAGAAAATACACTTCACGTATTGGAAACTGAAAGGAGTAGTGGCGAAAGAGTACTGATGAATAATGAAAAAAAAGTTATAAATGTGAAAAGAAGGAAAAGTAGGAAACAACATAAAAGATAAAGGGTTTTTTATATGTACACACACAAACACACTCATTATATATGAATGTTTATTTTGAAATGCAGTTGTCTCTATTACATTACATTTATTAGTTTACAATAAAGAAAATTACTTCAGATTTGGTGGGGAAAGGTGGTAGTACGGAATTCTGGTAGAGAAGAATGTTGTGGGTTGGACAAGTTAATTAAAAATGAAGAAATTACTGTGTGTGCATGGTAAAAGAAGGGAGGATGGTGGTGGTGGACAAGAAATGTAAAAAAAAACAAAAAAATGTTTACAGACCTACTTTATGCTTCAGTTAATAGTAGAGAAAGAGGGGAAATGATTAATGACATTAAGAAATGTGTGTGTGTGTATATATATACACACACACACACACATATATATATATATATATATATATATATACATATATATATATATATATATATATATATATATAGATAGATATAATAGAGACAGGAGACTTTGCTTATAATTTATGCAAAATAAAGGGAATAATGAATGTATGGATGTTAAGAAATGCCAGGAACTTATTTTGTTTGTTTTTGTGTGTGTGTGTGGGGGGGGGGGGTTGAAAGTACAATAAAGAAGAGATTGCCAATACTGAAGGAATAATACAAGAACAGAAACAGATTGTGTTATATTCAAGCAGGTTAAATACAGTAAGGAATGCAACATGTATTGCTGATTTCTCAGATCATGCAGCTGAGTGTTTTATGGACAGAGGAGACTAGCATTAAATTCTGAAGCTGCATAAAAAGATTACTGGATAAAATGATGGGTTGAAAAGAGATTACATACTGAAGCAATTATGGATAGAATACTATACTGAAAAGGAAATGTATAAAAACAAAATGCGGATGGAATTTGAAATGAAGTTAAAAAAATATATGTTTAGCTGAAAAGCATATGATAAAAAGAAGGGATGATACACAAGATGACAAATATTAGAAAATGGAAAATAAAATAGGGATGCAGAGTGATTACAAAATATGTAGAATATGAAGGATGTGATAAAAAGATAGATGTTTGAAAGGACAAAGGAAAAACAAATCCATTGTTGCCAAAATGTAAAGAAGAATGAAAATGTAATTCAGGAAGTAAGAAATAAAAAAAGGAAATATGGTATGGAATAAAGAAGGCATTGTGGTAGTAGTAAAATACATTTTGAGTATATGCATAAAAAAAGTGAAAGTAAAGACAGAGGAAGGCTGGCCAGTGAAAAAGTTGAGAGAATAAGTGTATGGAGCCATTACAAGAAGAAATGAATAGCGTATTGGCCGTATTAAATGAAAATAACTTTTCAGAGGAAGGCAGTTTAAAATAAAACTTTTATAAAAAAAAATATATGGATAAGATGGGTAAGGAGCTTTTTTGGAAATATTAAATGATTTGATGGAAGATGGAATAAAAAGTGGAAAGAATAATTGTAAAATTTATATGGAGAAAAGGAAACAAATCTTAGAGAACTGGATACCAACAGCTCTGTTCTACTTTTCCTCTTGCAGTTTGTGTTTTACATTGACATACAGGGACAAAGCACCACAACCCCATACAATACTTACCTGTATGTGCATTTTCATTATCACTGTTTCAAGAATCACAAATGATGTTCTCAAAACCTCAAAAGGAACCTGACAATGTACTATCTAATGAATCTACCTCATGGTAAGGCTTGCCAGGAAGAAAATGAAAATCATAGCTGCTGCCAAACCTAGAATATCAGAGCATCCAGAATAGGAGCAGCAGCCCTTGTTTTTATCTTTACACGTGAGACTAGAAAATAATAGCTATGTACTCACCTTAACTTGGTATCTGTGTTATCTGTAGTCACCATTCATCATGTCTGGGTCTAGGATCTGACATCGGATCTGAGCCGGCATACTTTAGGAAACAGGTTAGCTCAAGCTCCTCCCCTCCCATGATACTCTGCTGTCCTCTAACCCCTCAGATCGAGTTTGTGCTGGAGAAAGAAGACAGCTAGAAGGAGCTTGCTATCAACAAAGGTTCACCGAAATCCTGCCAATCCTTCAGGGGGCTGGTGGGTGGGACTGTAATGAATGGTGACTACGGATAACACAGATACCAAGTTATGGTGAGTACATAACTGTTAATCTGATGTTATCCTAGTCACCATTCATCACGTCTTGGTCAGAGTCCCCAGCTACCCAAAAACACTGGGTGGCCTCAAGGAAGGACATGCTGAAGAACCGTGGATCCAAAGGAAGCCCTTCCTCTAGAAATCAGGTCAAGTTTGTAATGGGAAATAAAGGTATGAGGAGAAGACCACATTGCTGCTGCACAAATGTCATCCAAAGATTGTCAGGCTATGAAAGCCACCTACCTGGTGGAATGAGCCCTAACTGGTCCAGGCAAGGGAGAACCACATGAGGAGTAAATGAAGGAAATGAATTGATAAATCCAATGGGAGACAGTAATCTTTGACACCACTTGGCCCTACTTGTTAGGTGAAAAGGCCATGAATAATTGGTCTGAGAGCCAAAAGAATTTTGTTCTATGCAAACAGAAATGAGGCTAATGATGAACATCTAACGTATGTAAAATGCACTCACCTTTATTAGTATAATTAGGGAAGAACACCAGAAGTTGGACTGATTGATTGAGATTTGCTGCAGTAACCACCTTGGGCATAAAACAAGGATTAGGTTTCAAAGCCACTCTATCCTTATGAAATATTACGTAAGGTTTAATTGTGAGAGCCTGCAACTCTGATACTCTCTTAGCCGAGGTAATAGCCACTAAGAAGGCAGTTTTCCAAGAAAGAAATTTGAGATTGCAGGATACAGAAGGCTCAAAGGGGGACTTAGTTAAAGACAGCAGCACCAGAGAAAGATCCCACGGAGGAGAAGTGCCCTTAACTTGGGAGGGGGGGGTGACAAAAATACACCTTTCAAAAAGGCTTTGCAGAGTCGAGAAGATAAGGTAGGGACTACTGTTGAGATGAAAATTTGAAACTGCTGCCAATTGAACTTTGTTTGTAGAGAAACTGGCCTCCTCCTTAAAATTAGAGGCTAAGAAAAGGAGAATATCAGGAATAGTAGTTGAAAATGGATCAAGATTCCTGCGTGTCGTCCAGATGGAGAATCTCTTCCACTTACTTCTCTAAACTCTCTTTGTGGAAGACTTCTGGGAAGCAAGGATAATGTCCCTCACATGTGATACTAGCCTGGACTTCGACAAAATTACTGGAAGTGGACAAACCAAGCTGCCTTTCAGTGTGTCTGCAGATTCGAGAGTGCCCAACGTGACGGATGGGAGATTACATCTGGTATCGGACTGAGTATCCAAGGTGGGTGCTTCAGATGAGACCGTAAGATGAGGAAACCACACCTGCAGAGGTCAGAAGGAGGCAATGAGGATCAACTGTGTCCTGAGGTGTCTGGCTTTCTGAAGAACTCTGGGAATTAGAGGTAATGGTGGAAATATGTAAAGGAGACCCAGAGGCCAATCGTGAGTTACAGTGTCCCTAGGGGACTCTCCCTCTGGGGGGATCAGAGCAAAGTAACTGTGGCATTTGTGATTGACACGGAATGCAAACAGATCATAGTTCGGTTGGCCCCACCGGCAGAAGATCTGCTTCGCCACTAATGGATTCAGGGACCACTCGTAAGGGGTCAGAATAGCCCTGCTCAGCTTGTCTGCCAGCACGTTGGATGCTGAAGGAATATGCGTTGCAAGGAGAAAATGCCCTGAGGACACTGCCCATTCCCAAACTCTCATGGGCTCATGACACAGCAGATAAGAACATGTGTCCCCTTGCTTGTTTATGTACTATACAACAGCCATGCTGTCTGAATGAACTGCAATCGTTCCAAGAGGGATGTAGTCCTGAAAGGCTTACAATAACAGAAGAACTACTCACATCTCCAGAAAGTTTATGTGCAGTTTGGTCTCTGCATGGGACCACGTGCTTTGGGCCGTCTTTCCCTGAAAATGCCCACCCCAGGAGGGAAGTGTCCATGGTCACTGTGGACGTAGGACTAGGAGGAGAGAAGAGCCTGCCCTCCAAGAGATCCGGGGAATCCATCCACCAAGAAAGGTGCTTCTGACAAACTGTGGTGAGATGAGTGGGAACTGAAGGAGGGTGAGAAAGGATGGACCACGAGGGTCCATTGCAGCACCCTCATGTAATATCTGGCCGGCGGCACCAGATAAATGGCAGCTGCCATGGACCCCAATGCCCTGTGAATGAGAAATACTGGAGGACGAGTTTGCTCCAGAAGGATCCAAACATGAGATCAAATAAGAAGTACTCGTCGGAGAGGAAGGGCTGCAACCTCTGAGGTAGTGTCCAATTGCGTGCCTAGAAATTCCATCTGTTGAGAAGGAGTCAGGGAAGATTTGGCAAGGTTCACCGTTATCCCCAGTTGATCGAAGAAGTGAAGAATGAAATGTATGCTCTCCATCAGTTGATGCTTTGTGGGGGCTGTAAGGAGCCAATCGTCTAGGTAGGGAAACACCTGGAATCCCTGCAGCCTGGGGGGAGGGAGGGCTGTGGTGAGTCCAAAGGGCAGGGGTCTGAACTGGAAGTGATCGGCTCCTAAGTGAAAGCAAAGGAATCTCCTGGACCATCTGTCTATTTTGATATGGTAGTACGCGTCCCGGAGATATACAGAGCACATCCAATCATTCTTGTGCAAAAGAGGCACAATATACTGCACAGTGACCATCCAAAACTTCAACGTCTTGACAGACAGGTTTAATAGGCTGACGTCTAGAATGGGAAGCAGGTCCCGCCTTTTTTGGGTATAAAAAGAAGCAGGAATAAGTTCAGGATCCTCTCTGTCCTGTGGGGACCCTTTGGATGTCTCTTTTTCGAACAAGGTTGGAGACCTCTAGATGGGCTAACTCTCTCTGACTGGGTGGCATGTCTAGGAGAGTTCTGCTCTTTCGTGGGGTTTCTGAAAAGGGAATGCAATTGCCCCTGGATGTAATTCTTAGCAACCACTGATTGTTTGTGATACCTGTCCAGGTAAAGGGATGCACAATGCCAAGCGACCTCTGACTGCCTCCAGGGTAGGACAGTCAGGCAACACCTCAGGGGAGTTGAAAGGGTTTCTCAGAGAATGGTTCCCTGGAACCCTGGTTTTGTGGGCTTCCCCTGCCTCTAGGCTGGTGACTACCATTGAAACCTCTCTCACATCCCATGGAAGAGGAATCCTCATGAACTTCCTGAAAGGAAGTCTGTGACTTGCAGAACCACATCTTCCTATTACCCTTTTGGGTCTTACAAAAGGACCTTTGGGGAGTAGAAAATTTGATCCCGACAGCCAACAGTGTCTTCCCCTCTTGTCCACTGTGGATCAAAGTCTCCTTAATGCTGGGTCCAAAAAGGGTAGAAGCATCAAAAGGGGCATTGGTGAAAGATGCTTTGAAGGCCTCTGTAAACCCACAAATGCAGCCAGGCATGACGCCTGATGGCAATGGTTGTAACTGCCGCCCATATGGAACTCTCTGTGATGTTAGAGATTAACCTCATGGATGAGTTGACTATAGATGTAAGAGTGGCCAACTTGGGAGAAATGGAATTAAAGTCCTCTGCAGACATGGACTCTGCAAGGGAAGTTGAAGGTTCCTTAATCAAGTCCCTCTGGAGGCGGGTGAAATGAGTCAGGTAGTTCAAAGCTCACTGGGTGAAAGAAACTGATCTGAACACTCACTTTCCAAACCTGTCCAGTGCTCTCGGTTCATGACTGGGTGGGTGGACACACAAACTCTGCTCCACCAGCCCTTTCTTGGTGGTGGCAGCCACCACAATCGCATCAACATGAATCACCTTGGACCAGAAAGCTTTATCTGAAGGAGGGCTTAAAAATTTATCAGCTATTTTGAGCAGTAGCTCCACAGTATTGGGTTCCTTCCAGGTCCTGCTGGTGATGAGATTGATTAAAGGGTCAGCGGGGGGGGGCACCCAAGAGGTTGATGGGTTGTACCGAAAGCCTCCGCCCTTAGCTTTAAGGATCGCCAGTACGTCTCCAAAGGAGACATCATCGGGCGGCGACCTTGGGGACCCATCCCCCTCATCGGCATCCATGTCTTCTGTGGTGTCGGGGAGTTCAGATGCCTCCCTCTTACATGTCCTTTTCCAAGGAACTTCCTCTATGGGGGGATGATGGGAAGATTTGGAAGATGAAAAGGCCCTTGTAGGGGAAGCTCCCACCTGGAGGCTAGACTGGACAGGCGGACCGGGAGCAAGATGAGTCGGTCCACTCAAAATCTGGGGCTGGGGAGGAGCACAGTGAGTGGGGGAGGCTACTCTGACTGCAGAGAGGAATCTTTCCACTGCCTGGAATGTGGAGGGACTGGACAAGGTCCCATCCCCTACCATGTTGATACCACCACAACAGAAGAAGGAGCCAATCCCACCAAAACCCCCCAACCCTCCGGACAGAGCAGAACCAAAGCTGTCAAGCACCCAAGCACCGAGAGGCAGAGAATGGTCTGAAAAACCCGGGCCTGAACCCACCCCCACGGACTCTGGGGTGACAGCCCGAACCGGTGACCCCACCTGTCCCAGGGGAATGGAAACAGAAATGGCCATAGATCCTGATGGGGTAGGAACAAAAGTGGTCCCAGAGACCCCCATCACCTCCACACAGCACACCAGTCCCTAAGAGTCCAATCCCTGTAAGGTCCGATGAGGCGAAGGTATGCGGGGAGGGGAAGATGGTTCTCTGAGCCTGTGGGCTGGGGAAGCCAAAAGCCCCAACTCAATTTGAGCTTTTAGGAAGGACCACATCATCCTGTCCAGGTCTACAGGTAGGATGCTCCTGGACGACTGGGAGGAAATGGAAGACCTCACTGGCAAACCATGCCATGATCCAGAGGATTTCCTTCTATGGTCTGGAGAACAGCCCGTGCGTGGAGGGGTAAACAACTGATCCCCTTTTGAAGGTACCACAAGAAAATCTTCCACAATAATGGGATCCTGTACGGGTCTTGGATCCAGCCGAATCGGGCCTAAGGAAACCGGGACATCCGAGGAAGTAAATCTGGAATCCCTCGGATCTGAGAGAGTCTCATCCATAGCAAGCACAGTCTTGTTCGGATCCGAAGGCTTTGTACTAAAAGCCTTGGATCTGGGAATCGAGGGCAAAACCTTCGGATCCAAAGACCTGGAACCAGAGGCCTTGGATCTGGGAGTCGACTTTCTGGAAGCTCTTGTATCCGACACTGCAGAGGCTGGAGAAGGATCTGGGGACCTGGGATCTGACAGCCTGGGAAGCTTGGAAGGAATCTCTCCCAAAGAAGCAGAGGAGAAGGGGTCCTTTCTCTTATGCCTGGAGGGGCCTGATTTGGTCAAGGTTTCTTTGACCAAAGGACCCCCCCCCCCATCCTTGACCAAGCCTTTCAATAAAAGCTTGTTTCGATGGTCAACAAGGGCACTGGGTTTGAATGTGGCACAAATGCCACATTCAACCTCCAGATGGCCAGCGCTGAGACAATAGAGGCACTCCTCGTGAGAATCAGAGACAGGCATCGTCCGACCACAAGGAGCACCTCTTAAAGCCTAAAGGTTTCTCTGACATGGAGAAAGCTGGTACACAACACCAAGGGAACAGCCAAAGACCAAAACACAGGCCAAAGGTCCCAAACACCAAAATATCCATGCAAATTAACTAACCACTAGCTAACCTTTAAAAAATTAACAGAAAGGTTCACAGAAACCAACACTAACTACCCTTGAAAGGGAAAACAAAAAAGGGTGCCAAATAACTAACAGCAGAAACAGGAGGGTAATCTAGCAAGAAAACTAGTGATACAGTAAACTAAGTAATACTAAGTAAAAAAAGAACAGAAAACCTGCAAGAGAAATTCACCTACTCACAAATATCCAGAAATGCCACAATGAGCTGAGAGAACTGTGTCTGACAAGCAAAAGCAGCAAATGAGATCTGAGGGGTTAGAGGGCAGCAGAGCATCATGGGAGGGGAGGAGCTTGAGCTAAGCTGTTGTCTAAAGTATGACTGTTCGGATCCGATGTCGGATCCTAGACCCAGACGTGATGAATGATGACTAGGATAACATCAGATCTAAAGTTATATACTTGTCATAGCAAGAGATTTGCATGTTCCTTCATTTCATCCACTTCAAACTACTAGAGCTATGTGCCACAGGCTCCAGTCAGCACAGCACAGGTAACTTTCCCAGGTTGAAGCACCTCCCCTTACCCCTAATTCTCCAAGTTCTGCTCTTCCTCTGTAGATCTATTAAGCCTGCTCAGAAGCACAGCGCAATATTAATCTAAATTTTAAACACACACACAGCTCAAGCCTAAGATACCTCCTCTAGACTTTGTTCACTGTGGTCAGAAAAGGCAAGAAGGGTACTTTGAAGTGGTAAGATCTATTATTATATTAGGTACATAACTTTCATGTCTGTTGTAGACCAGTTCCATCCGCTTCAAATATTCAAGACAGAGTCCCAAGACATCCACTTCAGTGGTATCATGAAAGGATTCCTCGCAGCACTGTGGCCCCAAGGGAGGAGCAAGACTTGGAAATTACATCCACATCATGGTGTCTTATGAAAGGATGCAGCCAATGTCTCAGCTGTATAGACATCAACCAACAATATATTATGCAAAAAGCCTGTAATACTGCTGATCCTCTTACAGAATGCACTGTAAGAGCAACTGTAAATTTCATTGTTACACTCTGAGTAACAAAACTTAATGCATTCTGAAATCCCCTAAACAGTGTGACTTCAGACACCTTTGAACTCAATTAATTGGCAGCATAAGATGCTAACAGCTGCAAATCTTTGCAGAATGATTTTGTTCTCTCCAGATAAAATCTTAGCCATCTATGTGCAGCTGTGCAATGCAATTGATGCTTTCCTCTGCTTTAATAGTTTGGGAAGAAAACAAGCAGGCTGACTGAACTGAATAAAGACCAGTGTATACTTTTGGTATAAAAGTAGGAATTGTTCATCAGATCACTCTCTCCTTGTGAAACACTAGATAAAGAGGCTTAAACAGGCAAGATATGAAGTGTCAAGGTCCTTAATGCTAATGCTAGACCTCTACAAGAAACAGGATCTTCCATTACTAAAATTTTAAATAAGGCTTGGACAAAGGCTCAAAACAAGGTAACATTAGTTCTTTCAATACAAAATTAAAATTCCAGTGATGAAAAGGATCTTGAATGGTGGCCTGATCAAAGGATTTCCCCTCAGAAAAGTTTGGCATACTTTTAATGAGGCTAGAAGAGAGTCATGCAGTCCTTGTTGAAATTAGAAAATAATCATAGATGGCCCTTACTGGAAGAGCACCTAAGATTCATATTGCAAACTAAAGAAAGACAATCCAGGATGGCTGTAACAGAAGCCAGAACAGTCTGTCTCCCTGGAGGTGAACAGGGCCCCATATCTATCCTACTTGGTCTTGTATGTCTATCAGGCAGACTCTGACCAGAAGTAAGGACTGGAAAATCCTAGTTTGGCATTAGGTGTATTTAGCAATCAATGAATTTGGATAGGCCATATAATTAGTCTGACGGAATAAAGGTCTACATGATGATTGCTGGATGGGTAAGCCAACAGAGTCTTGCAAGACCTCAGACAAAAGTCTCATCACTGCCAGGAGATGAGACCAGAACAGGAAAAAACACACTTGCTGAGGCTAAAAGGGGACTCTCAGAATGATCCCACACTTGGTCTTTTTTGATTTCTGGAAAAATGTTTTTATCAAGGAAAAGGAGGGGAGGCACAAAGGAAACCCAAAGGCCATCTCTGAAACAGAGATTATGGAAAAGTTGATGTATTTCATGATGGCTGGAGATAAAAAAAACAAACACAGAAACAATCACAGAAAGGGTCCTTCCATTGATAGGAGGAGGATCATATATACATAGCATTACAGGACACCTGCTGATCCTGCCCACAATAGATGTGACTTTGCCAGTAATGCGGGTTGCAATCTGAAAGTGGTCTATAGACATAGCCCATTCCCAAGTTCTCACTACTTTTCAACACAGGGGATAGAAGTTAGTTCCCCAGCTTGTTAATGTATCACACAATACCCATACTATGAGTTGATGGCAACTGCATCTTGCAGAAATGAATTCTGAAATACTTGCAAAGTGATGAGGACTGCCTCATCTATAGGATGTTAATAAGCACACTGGTCACCACTTGTGACCAGACACATTAGAGTGTCTGCCCTTGACAATGCCCTGCACTACAACACTGATGAGTCCATTGGAGCTGTCAGTAATGCAATGAAGTAGGGCTACCCTGAGAAAGAATGGTGCTTAACAACCACCACTGAAGATGATTCTGAATGGGCTCTGGAAATTCATAGTCATTCAAGAGAATCCCTAATCATTGAGACTACTGAGATCTTAGGATATATTGTGACACACACATATGGCATCTGGTGTAGGGAATCAAAAAATGGTGCTTGCCATCGGTCTAGTGCTTTTAGGCAAAAGGCTGCAGGAATTGAATAGGACCAATAAGAGTAAAACAGTGGAGGTGGTACCTCATCATGGTCTCAGAAGTTGTTGGACTTTGTAGCTACAGAAGCTTCTACTGTAGTCTAACCTCATGTTTCCTCCTATTCTCTTTCCTCTCGGTTCTTTCCTGGGATAAATTACAGGGCCCATCCATCCAATCCTTGCACTAGTTTTCAACTACCATAGCCATGCTGTTGGCATCTAGACAGACTTTTAATCTCTTTCCTTTAATGTGTAGTGAGTAGCCAGACTGAAATATTGACATCTGTAGCATGACTGAACACTGTTTTCCATATTAGACAGTAAAGGCACTTCCTATGTGGATCCTGTCTGGTGATATGGTGACTGTAGGAACATTATGAAGGTTTAAACATTTTAGACAGTGATTGCAGTGAGCTTCTACAAATACAGCATGTAAGCATTTTGTTCTAAAATTATCAACTCACACTTAAAAGCTGGTGAGCAATTGATCAGATATGTCCTCTAATACCACTGTAATGACGACATGGTATTTGCACTCCAGGGTACAGGAGCTAGAGAGATCCAAGAAAAATTGAGAGAGGATCAGAGGCTCCCTAACGTAATTCATGAAACACAAGTAGTATAAAACCTTAAGACACTGTATTCCTTTTATGTGTTGGCTGATGATGTAAAAACAGGTGTTTTGTTTTCTGCACTGTAATGTCAGAAGTTGCAGCACTTTTGGCTTTGTGTGCAACACTAGTTCTACTGTGTCAGTTTAAGAGTTTTATGCCAGAAGCTGCCATGAAGAACTGCCAGTAAACCAAATCTGTGTGTAAGAAGTCTAAATTACAAATGACAAGCTGCCATCTTTGTTTTCCTATGATGGAATAGAAAACATGAGAAAGATGCACTTACAACTGAAACTACATTTCAGTACAGAATCATATACTATGTTAAATAAATGTGTAGTTTCACTGTCAGTTTCAACCGCCTAATCCTCAGCAGCACAACTATCATATGATGTGTCACAGTGGCACCTAAATTTACTTAAGACACTAGAGGGATTCATCATGTCATTTGCTTACAAAGCTCATGGGTGAAGTTTGCATAAAGCACTTGCTGATGCATCATATACTTGTGGGAGGAAAACTGGTAAGAGTGGGAAGCGGCATCAACTGATTTTGTATTAAGTGCAACATGCAGGCATGATCAATCTTGGCCAAACCAGATGATAAAGCTCAGACTACATAAAAACTTAATTTTTATTCACTGGTGAAGTACAGAAACCACAGCTTGATAGAAAAAATATTTGGATTAAAGAGGTGATAAATATAGATGAATTTACAACCCAAAGCAGGCCACTGGTGACGGAAAGTACAGTTCTGTTAAATCTTCACAGCATTAAATGTCCTTCTCTTCACTGTTGCAGTATTCTTTACCTAAAGGACCTCCTGCCAAGGATATCACAACATCTGGCCAGCCTGGAAGGCAAGAAAAGTATACAGCAAGAGCTAGGCTAGAACAAAGGGAATGAATATTGCAACAGAGAAGACAAGGACATCTGCTGTTATGGTAAGATTTTACAGAACTGAACAATGTCCTTCCAAATAACTATTGCAGCATTCATTACCTGAGGGAGAGTATAAGTGCTCAAGAGGAAGCCTGGGAGGAGGAAGGCATTGAAGAACCCTCTACAAACCCATACAGGACAGCCCTAGCAAAGCCTGGCCTAACCCTTGAAATAACATCCAACTTGTAAAGCTTAGTGAAAATATGAACGGAGGACCAAGTAGCAGCCTCACGGATAGTACTGGTATCCAGGCCCTTGAAAAAAGCACCAGAGAAGGCAGCTGATTTTGTAGAATGTGCCTTTACCAATGTAGAATGACATTTTCTATGAAAAAAGTAACAAAACAAATGGCCTTAGAAATCCAGGAGGAGATGGTTTGCCTAGAAACAGTCAAACCAAAAGTCCTGAGATAAAAGGAAACAAAATGCTGCTCAGATTTGTGACTTAATTAAATTTTACCTAAATAATTTCTGAGCTGTCTAAGAACCTTCTCACTGGCAGACTGCAGAGAAGGAAAAAAGGAAGGAAGATGAATAGACTGATTAAGGGACAACTCACTGACCACCCTGGGCATAGAAGGATTAGTACAAAAAGACACCCCGTCTCTGGGAAAACTAAGAAAGGAGGAATAGCAAGGAGAGCCTGAAGTTCAGACACCCTCTTGGCTGAAGTGAAAGCCAAAGGAACATTCTTCCAAGTACAATCTTTTAAGGAAGCTGAAGAAGCAGGCTCTAAAGGAGCCTAAGTCCATTTTTCAGTGACCCAGGAAGGTGGAACAGGCTTCCTGGGATGCCCAATAACAAGGACGCCTTTAGGAAATTGCTTGACCTCAGATCTAGAGGCCAGAGGAGGATTCAAAATAGAAACTGCTGACAAGTGAACTTTAACTGAAGAATATGCCAACCCAGGAAAGAGCAGTTCACACAAATAAGAGAGAACCAGAGGTGCCTCCACAGAGAGGGGATCCTGATGACGAGAGTGGCAACAGACAGAAAATCACTACAATTTGGACATATATGATTTCATGGAAGTGAGCTTCCTGGCCTCCTGCAGAACCCGAAGAACATCTTCAGAACAGAGGTGTCTAAAAGGGATCAAAAACCTATCACCAACAGCGTCAGTTGAAGAGTGGGCAAGTGAGAGTACATAAGAGATTCCTTGTCATGTGTGAGAAGATCCACCCCGGTGAGGTAACTTGTGGTGATTGCCCCTGGCCAAGTAAGAAAGAAGGGGGAACCAATGCTGTCTGGGCCAAAAGGGAGTCACTAGCAATACCTGGGACAGTCTTGCCTTATCTTGTGCAAGACTTGTGGTAACAGAGGAAATGGAGGGAAGGCATACAGAAACATCCTCTTCCAAGGAAAAGGGAGGGTTGTCCACTTTCCAAGCCAGAGAACTTTGGACTCTGGAACAGAAGAGAGGAAAAGTACAATTGTGTAACAAAAGGAAATACAGTGGGAGATTCACTTGGAGACACTTTGCATGGAGACTGGTTTTCTTTCAGAGCCCAAGGCAAAGGAAACTAACAGTTATTCTGATTTTCTGAAAATTTTAGTTCTGTCAAGGTAGTAGCGAAGTTGCCTGTGTACATCCAAGGAATAAAGAACTCTTTCCCCCTGGTTTAGGGAAGAAAGTAGGCAAGTGTATGGCTTGATTCAGGGAAATGTTCATGACCACCTTAGTCATAAAGGAAGGGTTAGTTCTGAGTGATACTCTGTCTGGGTGGAATACAAGAAAAGGGTCCCACTGCCATAAGGGCTTACAACTCAGAGACCCTTCTAGCTGACGTGATAGCCAGTAAAAGGGCAGTCTTCTAGGTCAAGAATTTTAAATCAGTGGAAGCAGATGGTTCAAAGGGGGGCAAGGTAAATTTTTCTAGAACAAAGTTGAGGTCCAAAGGAGAGGTGAGCTGCCTCCTGGGAGGTGTGACATGTAGCGCTCCCCTATGAACCTGTTTCATTAGGGGGTGGTAAAAGATAGGAGGAAGAGTAGGGATGGGGGCTGAAATGTCAGAAGCATGTATTTTAATGGATGAGAAGGACAGGCCTTTGTGCACCAAGATAGTCAGGTAATCGAAAATGGCTGAAATGTTGGTCAAAACAGGGTTGAGGCCTTAATGCTGACACCAAATACAGAACGTTTTCCACTTGGCAGAGTATGTTTTCTTAGTACTGGGTCTTCTAGACTGTTTGAGGATATTAAGCACTGACTGGTCAGTGAGTGCTCAGGGTACAATTTTGATGAATTATCCAGGCTGAGAGTTTGAAAGTCTGCAGGTTGGAGTGCACGAGTTTTCCCTTTGCCTGAGTCAGCAGATCCACTCTTTGAAGTAACTGCCAAGGCTTTTCTTTTGTCAAACTCAGTAGCAGGGGGTAACCAGTGCTACCTGGGCCAGTCTGATGCTATCAGGATGAGCCTCGGTCCTTCTTCCCTAATTTTTAAGAGGACCCTTGAAAGGATAGGCAGAGGAGGAAATTCATAAAGAAATAGGTGGCTCCAGAGGAAGGAGAAGGCATTTGTCCTCCAGACTGTACGAAATTTGCTTCTGGAACAGAATCTTTTTAGCTGAGCATTTTCATCAGTGGCAAAGAGGTCTACTTGAGGGGATCCCCATTTCTGGACTATGCCGAGAAATGTTTCCCAATGCATCAGCCACTTGTGAGGATCCATTAAGTGTCTGCTAAGGTGGTCTGCTAGACTGTTCTGTGCCCCAGGAAGGTACTGAGCCATCAGGTGCAATCCCATAGCATCGTCTCTCTCCCAGATCTGCACTGCCAACTGGAAAAGAGGGTAAGAGTGGGTGCTCCTTTGTATGGAGGAAGAGTCATTGCTGAACTGTGCTAGGGCCCTATGGCCTAGACTCCCCAGCCTAGGTGTTCCTGAGGACGACTGCCTTGCCCTGTGAGATTGTTGCTGCTGTATATCCTCTCTCTTTGGGTTTTCCCCTCTGAATGGGTTTTGATTGGGAGAGAAAGGACGAATGCTCAGTGGAAAAATTCCTACTGAACCTAGGTGGCTGTACTTGGAGGGAGCCTTTGACAGTTTGCATGGATTTTGCTTTATCCTCTTTTTTAACACAGCCTCAGCCTTTGGTCCCAAAAGGGTGCCCTTATCCAGGTGTTCATCTAGTAGTTTAGATTTGACATGTTCTGGGAACATCTGTTCCCTAAGCCAAGCATGCCTTCTAATGACTGAGCCAGAGAGAGCAACTCAAAAAGCTACCTCTAGGGCATCATATCCATAGTGCAGGGAATGCCTAGCTACCTAGGAACTGGAATGGCAGAGATCTACAATTCCTTGGCAGTGTTCTTGTCCTCCAGGGAAGATATCTTTTGCTTTACTTTTTCCAAAATACTCTGCTGGTATTTTATCATATGGAATTGGCAGTTGAGGGCCATTATGACCAGGATAGAGGAAATGTAAACCTTCTTCCCAAACCTGTCAAGGGTCCTGCTTTCTTTGTCTGTAGGTAATGGGTTTTTAGAAGTATTAGCCCTAACTCCTTTGGGGCCAGGAATGACAACCTCTGGGTCAGCAAAGGGTTTTTTAAAAAGGAATTTATGAGAGTGCAGTACCCTGTAAAACCTGTCTTGCTTGCAAGGAGCTGGGGGAACACAGTCTGGATTGAGAGATGATTCCAAAACTGGAGTGACAGCTAAGGGCTTGTGCTGTGTGAGGTCAAGGAATGCCCTGAACCTTGTTCTAGATTGGGAGGTATTCATGTGCCTGCCACTGGAAAAACTCTCTCATGGCATGGAGTGACTCCCCAAAGGTAATGTCCTTAGGGGGTGAAGCAGAAAGTAAAACCTCTTCTGAATCAGAATCCTCAAAGGAGGTAAGGAAGGGTTCCTCTTCAAGGACAAAATCCTCCTGATCAGAGTCTTCATCTGAAGCATGGGGTTCTGAAGAGGTCTCAGATGTAGAGTCTCTTCTTCCTTTTTTCTGGTGAAGATTTGGGGGGGTTGCCTGCCTCTGACTAAAGAAAAAAGGTCTTTGACTAACCTGACCAAATCCTGCTGATAAGATGTGAGATGGGAGCGGATAGGCCTAGGCATAGGACCTGAGGTCGAGCTCTTCTTAGGTGTAGCTTTGGCCTTACGCCTGTGCACGTCTGCTACTTTGATGTCAGCTCTTTGAAAGCAATAACCAATGTTGGCTGACCCCCCAAAGGAACGTTGCCAGTTGAGGATCATTTGCTGGAAGCTGAGGTCTGCTGAACGACTCTGTACCCAACCAATGAACCAACTGTTAAGGCCTCGGTTGAAATTGTGGGACCCTACAGCATGTCAGACACCAAAAGAGTCTTGACAGATGCCTGTGCCACCACCTCACTCACAGAATAGGGCTGCAAAGGCACCTCTCCTTCCTCTGATAATGAGACATGGGGAAATGGAGTATGGAGAAAGGTTGTTGTCCAAGGCCCTATGATTGTTTTTTTCTTCCTTTTATCTCTTAGGGAGCTCAACCTCAGGACGACCGACAGATGCCATCTTGCAAAGGGAAGTGGGTTTCTGACTAAGGTGCTTAGACAAGATTTTGTCCCTACACCTTATAGTCCTAGAATTGAAACAGCTGCACAAATGGCAATTAGGGACATTGTGGTTTGGGTCTAAACAAATGACACACATGGTATGAAAGTCTCTGCGTGAGATTTATTTACCACAGTGGAGACAGTTGTTAACTTTATCTGACATGAGTCACACGTAAGAAAGAGTTCCCCAATGGGTTATTTACTTTTAGAAGATTTCTCACTCTGGTGCAGACAGACCGATGCACTCACAACTGCTTCAGGCTCTGAAAGACTAATGTCATGGCACTGGCTGGATCTTTTTATACCCAACCATACTGATGTCAGTAGGGTGTCCGCCAGCCCAGGGAGGAAGGAGTTATTTTTACTCTGGTAGTCGGACCGACCAAGAGTTTATGAAGTAGGAAATGCTATAAGTCAGGACTGCAACAGTGAAACACGAAGAACATCCGTGTCCATTCAAAGTGAAGGCAAAAAGATATACCTGAGGAATACCCCACCAATGGACAATATCCAGGAACACATCTTTGAAGTATCCATTCATGAGCTTGTGTGCCAGACCTGCTCAATAAGCATGCCTCTAGATTGTGCTCTAAGGGAATGTAAACTGCCTGAACAGTCACTTGATACTGGATAGCAAGACCCCAGATCTGAAGAGCTAATCTGTAAAGAATATAGGACCTTGTGGCCCCTTGCTTGTTGACATACTACATCACAGTGGTGTCTGTAAAAACTTTGAGGAGCTCAAGATGAAAAGAATGAAAAAGCTGAACAACCAGAAGGAGAGAACTCATCTCCTTTATACTGACGTGGTCTGATCTCTGTTGAGGAGGCCAGAGACCCTGAACCTTGAGGATGCCACAGGAGGCACACCACCCCATCTTAGCCATCTGTAAAGAGCTCCTGAGTTCAAACTGGAGCTTGAAAAGGAAGCTCCAGGTTGACTGAAGCTTGAGCTTCAGACAGGGAATTAAAGGTCCAGGGAGGTCCACGGGGTGGCAATACTGAAGTCACATTGAACTGAAGTACCACTGAAACTTCCTCATATAGAGCCTGGCGAGCAGGAGCATGGAATGGGGAGAATGGTGGAAGCCATGAACCCGTAAACACTGAGAAATTGTGAACGCACAGAAAACAACAAACCAAAATGAAAAATGAAATGGCAAGTGAGAAGGCTGTTGGAAAACACCAAAAGAGCACTCCTCTAAAAGTCCAGCTAGTACACAAAGCGCTTTTCGTTTGACTAAATATTTAGACTTCTTCAGATGAATACATTAGTTTCAAATCAGTCCTTTTAAAGTCCAGGACATAAAGTCATGTGTTCTTAACACTCCAATAGTGACAAAATTACACTTTAACTCCCCTCCCCCTGACTTGTAATTCTATTAAAAACTGACAATACCATTCACACATTCAATCTTCGTAAACCTGTATTTACTACCTATTATTCCCTCCTTCAAACATACCCAACATAAAAAATATTTGTAAGTATGACAATGTAATGCAATGTAAATATAGGTATAAATACAATGTCCCTATAATTAAAAAATAAACATGCATATAAAATATATATATATATATATATATATATATATATATATATATATATATATATGTGTGTGTGTGTGTGTGTGTGTGCGTGTGTGTGTCTATACCACTCCAATGCCTCATTTTCTAAATATAAACATCAACTATTCCTAACCGTTTTGTTATGGCCTTATCTTGTTAAGCTTTTTAATTTCAAAGCACATAAAATTGAACATGCCTCGTTGAGACCTGGATAGCTATAAGCATTTAACAAAATTTGCCAATATAATTCCAATTCATTCAGTTTCAATGAATTAAGCCCCCCTCTAATATCTGGTAGGATCTGGTCAATTACTTGAAAGCTGAAAGAATGTGTACTTTCTTGCTTAATATGTTTGGCCAGTGCATTACCTCTTGACATGGCATACTAATGTTTGTTTATACGTTCTCGAAATTTATGCTCAGTTTTGCCTATATAAAATGCGTAGCAGGGTTTGCACTGAGCCAAATAAACTACCATTTTAGAGTTGCAGTCAAACTTCTTATTTATCCTGTACTTTGTACCTCTAATTTCAAATGACTGGCCGACTTCTACAACTCTACACTGCAGACACATCCCACATTTGTGCATCCCTTTATGTTTTACTTCTGTATTAAGTGGGTGCTCTAATAGACTTTTCAGGTTCTGTCCCTTACGAAATATAACCTTAGGCCTAATTCCTAATTTTAACCATGCTGTGGGGTCACCCATCACGATGTTCCACTTTTTCTGTATTATATTTGGAATATTACCTGCATCAATATTAAAAGTTGTAATAAAACTCATTGAAAATTTGTTCATAGGTTCATACTAGGCTATCTGCCCTAGGGCATTTATAAGCCTAGCCAGAGTGTTTGGCTTTCGCCACCCATTTTAAATTAATTTTGCTATGCCCTTTTTCGAGGTTAGTATACATCGCCTCTGTCTAACAGTGACACAGAAGTGATACCCGGGGTAAACCTACAATCTCCCATCCACTCATCAAGATTCCTCTTGAAGAGAGTCAATGAGGGACTCTGCCTAACCTGGTCTGGGATTTTATTCCAGAGTGAAGGGAGCCTCTGGGTTATGAATCTGTCCCTCCAGCATGTCTTATTTATTTCAGTGCTGCGGTTCAAGTCTCTCGAGCACGTAGCTCGATGGGATTTGGATTTTCTGAGGTGCAGCATGTCCATTAATTCTGGGTTGGACATGGCTTTATACGCCAGGCACAGATCGCCTCTGAGCAGGCGGTATGCCACTGAGTAGAGCTGGAGTTTCTTTAACCGGGCAGCATATGGCATCTGTTTGAGCCCTATGATCCTCTTGGTGAGGTACTTTTGGGGTCTTTCCAGTTGCTGCAGGTGTCTGGTAAGGTACATCCCAAAAGGGGCATTGTACTCAATTATGGGCCTGATGAGTGATGAGTAAAGAGGCACGATGACCTCCCCTGATCTAGATGTGAATCCCTTCATGATTAGTTGGGCTATATAAAATGTTTTTCTAACCACTTTGGCCAAGTGGTTGTCAAATGAGAGATTGCTATCAACTTGGGTCCCCAGGTCCCTAATTACTTCTTCTGTACTTAATGGATTACCACCTATGTGGTAATTTGTGGGAACTTTGTTTTTGCCAAAGGGGATGACTATACACTTTTTGGCGTTTAGCTTGAGGCCATGGCTCTGGCACCAGTTGTCTGTTTCTATGAGGCCCTTTTGGAGGATGCATGTGTCGGCTGGAGAGTCGATTATGGCGCCCAGTTTGCAGTCATCTGCGAACTTAGTCAGCCACTGTCCTTCCGTGTTGGCCTGTACCTCCGAGAAATATATACCAAACAAGAGAGGTCCTAGGACTGAGCCTTGTGGGACGCCACTTGTAACTGGTTTGGAGTCTAACATGGCTCCAGCAATTCTATCCATGTGGGTTCTGCCCTTGGGCCAGTTTGCAACCCATCTAGTGACATAGGGGTTTATATTTAAGCTGGTGAGCTTATCTATAATGCCCGAGTGGGGTACTGTATTGAAGGCTTTTGCGAGGTCCAGGTAGGCTGTGTGGACCACCTTCCCCTCGTCAATGACCTTGGTGACTGTTTCAAAGAAATCAACCAGGTTTAAGAGGCAGGATCTGCCCTTAACAAAGCCGAACTGGGTAGGATCCAGTGTCTGTAGGTCCCCAATATCTTTATTTATGAGGTCCATGATGATCCTTTCCATAGCTTTGCAGACCAAGCTAGTCAGGCTTATGGGGCGATAGTTTCCAGGATCCGTTGAGGCACCACCTTTGTGGAGAGGGACCACTGTTGCTGTACGCCACTCTTTGGGTACATATCCTGTAGTAAGGCTGAGATTGAACAGTAATTTTATGTTTGGGTTTAGCTTTCTTGGAGTTCATGTAGGACGCAGCCCGGGACATCGTCTGGTCCCATTGATGCTGTGTTTTTTGCTTTGGAGAGGGCAGCTCTTACCTGAGCATCTGAGATGTCAGGGGGGCAGAACTCTGCTGGGATAAATATTTGCCCTTTTGGTGGGGGGGGGGGTTTGCGCTGAACCTGTCAGCTAGGATGTTGGCAATGTCTGTGGGTTCAGTGTATTTTTTGTCATTTTGGACGAATTCTGAGCATATCTGGGAATTCCCACCCAGGTTCTTAACATAACTAAAGAAAGCCTTGTGATTATCCTTAGTGTCCTGTACAATTTTTCTCTCGAAGCTGGCCTTAGACGATTTTATGAGTGCCCGTAGTTTTTGCTAATACTGATCAGAGATGCCTTCCCTTTTTGGGATTTTGCTCTATCATGTAGTAGCTTCCTCCTTCTATTGTATAGTTTGTTTATGGCTGGGGTCCACCAGACAGGATGTCTGCCTTTGGAGGATTGGGTCTTGGTTTTATTTGGGATTGCATGATCCATGCATTCCTGAAGGTGTTCATAGAATGCGTTTATAAAGGATTCTGCGGTCTGGGCCGTATTTTCCACAGGCCCGGGGCTTTGAAGGATTCCACCTCAGTTTTGAGGAGTGTGAAATTTGCTTTAGAGAAGTTTTTCACTGTGGTTTTCAGGGCAGGGGGTGGAGTTGGGATGTGAATATCCAGTGAGATTAGTTTATGGTCTGATCTTACCAGTGAGGGATACACTACTGGTCTAGAGCATAGAGTCCCCATGTTTGTGATGATCAGGTCCAGTATGTTTTCCCCTCTTGTGGTAGTGGTAACAAGTTGTTCCATAGCATTTGAGTTTATAAATTCTAGGAACCTTTGGGCTAGGGTGTTGGAGCTAGAGTAATGCTCCCAGTCTATATTTGGGTAGTTGAAGTCGCCCAATATAATGGTGTTTGGAGAGACCTTCATATTTTCCAGTATTCTCAGGAAGGCCGAGTGGGGTTCCTGGGTTTGGGAGGGTGGTCTGTAGCAGGCTATAAACTGGAAGGCATTTTTGCCCACTGTTAGCTGCATATGGATAGTCTCTGATGCTTCGTGCGGTGGGTGTCTTTGACGAATATTGATACTCCCCCTCCTTTTGTGGTATGGTCCACGTTTTGGGGCCGAAAAGCATGGTATGAGGTATAACCTGGTAGTGCTGGGGTGCTCTCGGGAGCCTTGAACCAGGTTTCTGTTACTGCACAGATATCGATGTTCTCCATGCTAAGGAGAGTTTTGAGTGTGTGCATCTTGCGGTTTAGACATCTGGCATTGAGTAGCATTACTCTTAGTTTCTTATGTCTTGTGATACCTATGGAGGTGGGTTTGTCTTTTGAGCCTCGCCTAAAAAAGGCACTATGGGGGTAGCAAGAGCCTTTGCCAATATCCGAAAGCCCAGAGGTGACAGGTGCAAGCCGTCCCTAGCGAAGCATCGTGGCTTGTTGAGCATGTCATCCCAGGCTGACAGGCATTGGATCCCCTTTGAATGACACCAATACTTAAGCCAATTGTTGAAATTGATCATCTTGTCTTCATATTGTGGCATCATTCTTGGTGAGGGTAAGATGCTACTCAAGGTCAGGGTCATACCGGCCTGGGCTACATGCTCAGAGAGCTCCTCTATGTCTCTTTTCATGTAGTCCAGGGAGGTACGTCTCAGGTCATTCACACCAGCATGGACAATGACTGAGTCATATTTGTACTTGCCTTTGGAGTGACCTGAGTGCTTGTGTTATGTGGCGGATCCTAGCGCCCGACAGGCAGCTCACCGTGACCTTCTCCTTGTTTAGCCAGGTGAGCGGGACATCAGTGTGCCTGATGATAGAGTCACCTATTACAAGTGTATCAGGTGTGTTGTTTAGCCTTAAGGGCTGTGACTGTTCGGCACACTGGCTTTGTGAGTTATGTGTTGCACGTGTTTTGTTTTGGGGTAGTGGTTGCTTGGGTGTCTGCTTTGGAGGTCTCTGCTGCTTAGGCAGATTTTTATTTAGAGCCTCCGAGTATGTTTTTGTGTGTTTATGTGTTTGGTTTGCTGTCGTGGTAGGTCTATGTGAGACTGGAATTGTAGTGAGTGTGGTTTCCTTCTCCTCCTGACTGGTTTCGCCAGTATTGAGTTGAGAGAGCTTAGCCTCCAGTATGGCTATATGGTTGCATCTCTCACATGTGTTGGAATTTGTTGGGAGGAGGAGAGGGTTGTCTGTGTACATGAGGCAGTTGTAACATTGCCTCAAGATTCCCAGATTCACCAGCTGGACCGGAGAGGAGATTGACAACTGACCTTTGGACATGCTAGAATAGTATTGGGAATTCCTTGATAACTGAAAAAAAGGGCCAATGGGGAACGAGGTACTCAAGGGGAGTTTGTGAGGGTGTAGTGCTTTTAATATTTTAGTGCTGACTTATATAATTGCTTTAGTGAGCAAGTGCCAGGTAACTTAAATGCAATGTGTTACAGGTAACTTAAATGCAAAAACGACAAACAGTAACTTTCTTTCAAGTGAAACATGGAAATAAGTACAGTAAGCAATGCAGATATCACTAGGGATCCACAGAAGCGCTGAAAAGCCGCGTTTCAGGGAAATAACAAGCAAACAAGCAGCATACAAATAAAGCTAGATTCAGCAGGCCTGGATCTAGTCTATGCTACAGCAAACAAGGTGTACCAATTTCATTAAGAAACAGTTCAAATATGCAGGCACTATAAGCCTTTAACCAGAAATTCCCAGCTCAGAAGGGCAGAGTCCAGCCTCTCCTCCCACAAGAGTGCAGACCACGAACCTTCTTAATGTAAAATAACTGGCCTGAAGCCCAAGTGCTTAAACCAGAACTAATACACTTTTAGAATAACAGACACTGAGCCCTCAATCAGCAGTTCACAACTTAGAAGGATGTAAGCTACCTGTCCTGCCACCACAGTGCAGGCCATAAACCTTCCTAATGTAAAACAACTGGTCTGAAGCCCAAGTGCTTCATTACTTACTTGTGGTATATTAATTGTTATTGTGTTTCCTGATTTCCTCAGGAAGGGTGAATATTTACCCTCCTGTCTTTTTATGTTCACCTCAGCTATGAGGTGTTAAAAGTCACTTTCAATAGCATCTTCATGAATACTCTAAACTCCTTAGCTCCCTCTAGGAAGATCAGAGTAAAATCAAACCATGCTCCCTGGCTCTCCAAAGGGACTAGATCCCTTATAAAACAAAGAGATCGTGCTTGGAAAATCTGGACTAAAACTGAACCACCACCCTTTCTTCAAAAATACAGGCAACTGAGGAACCTTGCAAAAAACATACAACTAATGACAAAAAGTTATACTATAGCTCTGTTCAGCTTAACAACAAATCCAATCCTTGAAAATTTTGGTCAACTCTCAACAACATCCTCTATCCTGGAAAGCCCTCTAATCCCTCCCCATATCCTAACTCTTCCTCTCAGGAAACAGCTACCCTCCTGAATAAACACTATCTCTTCCATCCAAAATCTGGTAACCTCTAAGCCAAACTCTACTTCGACACCCACCCCTCCAAGTCCCACTAACACAACTTTATTTATTTATTTATTTATTTTACATTTGTTATATATGTCCATTTTCAGTAGAGGCCCGGGAGAAAAAAAAAAATGGAAATGGAATTTTTTTTTTTTACCGTGGTAGTAATGTGTATATGAGATAGCATTTCACTACATAGATATTAAGAAAAAAAAAGTTGAGGAGGTGTAGTAAGAAAAGAGAAGAGAGAGGAGAGAAAGTTTTATCTGTTTGGTACAGGGCAAAGCCATTGACTATTGAGATGGATAGTTAGTTGTCTTTTAAAAAGTGAGAGTAGACAAAGATGTGATATAACAGAGTTGGAAAAGGCAGTCCCCTGCTGAGTTATTAGGTTTGGGATTATAAATCAGTAGTTTGTTTGAGGCGTAGCTGTTTCATGTTCTTGTAAGGTATAACAAGGTTAGAGAGTATTGGTATTTTAGTTGGTTGGTGTAGAATTTTGTGAGCTATTAAGAGCTGTTGAAGTATTAATTTGTTGGGAAATTCAAGCCAACCTAGTTGTCTTAGGTTCAGGCAGTGATGAGTTGAAACTGGGATCCTGTAGCGAATCTAGCAATATTATAGTAGGATGTAAGTTTCTTCAGGTTGCTTTGGGAGAGATTAGTATAGATGGGGGAGGCATATAGAAGAGTAGAGATGAGGTGAGATCTAGCTAAGATGGTTCTTGTTTCATGTGTAAGGAAGGGTTTGAATCTGTAGAGAGAACCAATTTTTTTTAACTACTTTTATAGTGTTGTTGATGTGTGAGTCAAAGTTTAGATTGTTGTCAACAGTTATTCCTAGTAATTTTGTTGTTGAGTCAGGAGAAATGAGAGTGCTATCAGTGGATGTGAGAGAGAAATTAAGTGGTGTACATTTACGGTAGGTGGGAACAGTAACAGTTTGGTTTCTTGGGGGGGGTTGGAGAAGAGGCGATCAGAGAACCATTTTTTTTCAAGAAGAAAAGGCTTTTTGGGTAAGAGACTGAAGTTCATTTTGAGAGGTGGCAGTGCAGATTATAGTAGAATCATCTGCATATTGTATGCAAGTGGTGTTAGGGATAGCTGATTGGAGTCGTTAATAAAGATTGAAAATAAGAGGGCCTAGGATAGACCCTTTGAGGTACGCCTAAAGAGATAGGTAGGAGATTAGATAATGAATTCTTCCAGAGTACTGCCTGCTGACGGTTGTCAAGATAAGATGTGAACCAAGTTAAGGACGGGTTGTCAAGTGAGAGAGATTTTAGTATGTGTAGGAGGAGTTTATGATTAACCTTTAGATAAGTCAATGAAGACTGAGGATGATAGTTGTGGTTGATGGTGTTGGTAAAGGAGAGTAAGGCAGTGGTAGTACTGTGGGAAGGTCTGAATCCATGCTGGCTGTTAGCAAGTAGACTGTTTTGGAGAAGGTGGTTAAGAAGTTGTTTGTGGATACATTTCTCCATAATTTTGGCTAGAGGTGATAGTAGGTTTGAAAGGTCATTACATTTTTGTGTAGTGGGATAATGTGAGATATCTTCCAGATAGAAGGAATATTCCTTCATTAATAGATCTATTTATTAGAATAGAAATAGGTTCAGCAGGAAGTGTGTCTGCAGAGGGGGTGGTAGGTTTAAGTTTTTGGAGCAGAGATGAGATAAAGGATGTAGATATAGGTTGTAAGTGAAGAGTAGGAGGAGTATTTGTGGTAGGTAAGAGTAGTTTAGAGGTGTCAGGAGATAGGTGACTAGCAAGAGTTTGGATGGTATTAGTGAAGAAAGAATTGAAGTCATTGGCAATTTGTGTGGGATTGTCTGGATTAGAGTCCTGAGGGTTGGGTGTAATAGACTGGCTTGGGGATAAGAGATTATTTATACTGGCCCAGAATTTTTAGGTTCATTTTGGAGGTTTGTTGTAATTGAAGGTAGTAGTTCTTTTTGTCTGTCAGTATGGCTTTTTGTACTATTCATTGGTGGTCTGATAGGTTTTTGTGGTATGCCATTTTGCCCAAGATTTGTTTCTAAGAATTATTTTTGCCTAGTACTGTTGGTCAGCCAGGGTGCTGCTTTAGCTTTAGTTCTCTAAAAGTACGACTTGGGGCATGTTGATCCAGGATAGACAAGAAAGTGGAATTAAAGTAATCTACTGCCTAGTTGAGTGGGAGATATTTTATTGGGGACCAATTACATAGTCTTAACTCAGTTAGAAAATGCTCAATGTTAAAATGCTAGGGTTCTGTAGGTAGTAGGTAAGATTAGGTTGGTTTTATGTCTAATAATATATGTTAATGAGTGGTCACTTAGGTCTTCTGGTAGGGTACCTGCTTGGTAGTTCTGTTGGGGAGTATTAGTGAGGATCCAGTCTAAGGTGGTTTCATTATTGTTGGTTTTGTTAGTTCTAGTAGGACTATTGATGAGTTGTATGAAGCCATAGAGGTTAATATGGGAGGTAGGATTTGTATTGTTACAGGTAAACCAATCAATGTTAAAGTCACCTAAGACAAATGTTTCTTGTGGGAGGTTGGTGGAGAGTGAACTGAGGATACATTCAAGGGTATTAATGTTATTTCCTGGAGGAGATAAGCACAAATGATATTTATAGCTTTGGAAGTGTTGAGTTGAAGTTTGGAGCTGATTATTTCGCATTATTTTCTATGGTAAGAGTCAGATTGAGATTACTAAGCTGGAATTTTGATTTTACAAATTGCTACCCTCCACCACTTTTTGACAGTGTGATCAAGTCTAATGATGCTATACCCAGGTGGATGGTTGGCTTGAGCCATGTTTCAGTTAAACATAAAATGTCAAATTGATGGATTTCTAGGAGGGCATGGACTTGAGTAATTTTATTGCAAATGTTAGTTTTCAGGGGCAATAGAGAGAGGAGTTGCTAGATATGGAAGATATTAGAGAATGAGGTTTGTCTTGTTTTAAGTTTGTAAATACAGTTAAATACTTTCCTGATAGGTGAGATTTAAGAGGTGAGAGATAGTGACAAGAAAAGATAAAAGTGATAAGGAGATAAGTAATTTAAGTTGTGAAGGAAGTTGTACACATTGTAAAGATAGGGATAGTGAACAAAGGGATAAGAAGTAGAGTATGGGTACAGATGGGGAAGGGTAGGAAGATTAGGTAAGAAGGGGAGGAGCTAGATATGTTAATTAGTGGGTGTGTGGTACACTTCAGAGGTTCAACGTGGATAATTGAGTAAACAATTTGAGTGGATTGAAGAAGATTGGGATTTGGGGGCAGGGTAGGGGAGCGGAGTGAGCCCGCAGGGCTAATTCTAATTACTTACATCAAATCTCTACTACTCAAGCTAAAACCTTGCTCTCCTTCCACTGACCATCTCCTACATTCCTCAAACTTGCTGCTGACTCAATTGCCTATCCTGTATCTATACTAATTAATCAATCTATTCTGGAATCAACTGTCCCCACCCTTTGGAAATCTTTCTTCACTATCCCTCTTCATAAAGGTGGAAACTTCACTGACCCCTCAAACTACCGACCCACTGCCATTCTGTCCCCCCTCTCATTAGAAAATTTTTTTCACTCACAGCTTCTCAATCACCTCCTCACACACCATTTACTTACCCCTACCCAACATGGATTTTGTCCTCACCACAGCACCACCACTGCCCTCCTCTCCTTCATTCATATCATTGCATAGGCCCTAGACAATAATAAACTCATTTCCTGTCTCTTCCTAGATCTCTCCAAAGCCTTCAATATTGTCTCTCATCCTCTACTACTATCCAAACTCGCAAATCTCCACCTATCCCCCTCTGCACTTGCCTGGTTTAATAGTTACCTATCTGTCAGGGAATAATCTTTCAAATGGCTCTCATCCTCCTCACCTTTCCTTCCCATTTCCACTGGTGTTCCCCAAGGCTCCATCTTGGGACCCCTTTTGTTTAACATCTTCACCAATGATCTTTACACCTCATGCAAAGAATCCTCCCTTTTTCAGTATGCCGACGACTCCACACTTATAACCATCTCAAATAACATTCCCGAACTACACTCCCTGACCCAACAGGCCCTACTATCCACTGAACAATTGCTCTCTCACAACCTATTGATCCTAAATCCCAAAAAGACCAAACTCCTACTTTTCTCTTTCTCATCACAAAACCTCCTTTTTTATTACATCTTCTAACAATACAACTATCCAACCCAACATCCACACAAAACTCCTAGGGGTCATTATCGATGACGAACTAAAGTTCAACCTACACATACTCCAATGTATAAAAAAAACAAACCAGAACTAGGTCTGCTATATCGGAACAAAAAATTCCTAACCCCTGAATCTAGCCTTACCCTAGGCCAGGCACTCCTCCTCCCCTCCCTCTTATACACCGCCCCAGTTCTTACCAATATCCAGGCCTCCACTCTAAACAACCTCCAAAAGACTTACCATAAAATAGCCAGATTCATTACTAACTCCCCATACAACTTACACCATTGCATTTCTTTAAACTCTCTTCAATGGCTTGAACTTCCCCAATTTCTGCTATCTTATCAATTTCATATGCTAAACTCTATTCTTTATAAACCCTCCTTCTGTCCATCTACATCCCATCTCGGATCCTCCGTACGTCTAACCAACAATTACTTGATATCTACCACCCAAAAAGGTTAGTAGGCAAACTACTCTACAGACACTCCCTTGCCCATGCTTGGAACAAACTTCCCCTTGACTTGCGTTCAATCTCCCACACCTCACACTTTAAAAATTAACTAAAAGCTTATTTTCTCAATTCCAGAACCTGCCCTTGCCATGACCCTACCTAGTCTTCCATCCCTTTATGTACCCTCAAAAGGACCATACTTAGTACCTTATTACACCTCTCTCTCCAATTTTTCTACTATGCATTTGCATAATTTTATACAAACAAAATTGTTTTATTGTTGAACCGTAAAGGGCCAATATCTATACAGGAAGAATGCAGAGTCCCTGTAATCACAACTATGCAGGTGAAAGCTGCACTCTCTAAAGCCAAAAACAGCATCCATAGGACCAGACAACATCCCAGGCTGTGTTTTACACGAACTTAAGAATGACCTGGCTCCTAACTTAAGCACCATGTTCAATAATAGCCTTGCATCAGGCTTTGTGCCACTGAATGGCGCACAGCAACAGTTATACCACTCCACAAAGGGGGAGCCACCACTGATCCCGGGAACTATAGACCTATTAGCCTGACGAGCCTGGTCTGCAAGGCCATGGAACGTATCATCATGGAACTCATAAAGAAAGACATTGGTAACCTCCAAACTCTGGATCCCACCCAGTTTGGGTTTGTGAAAGGCAGATCATGCCTCCTGAACCTGATCGACTTCTCTGAGGCAGTCACCAAAGCCGTAGATGAGGGTAAGGTGGTTCACACAGCCTATCTTGACCTCGCCAAGGCTTTCGACACTATCCCCCAATCTGGAATTATAGATAAACTCAATAAACTAGGCATAAATCCCTACGTCACAAGATGGGTTGCCAACTGGCTCACTGACAGAACCCACACTGTAAAAGTTGCAGACTCCAAATCTGACCTCAAACCAGTGACAAGTGGAATACCACAAGGTTCCGTCCTGGGACCGCTCCTGCTTGATATCTACTTCTCTGAAGTACAGGCTAACACAGAAGGCCTCTGGCTAACGAAGTTCGCAGATGACTGCAAACTAGGAGTCATAGTCAAATCCCCAAATGATGTGCACATCCTACAGAAGGGCCTCTCTGAGGCAGATGCCTGGTGTCAGAGCCATGTCCTCAAGCTCAATGCCAAAAAGTGCAGTGTCATCCCCTTTGGTAAAAACTCTGTACCCATGAACTACCACATAGGCAGCAATCTACTTAACACCGAATGTGTGATAAGAGACCTTGGGACCCAGGCGGACAGTAGTCTCTCCTTTGATAGTCACATCGCCATAGTAGTCAGGAAGTCCTTCTACGTGGCACACCTCATCATAAAAGGGTTCTCATCCAGGAAAAAAGAGGTCATCGTTCTCCTCTACTCGACACTCATTAGACCCATTATAGAGTACAACGCCCCTTTTGGAATGTACCTCACAAGACATCTGCAGCAGCTGGAAAGGCCACAGAAGTACCTCACAAAGAGGATTACTGGACTCAAACAAATGCCCTACACTGACTGTCTCAAAAAACTCCAACTTTACTCCGTAGCATATCGCCTACTCCGAGGTGATCTCTGCCTAACATATAAAGCTGTGTCAAACCCAGAGCTGTTGGACATGCTACACCTAAAGAAATCCCAATCCCTCTGAGCTACACACTCTAGGGACCTAAACCTTGTCACCACAATAAACAGGACATGCTAGAGGGATAGATTCCTATCCCAGAGACTTCCCATACTCTGGAACAGGCTACCCATCTATGTCAAGCAAAGTTCTTCATTAGCACTCTTCAAGAAAAATCTTGATGAGTGGATGGGAAATAGGAAATACACCCCGGGGATCACTTCTGTGTCTCTGCTTGACAGTGGTACAGGAAAATGACTTTCTTGGGTGGCGTAAGCCAGGGAACCTTGTTGGCTAGGTTTACGTAGGCCCTTGGGCCGATAGCCTAGTACCTACCTATGAACTATATCAATGTAAAATTGTTACTTAGCTTCTTTTTAATGCAACTTTAACTTTATGCATGTAACCCAACATATGTGAATCTTTTTGCTATAACTGCTATTATATCAATGTTGTGTCTTTTGGCTTTTCTCGGTTAGGGGTCGCCACAGCGGAACTCCGGTCCGCTAATGATTGGCAGCAGATTTTTACGTGCCGAGTTGCCAGCCCTGATGCACAACCTTCAATGAAGGTATGCCCATTCACGCATGTCTCCATACAGAAGACGCTCTAGCTGAGAATCGAACAGGACTACTTCTTACTGTGAGGAGACAACGCTACCGCAGCACCACCACTGCTATTATATCAATATTGTTTAAAATTGTACTTGTTTAAAATGTACTACTGGAGCTTTTCTCCTCAGGTCTCCATTGAAAATGGGCCACAAGCCCAGTTGGACAAACCGAGTTAACAAATGTCAATAAATAAATAAAAAATGTCTCAGGATAACCCCTCCTGGTAAACATGCTTTTAAGTCTCTCACATTCCAGTATAAAATCTGTGTCCTCAGTAACCATCCTAGCCGCTCTCACAAGTTGCCCTTTTACAACTGAGCGTTTTTGGTGGAATGGATGGTTACTTGTATAATGTAGGAAGGATATCGAATATGTCTCCTTCCTGTGAATTGTTGCTACGTATTCACCTTTTACTTTAGCTTTACTGATGCAGACATCTAAGTATACCATGGCATCTGCATCTAACTGGGATGTGAACCTTTAAAAAAATGTGTACTTGTGTTAAAGTGCGATACCACGTTGTTAGCCATAGTCAGGTCCCCTTTGACAATAATAAAAATGTCATCTAGGTACCTGGTGTAAAAGTAAATTTTTGTACCTGGTGTAAAAGTAAATTTTCTCTCAACTCCTGGTTTTGATAAATTGTGTCTAACTCCCATTTTGCCATTACTAAATTAGCGAAATGTATGCCACACGGTGATCCCATCATCACCCCCACTTTTTGGAGATAATATTCTTTGTCAAACAAAATATAGTTGTTATTCAGTATGATATCCAATAATTCCCCTACCAATGACATATCAGATTTACAGGCCCCTTTTGTTCTCAAATACAGTGTGTGATACATTCGATCCCTACCTGTTGGAGGATCGAAGTGTAAAGTTCTTTGACGTCCACTGTCAAAAAACCATAATCAGCACTAAATACTAATTTATTAATCTTATCCAAAAAGGTCAGGAGTTCTTACATATTTGAGGTTCTTTTTGATTGTAACTTTTTAATATATAATCTACAATCTACAATGTGCATATGTTACTGAATTCCGTGCATCTACCAGTGGTCTCATTGGTGGGTTCAGTGGGTTTTTATGCATCTTCGAGACCCCAAAGAGCAATGGGATTCTAGGGCTAGGTATGGTCATAACCCTATTCTCAATGAACAGGTCTTCTATGTACCCTTTCACTTGGTTCTGTGCTGTATTAACCTTGTTAAGGGAAACTTGTTGGTATGTTTCATTATCTAGCATTTTTTTCATTCTTTGAATATAGTCCCAGTTGTCCATGATGACCAGTCCTCCTCCTTTGTCGGGCTTCATGGATCTCACTGGGCATGGTCTGATCTTTTCCAATGCTAACCTCTCTTCCTTACTAATATTATACTGAACATTTTGTATTTTTTGTCTTTTTAATGTTTCCCTTCTGTCTAATTTACAAATGTATTCAAACATATACAGTGCAGGACTAAGTGGGGGGTTAAAGACACTAGGGATTTTAAACATATCATTGGGTACGGACTTACCATTTTCAAGCAATAGCTTCAAGTTTAACTTACAGGTGAAACACTTCATGTCCATTATAATTCTAGCCACGTTTGTATTTGTTGTTGGCACAAATGTAGGTGCTTTCGCTAACAATTCCACAAGGGTAGGTTCAATGTACAGTGAGGAAAAGTTGTAGACTTTAAAATCCCCACCAGCATTTGTAACAATTTTGCAGTTTGTGTTTTCTACACTGTCGAACATATCTGATGTTATTTCCTGCTCTTATTGGCCTTCTGTTGGCTCTTCCTCGTTTGTGCTGTTTTCGTCTGCCGTGGGGTTCTCCTCACTGCTGACTCCTCTTGAAAATTTCCCCCATGTGTAGGCTCGTAATGATCACTGGTGTGACTTGTTTTTTGTGATCTACTACTAGTAACCACGTCCCCCCATTTCCGTGGTTACGGATTACATTTTGAACTACATCGTTCTCGTTGGGGCACGTCGTTCCTCATCCTGTCCGAGTGTCTTAACATATCAGCACTCATTAATACTTGCCAATTCTGTGCTGTCGGTGGATGGGGAAAGGTAAGCCCACCCCGATAAGCTACGCGGTCATGTTCTAACTGTTCTTGTTTGGTAGCTTTCAGTTTTATAATCAGCTGATCAATGGTACTAAAAATGCATTTGTACTCAAAAGAACTCTAACTGAATGATCTCTGGCATTAATGAATCACTTGTGTTTGGTAATGTTTAGACATGAGTTTGAGCAAATCAAACCCTTGTTGATCAAACAGTTTAAGTAACTCCATATGGAACAACAAATGCGGGACTAATCCAGTCGGAAATTGCCAAGACCGTAGACCCTTTGGTACTACTTGGAATTTCAGACATTCATCAAAATATTTAATTTCCAGTTGTAATTTTTTTACTTTTTACAAGTTTGTGGTCCAGTTCTTTTAATTTTTGAAACAATGTCATATGTAACATTAACGTCACCTCTAGCCGGGTTCCTCTGTTGACCTTCTTGTTCTTATGAAAACAAAATCGAGCCTTTTAACCAGTTAGAAACATCAGGGATCCCAATAAGCCCCGAGGTGGTACTGCTGTCTGATGAATGCCCAAATGTTGTGCCTGCTGGTACTAATGGGGCTACGTGAGGAGCCCTCATTGCATTCACATTATTAGCTGGAACTGTGTTACTTGCAGGCATAACACTGAGAAATTCCCATGCCATGACAAATGCCAGAGGAAGAAGAGATTGGAAATAGGCAATCGGAGAGACAGCCTTAGAGGCAGGCAGAGATGACAGCATGGGTAGTTTCTGAAGTCTGCAGCTGAAGAAAATATGATCCTGTGAAGGTGTCAGAACAGATTTCTGGAAGTTTATGTTGAACCCCAGACTATGTAACAAGGAAGCAGTAAACTTGAGATCCTGAAGCACAGTGCTGGTGGAGCTTGAATAAGCAGATCATCTAGATAAGAAAAGATCGGAATTCCTCACATCCTGCAAAAAGTGACGGTAGGAGCAACGCATTTGGTGAATACCCATGGAGCTGTAGAGAGGCCAAAGGGCAAAGCAGAGAACTGAAAATGCAAGGAAGAGACAGAGAAACAAAAACATTCTTGAAGAGGGGATGATGAGGATGTGAAGGTATGCATCCTTGGGATCCTGAGATACCAGGAAGGCCTGGAGTACAAGAAGAGGAAATAATCTATGCAGAGATGACATCTGAAAAGAAGGAATCTTGAGAAAGGGGTTCATCTGGGAAAGATCAAGAATTTGTCTTCATATGCCCTCCTTTCATGTGACCAAAAAACATTCTGGAATAAAATCCCTTCTCTATCTGGGTAGGAGGTACAGCTTGAATGGCCCTGAAAAGAGTGTAAAGAACCTCTGGGAAATGAGAGCTGTTCCAGGGGAGGTTGAGGAAGGGACTTCCAAACCATGAATTATCCCTGATGAATAATAGACCATACCCAAGAGTTTGAAGTGATTCATAGCCAATTTGGAAGGGGATAGGGAAAGACAAAGGGACAAGGGTACCTAGCTGAGGGAAGGAGAAAGCAAACTGTCAAAAAGAACCTGGCTTGTCCTGGCAGGTTTCTAGACAGCAGAAGTCTGCGTAGACTTAGCAGGAGGCACACAACTAGAACTCTTCTTGCCCTTAGGAGGAGGGTGAGACTGCCTATGGACAAAGGCAGGTTTGGAAGGATAGAGCCTCTGAAATTTAAGAATATGAGAAACAAAAATATGTTTCAGCTCCTGCAAGGCTTTGCCCTCATCTCGGAGAGACTTGAAAAGCTCAGCAGCAGCAGATCCAAAAAAGTTTTTATTAGCTAAAGGAGCATCCAAACATTTGACCTTAATGTCATCAAGCAAAGCCTGATGAAGCCAAGAATAATGCCTCATAATGGAACCAAAGGCTGCAGCCCTGGAAGAGGCATCAGTTGTATCATAGGCTGTATTTGACTGAGTAGTGGGCAACTTGAAAAGTAGAACTCAGCAGGGAAATGGCCGAAACCTTCCAGTCATAGTTAGCAACATCAGAAACTACTTCAGAAACCTGAGAAAGGACAGCCAAAACATGCCTGTTTATATGAGTCTGGTAGATGATGGCCCTAAAGTATAAAGTGGCGGCAGTGTACACTTTCTTACCCAGCCATTCCATAGTCTTACTATCCTTATTGGATGCCAACAACTTGGATGGCTTGTCAGTGGAGATCAATACTGCAGAAGTGTCAGTAGAAGGGCATTTATAAAGAAATTTGTACTTCTCAGGCACTTTATAGAATCTATCTGGCTTCTTAGGTTCAGGAGGCTGGGAGTCAGGGGCTACAGACACTGCTGAGAAGGTATCCAGAAGTGCAGCAGAGTAGTAGTACCAGAAACAGGAGGAGAAGCAGAAGGTTTGGGAGACTTCATCCACAGGAGCTCATACCTTTTTTGAATCTCAGAGAACAATCCAACTTAAAATAATTCATCATACAGGCAATTGTATCCCCAAAAGAGAGCTTTTCCAAAGGGGAATCTGGACTTATGGAATCTTTCTCCTCTGAACCATAGTCCAAAGGGGAGGGGACTTGGGAAGAATAAGCCACGGATTCTTCTCCTTGTTTCAGATTCTCATCTGAGGAATCCAATTCCCTAGGCCTCTTCAGTGGAGTAGAGGACCAAGGAACAGCACAACCAGAGACCCCTTGAGGGGGCTTCAAGACCATTAAAGCATTAAATAAACCCTTAGTGAAATCCTGCCATTCTTGTTTGGGATCCTTAACAGCAGAAATGTGCTTTGTTTTTTGTTTCTGTGGGACATCTGCTCGAAATATCCTTGAAGGGCCATACCCTTGATGTGAATCTATAATGGTTATAGGAATCTCCTCTCACTAAGATCTGAGGAATCCCCTCATCAATCAGCTAAGGTTTCCCCCTCAACATCAAATGCGGATGTATGAAAAGCCTCAGAGGATGGGCAAGAAGCCAGATTCTTACCAGCCTCCAATGGGATTGAGTCAGAGGAATTTGAAGCAACCAGCGGATGACCTTCCGGGTTTTCATCAGCCTCAAGAGACACATCTGAGACAGGCTGGACAGAACGGGGATCAGACCTAACTTTTTGGCTTTCTTCTTGGAAGATGGATGACCTTTGGGATGGGAGGTTTCTGCCACAGCATCCTAAGCCAACAACTTAAGATGTTGGTTCTCCAGGTGTATGGACAAGGAGAAGAGATAACTACATTAGGTCTTAGGCACAAATGCCTGACAAATAGAGCACTGCAAATGATAGTGGGCAGCACCCAAGTAAAAGAGGGAGTGGTTGTGATGATCTTTATGGGGAATCTGCTGTCCACACTGGCATTTTCCCTTTCTGGATGGTAAGAACACAATGACCACAAGAAAAAGAAGAAAGAAAAGAAACCCCAATGGAGCACTTATTTGAAAACACAGCTTGGTAACCAAACAGCAGAAGGGCGCTCAGACCAATGTTCAACAATGAAGTTTGTACAGGTGGCAAAGTAGTATGGAGTGTGTGCAAACAGATTTGGTACACTGGCCGGACGTTGGGCTATCCTTGGCAGGAGATCCCTTATGTAATTGTGTACTGACTGTCTGCTGATAGAGGACAAATGTCCAGCCACTTCATGTGCATCAGACAGTATTTAGGAGCCCAGAATGCAGAAAGTAAAGTGAAAATGAAACATCCTGTGTACTATAAGTGATGCATTCTAGCAGGTAGCACAGGGGCCTACAGGTCTGATATGTTAATGAGTTGCTTCCTGTGCTCAGGGTACCATGTTTTATTCTTTCCACTTTAATTTGCCTGCTGTGCGACACTGAGAAAGTGACATAACCAGACACTGCTCTTGGGTTGCCCCTGAAAGGTGGGCTTACCTGGTCAACAAATTGGTAAAATTAAATAAAATACAGTAAAATGCATAACACATAAGCCTGCATCACTTATTTACAATGCTGTTAGTCAAGGATCCTATTGCCATGTTGCCACCACGACCATAACATCCAACTGCTCTGACAGACTGACCACGTTCCAACCAATGGCCCTGACTGAAAGACTTGTGAGAATGGAGCTAGTCTAATAGTACAGTGTTGTTACTAGAACTGTAAATGGCCATGCTACTGTTTGGCAAAATAAGTAAATAAACTCAATACCCATTAATGAGAGAGGAAAGATATTTTATGCTACTGAAATTCTCAGTATCACCCAAAGCAATTTATTCAGATGCAATACTACTGAACTTTCTAGACTGTTAGATAGCTTACTTCTGATCTAACCTCACCTTCAAAGGCATAGTTATTTGTCACAATGTGGTACTGCCTTAAGGTGAAGTCCCCAGGAACTGAGGTAGAGGGGAACTACTTTACTCTTCATGGATGGGACACAGAACTGCAAATTCTCACAGCATTGCCTTGACTTGAGCATTAAACATTTTAGAAATGTAACCTGCATACTGCAGTTTATAGCCAAAAAACAGCACAAGCACATTCAGAAAGAAAAGAAAAAAAGAAAAAACTCTCCTGCTCAGTGGTATAGCACTACAGCAGCCCATAACAAAGCATGTGACAGCTGCACAGCTCTTCCAACCACTTTAAAGTTTTAAAAAAGCAATGGTAATAACAGCCAGAAGAGCGGCCTCACAGCCAGGGGAAAGATTTAATTGTGTCTTTCTGTGCATCTACGGTGGTAGAGAACAAACCTGAGACTGTGAAATTTAATAACAAAAATAACAACATTTGAAGAAAGACAGTGCCGAACAAGTTTTAAGCCCATGCTGTTTTCTGCAAGATCAGTTATATCTTCAGCCTGTAAAATGCTTAATAGAAATCACTGTTAAACTGAACAAAACAAATCACGAAAAAAAGTAACCGGGCCTAAAGCTATAATTTCTGAAGTGCCTTGAGCTTCAGCGTTGAAGATTTGATGACATGCTGTACCACGGGCCACCTTCTGATGTTCTGAGGTAGCTCCCCCCCTATGTCGACCACAAAAAGTTGAAAGGCCTTGAACAGATTTCAAGACCTCTACAGGCATTGTGGTGATTACTGATGCCTAGCATGCAAATCCTTTGTTCTCACTAAATACATGTAAGTGCTCTATTACATGCACTCTAAGATCACTATTAGGAGTAAGTAGCTTTAATTTTTAATGATAAAATGATTAACAGTTAAACTGGCAGAAACCCAATCTCAACAGGGTTACAAAATTAGCTCTGGGTTATGAATGAGTAGACATCTTAATAGGAAGGGAACTCGGCAAAGGAGACAAGTCTGTGCAACGCTTGCAGTGGTTATAATAAGAATTGGCAGACTGCCTCTGCCAAAAAATACAAACAGCTGCCAACCTACAATGGGACCATACTACAACAAAACTTTTAAAAACATGATACAGGTTGCTGTTTCCTATAGAAAAACGAAGAAACTGCTATTCCAGAGATCAAAATGCTTGCATTTAGAACCTACATAAGACAATAAACATATTTAACAGCCAAGATGTATTATGGTGCCATAATAAAACCTTGAGACTGAAAACTATACATTTTTTTACGATTATGATGTCAGAATCAGTACAAGTGCTGGATGAAGCTTTCATTACATCAGTTTTCCTAGAAAATGTATTTTAAAATAGCATCTCTAGTATAGCTTGGTAACATATAAAACATATGATGGGGAGTCACTCAAACCTGAGAAATCTAACAAATGTTAATTTATTCGAAATCAAGAATGCTAAATAAAGCAAACGTTTCTAAATGCCCAAGCAGAAAGGAATTAGCTACTGTAGATAAGCAGATGGTAGGTAGCGTACCACCTCACATCTTATTAAATGCTTCAGTGCTATCAAAAACACCTATTATTACAGGTACGAGACAAACTCAGTGCATTTCCAAAATACTGTAATTACTGTGCAAGAAACTGTGTCCAGTACCTTTCAAGGCAGTTAAATGCCTAGCAATGAGTAAGGAAGCAGCAGGAAGGGCGTGTATTATAGTTGGCACAATTCCCAGTCTGGGTTAGAAACAAACCTAGGGACTGCTGCGCCTGGTAATGCTTTGACATATGGGGCCACAAGTGTGTATACTGAGCCTGATACATTAAGTGCAAAAAACCAGCAGGAAAGGGTTGAGAATATCCTTTAGGTACTTGTGCCCTACGGGGCTGAAGACTGCATTTGGAGGTGCTCCTGGCAGCAGAGGTCAATGCACTTTACTAAATACTCTTACTCCCACTCCAACCCTATTGAAATGGAATGCTTCCAGTCCTACGGAGGGCTACAAATGCTGATCTGAACTTTATAAGGTCTCAAAGGGACAATCCCCCTCTTCTCTTTTCGTAAGTACCAAAACTCCAAAATGGGTAGCATTTTCCTCTGTATTTGCTCCTACAAGTCGAAAAATGTTTTTCCTTTCTTATTGACAACAACAGGCACCTTGGACAGCAAAAGTGAAATGGCTGGCAATATCAGTAGAAGCTTGGCTGGTGTTCTGTTCTTTATAAACAGCCTTGAAAACAAGATGCCTAAGGCAGATTAAGAAGAAAAAAAATGTTTTGTGTAAGCCAATCTATATAATTAGAAGATTTGACGTTGTTGCACTAAATTGTTTTTAACAGCTTTAGTTTGCAATTAAAGATACAAAAAAAAATAAACTTAAATGCAGGATACATACTATTTATTCATAATGCATTTGGAGGAGTTACAAAATACAGCCCAACTCAAAAAGCATCCATCACACGTATGCCAGTCGATACCAAATGTGCATACAAAAATAGTCCTGACCATAAGAACTGGAACAAAGGAATGCAGAACAACTGAAATACCTGTCAGAAGCAAATATTTCAGCTCTTTCCCTAGGAGTAGCAGCACACACACACATAGTATAGATCCCAGCCTATCTCCATAAGCTGCAACAAATACAGCAACTATCAAAGACACAAACATTAGTACCATCAACTTATGAGCTGACTGAATAAAGAATGTGGATTTACATATATTGTAAAATAAAAAAAAAAGCTGTGACTTAATTGTCATTAAGTGCAAGCTACCACTTTCCTTCTTAAAATCACCAGTTTTAGGAGGAATTAACAGGGATAGAGCACAATTTTAAGTCAAAACTAGGAACCTACATTCAAACCAGGGACAGTTTAGAGGTATAACTCAGTGTTCAAAGCATTCTGCGTTTATTCAAAAAGAAACAGTATGATTTAAATATATTTCCATATCACCCCATTTCTGTATGTATATTGCCTGCAAATTTTAAAACTAACTGAATAATCTAATCTACATTTTTTTTTTTTTTTTACAGAAAACCTGCTTGGGAACATGCACAGAGTATAATGTTCAAATTGCACTCAGACACAGTCTTTACAAGAATTATCAGAACAATCAGCACATTGTTTTGCCATTACATAAACATCCTTCTCATATTTCAAAGCAGCAGAGATGTGTGGAATGCCCAAGGTACACCAGAGCAGGTGAGCCATAGGAGAATAATATGTAAAAGATGAGCCTACAGCTGCACATTACAATGATTCCGGGAACAGTAAAAATCCATACCAACATAAAAGACAATGCAGCTGAACCATAGAGCTGAAGAGCCAACAGAATTCACACAGCAACAAAACTAGGAAACAAAATGAACATGTGCACATTAAAATACACATCAGCCTGCAGAGAACCGTAGACTGTAACTGCATAAATGCTTTTAGAGTCGAAGATGAAAGCAGAAAACCATACAGCACTAATGGAAGCTTCCATCTCCATCAGTTGTGTGCTGAATCATTTTGAATGATGCAAAATGATTCAAATAGCTTTAAAGTGGGTTTTATTTCCTGGTGGTGGGGCTGCAAAAAGTATTAGGAGCACTGAATGCTAAAATGGAAAAAAAAAAACTAACACTGCTTCATACACTGTTATTTTTAAAACGTGTTCTATAGCAAATATGCAATAAAACAAATGTTCATTAAATACTGCAGAATTTTATACTACAGTACTCAATATACCTGAATACAATTATGGTGTGTTTTAAGAGCTACATCTTAAGAATATGGTATGTATCAAAGAGAGCAGCAACCCAATGTACTAAAAACAACAGCTGCACAAGTACAGTCACAGTGCATACTACTCTGTGCTGGGAATAAGAAACACAATAAAGACCTTCCTACATTTATAATTATACAATGACCCCCTCCCCATTAATATTCCAAAACGTGCACGCTGATTGGCCAGCATGCCCGTTGTAAATCTCACAATATACCAACGGAAAAAGTACCGGTCGCCCGGACTTTTTTCTGTTGGTATAAAGTGCTCAAAACACTTTTTTTTTAAGAAAAAAAAAAAAAAGAATAAACGGAGCAACGGAGACTTTCTTTTATCCGTTGCTTCTGTTTCAAAGCATTGATTTACTGGGTATGCGTGGGACTTAAGTCCCATACGCATGCTCAGTACATCAAAACAAGGAAGCAGTGTACCACAACCAGTGGAAGAACAGTAATGTACCGTTACACAAAGGCATTATTTAAGAAAAGTTTTTTTTTTCCTTAAATAATATCATTGTATAATTACAATAACCAACTCCGTGGTTGTGTTATATTGAAATTTCCCCATGGTTGGCTTTATTTAATCACTCGGGCTTCGCCCTTGTGATTAAACCACACCAACCGTGGGTAAATCTTCAATATACCACACCACGTCGTCGGTTATTGCTTAATTATTTCACTTCTCTTCCCTTTCCTTGCAGTCGTGGCAGTGTGATACAATAGGTAACACATCACATCTACAATTAAACCAGAAGGTTGCAGAATTTAATCCCAGACTGAGACCAAGGCTGGAATGAGATACCAGCACCTGAGTGTGTTTCATAATTGGAAGTGCTGAGGTGACAGTATGCTGTTCTTTGGATGAAATATTAAACCAATGCCTTTTGCTATCCATGCTGGTGCCATCTGTGTGTGTAAAGTGGCCATAACATAATCAGCATTAGTCAAAAATGGAAAAAGGAATTCAGTTATCTTAATCAACATTCCAACAGTGAATGCATTTCTGCTTCATGACGCTGATTTTACTTAATTTTCTCATTATAACTTGATTATAAAACCATTTAATGAGTGCAATTGTGTAGGGAAAGTGTGGATGATCTTACAAATAACAATCTATAGAATAAACAAAGTGCCTAGTTGTTTTTGGTGTCACAACTGGCATGGATGTGATAATTAAGCATTACTTTTGTGCCATGGCTGAACAGCAGCTTCCAGGCAGAGGACTACAGAAAGCCAAGTACTTCCTTCATCCTAAACGTGCCATTATCTTACTAGGATGTACACATCATATGTCACACCAATGCAGTAAGATGCACACCCTATATAAGTTACTATTAAACTTAGCATGAGCATTAAAAATGCACAGGTATCTTACAATGCATGTGCTGCTGGGCCTAATGGAATGCACAGCGCAAATATGTTCTTACATTTTTAGGATGCAAAAATATATGTGCTATTATCTGTTAGGATGTACAACACATCTGTGTCATCCTGCTATGATGCACATACAACATACATGTTTCTAGAGGCAAACCAGGCATGCATAATTATTCTGCTAAAAAAAAAATACCATGAATGTGCTGTTACGGAACTAAAAAACACTCCCTACATGTACAATTATCCTACCAGAGTGCATACCCCATGCAGGTTTGCCTCTCAGTGATGCACACCCTTCTTAAATGGGTTCACATTATTTTCATTATAAGGGAGACCGACACTGGTGGGATAAGGACAATAAAACATCACGTATGACAAAGTCATCATCTCCAACTGACTAAACCAGTAACTAATAGCAGAAAGTTTTATCTTACTAGTGAAAGCAGTGATGAATGTTTGACAAAACAATGACCACAAGAAAGTGTCAACAGTTAGCAGTGGCTTCCTGGGATGTGATGGGCATCAAAACATCCCATTACCAAGCAGTGAGGCAAAAGCAATCTTTGTTTATGTGACACTACAGATTTGATCTTCGAGCTTCCCAAAATGTACCTGTTCAATCCCCCCACCATAAAACAATCTCAGTCTAAGGAGAAATGTTGTGATACACGTACTAAAAGGCCATAGACGATATATTCTACGGTGAACAAAGAGTAAAGAAATGTCAGTAAAGAACGAAAGAAAAATATAGTGAAAACAAACACCATGAATACAGCAACAAACATCCCCAGCACAACCTATCACAGATATGTCAGCATAGGTCTGTATTTACATTTTCTGTAGTGCAAAGCACAAACACTTAGTTGTTAGAGTAAGGCCTTCCTCCTTCTTCATAGTAGTCACCTTCTGTTATGCTTTCATATGACAGGCTGAGTAGTTCCTCTGTACATGAAGCAAAAATGTGTAAATCCCTTTTCAGATTCTGTTGGTAGGATTATTCATTCCCCCTGTCAATCCAAAGAAGATCCTGGATATAGATTTTTTGTTTTACCTATAGCAGACCAACAGTACAGATTTTTGTCAATAATGTTGTAAGTAGGAAAAAGCATGCTGTTTCCAGTTTCACAGTCAATCAAGTTCAGTTTTTCCTACTATGTTCCAAAATTTATAATGTAGCATAGTGTGTTGATACTGTGGCTTAAACTGATTTGATGGTGATTCTATGTATATTACAGCATTTGATGAGTCAAGTACTGTTATATAGTTTCCTGGTTGCCTTTCTTTCTTTTTTTTCGGCCCATTTTTTAATAAAAAGCTTCATAAGATTTTTATCAAGCCTCAGCCCCAAAAATGTACTTTCTCCGGTTCTGCCATTACTGTAGGTCAATGTCTGGTATGTCCATAGACTTTAATGGGACATCATCTTGCCTGCAAGGGGGTGCACTTGTTAAAGTCTATGGAAGTGACATCAGAGCAAGTTTTAGACATTAATGACACGACAAAAATGTTTGCTAATGGGGGAAAGTACTGTTTGGTAACTTAAGCACTGCATGCTGTGGTGCAAAGGTAAGCTTTAGTTTGTTTGTGTCTTTCGGCTTTTCCCGGTTAGGGGTCGCCACAGCGGAACTCTGGTCCGCTAATGATTGGCAGTAGATTTATATGTGCCAAGTCTCCAGCCCTGACGCACAACCTTCAATGAAGCTACGCCCATTCACGCATGTCTCCACACAGAAGACGCTCTAGCTGAGAATCGAACGGGATAACGTCTTGCTGTGAGGCGACAACGCTACCACAGCAGCACCACAGGCTGACAAATCACTTTAAACTAAGGAATACTAACCTTTGCTGTGTAATATGAAGCAAAGAGTAGTAAATGTTTGCAATATTCTATAAATATTAAATGTTCTGCAACTACAGAAAATCTAGGGAACATAATTTTTAGTGATTAGAATGCAGGTATTAAGAATAATAAAGCCAAACAAATCCAACAGACACATATTTTAGGACTTTCACCAAAGCACATGGATTCCATGTGATTCAGACCACCCAGCTGCACAGCAAGGAAATATGTTGGACACACAGATATTATGCTACTGTGCTTCAAAAAGTAAATGCTATGTAAGTATACTGTAACAGAATTCAAAGCATTACATGCTAAGGCTATCTGAATACAATAAAAGAGCACCCAGTCCTGAGGTACTAATGAACATAAGAATAGCAACCCAGCATAATGGCACTTCAGAAGATGTATTGGCACTGTTCAGTGAGCTTCACTGAGGAAGGGTAATGATTTGGTTTATTAGTACACCCACCTATCCACAGCCACGAAACTTTGTAAGAGAAGAAGGAAAAAATAACAGCCCCCGATGATGTAGCTAAGACTTGGAACCTCACCCACAAGACCACTGGACAATATAGGTACAGGAATGAACTAGTCAACAATAAGGAATAAAACCTAGACTTAAAAAGAAATCAATTCTAAAAAGGTTGGTGCAGTTTGGTGTGTACATATGTACTGCATTTGTTTTGTTGCTGTCACCGAGGAGAAAAAAGTGTAGGCTGATTTCAGGATGTCCATTCAAACAAAGCTGTGTCATTCAAACACAGATCTGGTTGTCTGTGCTTGTCAGATGCCAGTTCTAATGCAGAAAAGCCTTTATTAAACTATTACATCATTATCACAATAAAAACAAGGGGTATCATGGCTGTAAGCTTAGGTGGAATGTTAATGAAATGTTTCTAAAGTACAGTTGTGTAAAACCTTACCATAACAGTAGATGTCCTTCTTTTCATTGTTGCGTAGTCTTCACCTTAGGGATCTCCTGCCAAGGATAGCCCAATGTCTGGCTAATATACCAAAGTATTTAGATCTTGTATGCGCCACACATCCCCAGAACTGAACTTTCCCAGTAGAGAACAGTCTCCACAGGACAAAGAGGCTATGCACATCCAGAAGGAGAAAATGTAGATGGAGGGTAACCAAATCAAAGCCCCCCCCCCAAAAAGGGGGGGGGGTGGATTGACCAAATACTGCAACAATGAAGTGAAGAACATCTACTGTTATGGTAAGATTTTGTACAACTGTGCTATCTCTCCCTCTACATCACTGTTACGTTATACTTCACAGTAGGGAGAGTACAAAAGCTCAAGAAAAGGAGTTGGAGGTGGAAGGCTAGGAAGAGCCCTAAACAAACCCATACAGGATGGCTCTACCAAAACCTGTTCTGACCCTAGAAACTATATCAAACTTATAATGCTTAGTAAGACATGGGCTGAAGACCAAGTAACAGCTTCAAGGATGAAATTGGTATCAAAACCCTTGAAGAAAACACCAGAAGAGGCAACAGCCCTAGTAGAATGAGCTCTGAAGGAAGAAGACAGACACTTGCCATGAAAAGAATAACAAAATGAAATGGCCCTAGAATTCAAGGAGGAGACAAACTGCTTAGAAACAGTCAAACCCAATATCCTGGGATGAAAAGAAACAAAAGGCTGGTCAGACTTACAAACGGCCTTAGTTTTATCCAAATAATACCTGAGCTGTCTGTGCAAGTCCAAGGTTTGCAGAACCCTGTCACTAGCAGATTGAGGAGGAGGAGAAGAAGGAAGGGAGTTGTACTATCTGATTTAAGAACAACTCATTAACAACCTTGAGCATAAAGGAAGGATTAGCATGAAAAGACACCCTGTCCCTGTGAAAAACTAAAAAGGAGACATGGCCATGATGGCCTGAAGATCAGAAACCCTCCAAACAAAAGTGAGAGCAAGCAACAAGACAGTCTTCCAGGCACAGTGTTGCAGAGAAGCCAAAACTGCAGGCTCAAAAGGATCCTGGGTCAATTTTCCAAAACAAAATTAAGGTTTCAAGGAGCAGGATAAGCTTCCTTGGGGGACTAAGATGCAGGATGCCTTTAAGAAACTGTTTGACCTCAAAATGAGAAGGCAAAGGAGGATTCAAGGGCAGATGGGTAGAAATAGCTGACAAATGGGCCTTTACAGAAGAACAGGCCAAGGTAGACTGGAGTAACTTACACAAATAGGAGAGAACCAGAGGGACCCTCCACTAACAAGTGTCCTGGCTATGATCATGGCACCAGACAGAAAATCTTTTCCATTTGGACACTAAGATATTCCGGTTGCAGATTTTCTTGCCTCTGCAAAACCCTGAGCACATCCTCAGAAAAAAGGTGCCTATAAAAGGGATCAAAACCCTATCACTCACAGTGTCAGTTGAAGAGTTAACAAATGATGATGGATGAGCGACCCTTTGTCCTGTGTGAGAAGGTCCAACTGGTTCAGTATTCAGCACAGCAAAGGGTGTTCAGACTGTTGAGTGATGATGGCATTCAGACTGGCGGCAAAGAAATTCAGGATATCTGTTGTCCATGTGTTGCCTTTATGCTTTATGCCCTGTACAGGGAGTATATGTGTGACGTATGGCACATACAAGATCTAAAGGCTTTGTTATACTGGATGAACTTTGTGCCATCCTTGGCAGGAGATCCCTAAGATGAAGGCTACTGCAACAGTGACATAGAAGGACAATGACCAACAAAATCTACTCCATAATCTCCAAGGCTAACCATCTGTCCCAGGATTAAAAAAGAGCTCATACATAAGCATCATGCACATGTACAGTCACGCTGTTTTCTTTAGATTTCACATAAACTATGTGTAAATAACTTTACCGGCTTCTTGAAGTAATACAGCTTATCAAAGTGGCTTCAAACATCTATAAAGTAAGCTAGCTACCTGAATAACTTTGTCTGAAGTTAATGAATAAGTATTATTCTAGTCTTTGATGCTAGCCAAGAGTACTCTTCTCAGCACCTGCAATGTAGCCAGAACTGCCTCCTTTTGTAATTCATACTGGGTTACATGTACTGGTAGTATATTCAAGTACGACTATTTTTTTTTTAATTAAACCTGTTGCAACTACTATTTTTTTTTATTAAACCTGTTGCGACTACTACAGGAACTGCTGGGTATTTTTCACATTCCTCTAGTTTTGCAAATCTTGGAATTTTATGACTTTGTGTCTCATTGTACATAAGACACTGTAATAACTAGGTGTAGCAATTTCAGTGATCAATGTTACTTTTGTCTTCTTTTCATGGACACTGTATCTGGTTTTCTTGTATCTATTTTTTGAACCAATGGTAATGAGTGATCCCTTGTAATGTAAACTTCATCATAGTATACAATGTTTTGTGGTTCATGTTTCCAGTGCTTCTCAGCTACTTCTTTATAGCAATCTTTGCACAATCCTCAAATGCAACAGTCTTGCCACATTACAGTGCCTTTCAGGCCCTCTGCAATTAGTGTATCACACCTAGCATGTGCAACTGTTTTCAATTCTGTTTTACAGAATCTGTATTTCTCTGTTCCACTATCCTGGGCTGCCATTATTAGCCTTTCATCTTCTGGTTTCAGTTAACCTCTCTCTAACCATGCCTGCATTAAATCTTGTCCAGCAAGAGATTGTTCCGAGAGATCTCTTTATTTGGCATTAAATTTGTGGATTTTGTTTTTTTTTTCTTTTTCCTCTTCTGATCCTTTTTCTTATATTCTTTTTTCCTTTGGCACATTCATTTGATTTTTGTCTACTTTAGATTTACTTTCCATCCCCCACTTGATAGCAAAATGCTTCTAACACCTTAGACGACTTCTCATGTTTTAAAACTTTCACTATGTTTGGATCTAATTAGGCCAGCAGATATGTATGCAGTCCCACGACTGCAGATCTATACAAGTAGTCAATTTTGAGAAGGTACATACTTCCTTCAGATAGAGGAATATATGTACAAAAAGTCAGTGTATACCAGGAGGACATCATTTGATAAACATGAAGTGTTTTCCTTGCTTTCTTGTCCAACTGATGAAATACTTTTCAAGGCCAGTCAATGACCCAAAAAACACAAGTTAGAACAGGAAGAAGAAATCGATTCATAACTTGGATTTTATTCCCAGATGTTAGGGCAGTTCTCTATTTTAGTCTTAGCTTTCTGAAATATACATTCCCTCCTGATCAGATTCCTTTTTACCACATTCCTGTCCCAGATTGATATTTTCTTGATGCTGCGGCTTTCCATTTTTAACTGTTTTGTACATTTATCAAGACCCAATATCATTCTTAAACCATTTGAGAAAGTTTAACCAGTTGTATTTGTGCTTTCAACACCTCATCTGATGAATTATACAGTTTAAAGTCATCCACAAAAGTCGATTAGAGGTATTCAAACAAGGTTGATTTCTGATAGCCAGACTGTAACTATAACCTAATCTGTTAAGTAAAACACTTAATGGGTTAACAGCAAGACAAAACAGTAGTAGTAAAGAATCACCCTGGAATATCCCACTTTGAATTTTTATCAAACATTTATTGGCTAATTACGCACCCATACAAGGAATTTGACAAAGGTTTCAGTGACTGTCCAAGTATGAATTACATAAACGACATACATACAACTATTAAGAACAAAACAAAAAATAAATATACATATACATACAAGGTGCAAAGTGCAACTCAGTGCAAGAAATACTGAAATAAACTTTGAAAGAAATAAGTATAAACAATATGTAAGCAATACTGCAGAATCCTCAGAAAAAAAGAACACGCCAGCTTAATTAGCTGAGTTAACCGTTTATTAACTTGATGGCGGGTGGAAAAAACTGTTCTTATATCTGCTTGTTTTGGTGCATATTAATTTATAACTTCTGGCTGATGGTAATAGTTCAAAGAGATAGTCAACCTGGATGTGAAGGGTCGGTGATGACTTTCCATGACCTTTTCATGAGTCTGGAATAGTACAGGTCCTGTAAGAAGGACAAACTAGCACCAATGATATTTTCATTTGAAAATTTCGTGTGATATTATCATTGGTATAATCATTTGCCCTTTGTCATGGCTCAAGTTTAGAGTAGTTTTACACTGTCTCATGGTCACTGTAATATAATCAATGTAGGGTGTATCTTATACATCTGTAAGCATTCCTTTATTCATGAATGTGGGATGCTGTCAAAAGCTTTTTTGTAATCTATCCATGTCATACTTAGGTTGCAATGCTCTACTATGGTTTTATTTAGTAACTAATGATCCTTTGTTCCATATGACCTTCTTTTGTTACCTTTTTGTTCTACTATCAAAACTGATTTTTTTTCCTAAATGGCTATAAACTCTGTCTGCATTAGTGCCACTATATAATTTCCATATTGTCGGAAAGAAAGTTATAGGTCAAGAGTTCTTAAGATGGCTTGCATGTTTACTCTTAAAGAGAAGGAGTGTAGTTTTTCCTGTTATTAATCTTACTAGCCCTCAAGAACCTTGACTGCCATACCCGCATGCTGATATCCTCTACTATACATAGATATAGATATATATGGGTGCACTATGCCTATGGTAACAAATTCTCTAGGGGAATCAATGCGTCTCCTTTTACACAGCCTCTTCTGGGGGACCTCCTCAGTGAGAAGCTCCGGAGAGGTTTGGAAGATGCTTGGGGATCTGCCATGGGGACAGTGTGGAGGCTTTGGGGGACCCACTGTCCATGTGGCAGAATGGAGGCCTCATGCATCAAAACAGAGTGAGGTGGAGGAGGTACCATGGCAGAAAGTGCCAAGGGTCACCCTGGCTTGGAGTGTACCCTCTCCACCACTTCAAAAGATGAAGGGCTGTGAACCACTGAAAGCTGTTCCTCCAGAGCTGAAGCCACTGGGGCTGACACCTCCCAGACAGCTCAAGCCCCCCTGCTCCAAAAGGGGAGTTAGACTCAAGCTGTCGAAAGCAGAAGCTCCGAGAGGAAGCAAAGGCTCTGAAATCTTCAGAGTGGATACCATCCACCCCTCAATGCTACAGCTCAGAAACGTGCTTGGAATCGAAGCCAAGGGAGCTGAATGGGTCAGGGAAAAGATCAGAGGCAAAGAGGAAAATTTTATTGGTTCCGATACCTCAGCACAGAAGACTCTGAAACCAAAGGGCAGATCGGAGAAGGAGCCAAAGGTCGGAAGGGTGAAACCCTCGCTGAACCAGATGTGGATGAAGTGGACACAAACCCCATCTGAATCTGTGCCTCGAGAAACTGCCTCATCAGTCTGCCAATGTCTTTGGAAGATAGGCTCCAGGAAGACCTGGAGGAGGCTGATGATGGTGGTATGGAAGATCTGACGAGGGAGAAAAGCCGGAACCTAGGAACATGTCCTGTCTGCTCAGAAGTAGGAGCCAACACAATTGGAGCAGATGAAGGGCTGCTTGGCCTCAGGGGACACCAAAAAGAGGGGAAGAAGTAGGAACAAAGCTTGGTGCCAACCGAGTCAGTTCCAACAATTTCAGAGCCTTCTTATGAGGCTCCAAGGAAGACTGGGCAGGAGAGCAATGCCTGCCCTCCTGGGACTCCTTAGGCCTTATAGGAGGGGGTTGAGCCCCTGAAGTTGAAGGCACCTCCAAGGTGGAGGAAGGCAGAAACAACCCCTTAAAGACCAGCTTGCTCCTCCTGTCCACCAGAGCCCGGGGATGAAAAGCCTGACAAACAGGGCAAGGCACGTCAAGATGGTTAGGCTCCAAACAATGAACATACTCCCTCTGGGCATCCGATAGAGGAATCTTCAGCCCAAAGGAAGTGCATTTTAAAACCTTGAGGTTTCTGACTCTGACATAATAGAAAAGTACAGTTTTGTACCTACCATAAATGTAGATGTTCAAATGTAGACACTGCTGCAGTCATTACACTTGGGTTATCCTGCCGTCAGGCGGTTCCCCAGCCGGCCTGAGTTCCAAAGTCTTGGTCCGGTGTCGGTTGCTGTCGCCTCCTCCCTGACATCAGTGCGACAGGGGTATACAAGATGCAGCCGACGCCATTTTCTTCAGTTTTTCTTGCCCCAGATGTCAGGTGCTCCCAAATAGGTAGGCAATTGAAATTGCTAATAAAACATACATAAGAAATGCAAACAACATACTTTAAGATACCAGCAAATACTCCCCATACGTAGTAAAAGGTAGAGGAACTAGGTACATACTAGCCAGTAAGAGGGGAAGGAGGGAGGGTAACCTGGACTGCAGCAGTGTCTACACTCGAACATCTACATTTATGGTAGGTACAAAACTGTACTATGTTCATCGTGTGACACTGCTGCAGTCATTACACTTGGGTAGAATCCCAAAGCTGAGGTAGGGTGGTTGGTTCTATAAGGCATTAGGGGTGGCTATAAGGCCCTGCAGCACTGCAGAGGCGAAGCCAGCTCTGGATTTAGAGTATAGAGGCAGATGGTAATGCTTGGTGAAGGTATGCACAGAACTCCATGTTGCTTCCAAAATATCTTTTGTAGGTACTCCTCTGAGGTAGGCAGTTGAAGTGGCTGTTGCCCTGGTGGAGTGAGATCTAATGCTGTTAGGCACAGGTTTTCCATGGTGCGAATAGCAGAAACGTATGCAATGTCCTATCCATTTGGAAATAGTCTGTTTTAAAATAGCTTTTCCCTGTGCTGCTGCAACATATGCTACCAATAATTGCTCAAAATTTCTGAAAGCTTTGGTTTTGTCCAAGTAGAAGCATAACTGCCTGTGAATGTCCAATGAATGCAGTAGTCTTTCCCCTTTATTCTGTGGTTTTGGATAAAAAGTAGGCACTTGAAACCACCTTAGGCATAAACGTAGGGTTAGTTCTTAAGGACACCCTGTCCTGGTGGAAAATGAGGAAAGGTTCCACTGCCATTAGTGCCTGTAATTCTGAAACTCTTCTTGCAGAAGTTATTGCCAGGAGCAGAGCAGTTTTCCAAGAAATGTATTTTAATTCTGCCGTGCTAGCTGGTTCAAAAGGAGGTAGGTAAAGTTAATTTTTCCAAAACAAAGTTGAGGTCCCAAGTTGTAGTAGGTGCTCTACGGGGCGGTCTTATGTTTTTAGCCCCTCTGAGGTACTGTTTTAGCAAAGGATTAGAGAAAATTGGTGGATCTGTGTTGTAATGTGCAGAGATGGCAGAGGCGTGGATCTTGATGGATGAAAAGGAGAGGCCTTTGTCCAGCATCTCAGTCAAATATTGTAGTATCTGAGGAATGTTTGGCACAAGAGGATCAAGGCTGTGAGCCTGGTTCCAGGCACAGAATCTCTTCCATTTATCTGAGTAGGCTTTCCTGGTACTAGGCCTTCTGGCCTCCAGAATGACATCCATAACTGCTTTGGAGAGAGGCATTGCTTGCGTGACTAGGGAATATTCCATGCAGCTAGGTTAAGTGTTTTTAGCTGGCTGTGGAGTAACTGATTGTTGTGCTGCGACAGCAGATGTGGTATTTGAGGCAAAATCCAGGGTGGTCCTTGTGCTAAGTTTTTTAAGATTGGGTACCAGTGCTGGCGTGGCCAGTCTGGTGCAGTCAGGATCATTTTTGGCTCTTCTTGCCTGGCTTTTATGAGTACCTTTGGGAGAAGAGGCAGTGGTGGAAAAGCATATACTTGTAGGTTTGTCCAGCTGAATGAGAGGGCATCCACTTTCCATGCTTGAGGATGGTAACTCCTTATGCAGAATTTCGTTAGCTGGCAATTCACTGGGGAGGCAAACAGATCTATGTCCGGGCTCCACCTTTTCTTTGTTATCATTCTGAATATATGAGGATTCAATTCCCATTCGTGGGAATCCATGATATTTTTGCTTAAGTCGTCTGCCAGTGTGTTTTTCTCTCCTGGCAGGAATTGTGCTTGTAGATGAACTTGATAGTTTATAGCTGTGTTCCACAAGGTCATGGCTTGCCTGCAGAGGGGGTAGGAGTGAATGCCCCCTTGCTTGTTTATGTACCACATAACTGTGGTGTTGTCTGTCTTTAGTAGTAGTTGTCCTGGATGCAACAGGTCTTTGAAAGCTATAAGGGCATTTTGTACAGCTAGCATCTCTTTTTGATTGATGTGAAGATGCCTTTGTTATGCGGACCACTTGCCCTGAATACATTTTCCTGCCATGTGTGCTCCCCAGGCGTAATCCGATGCATCTGTTGTCAGTGTTTGCCTGGCTGTGGGTTGAGTGAAAGGCTGTCCCTTGTTGAGGTGACAAGCTTGAGCCCACCATCGAAACTCCTGTTGAAGGCAAGGTATTAGTGGTATAACTGTTTCCAAACTTTGACAGTGTTGAGACCATACATTCCTTAGGTATCATTGTAGTTTCCTCGTATGCAGTCTGGCATATGGAATTAGTAGTATGCAAGATACCATGAAGCCCAAGGCCTGCAGAATTTTTCTTGCAGGAAGTTGGCTCTTTGTTGCCATTAATTGCAAGTATTGTGTCAGTTGTCCTTGCTTGTCTGGCGTGAGAAAAGCCATCTGGGCCATTGTGTTCAAGCTGGCACCCAGGAATATTATCTCTTGTGAGGGCACTAGTTTTGATTTCTTTTTGTTTACTGTGTACCCCAGGCAACTTAATAACTTTTTTACAAACGCCAGATGCTGTAGAAGAATGTCCTTGCTCTCTGCTTGAATCAGGCAGTCGTCCAGGTATGGGTAAATCTGAATTCCTTTCTGTCTGCAAAATGCAATTACTGGTGCCAGGCACTTTGTGAAGACCCTGGGCACAGTAGATAATCCAAAGGGCAGTGCAGAGAATTGATAGTGCATTGGACCAGCTAAGAACCAGAGGTATCTTCTGCAGTTTTGCCTGATAGGGACATGAAGGTATGCCTCCTTGAGGTCCAAAGTCACGAGCCAAGCTTGCTTGCCCAGCATGGGAAGAACCTGCTGTAATGTCAACATTTAGAATTTCGGAACATCCAGGTAAGTGTTTAGTGAAGAAAGATCCAGAATGGGTCTCCAGGCTTTGTCTTTTCTGGGAACCAGAAAGAGTCTTGAGTAAAATCCTTGCCCTTGTTCCTGTGGTGGTACCTTTTGAATAGCTCCCATGTTCACGAGTGCCATAATTTGTTTTTGGGCCTCTGCCCATTGATTTAGTGGCAGATTTGGCATTCCTTTTAATCTTGGCAGAGTGTGAAAGTGGAACCTGTAACCTTTTGAAATAATATAGAGAACCCATTTGTCTTGGGTGATCATATGCCAATTGTGATAAAAAAGTGCCAGTTTTTCTCCCAAAGGGGCTGCCAAGAGTGAGTTGTTTGGCAGCTGGAGTGGGAAGTCATTGGGGCTGTTTTTTATATGGTTGGTACCTGTCATCCCCTTCTTTCTGGCCTGATGCACCCTATTGTCGAGGCCTGTAAGGACCTTGTGGTTGACCTCTACCTCTTGGCCGTCTGTATCTGCCCCTTTGAGGTCTGTCACTAACTGGAAAGGACCAATACTTTGTTGGCCAGTTTCTACTAAATCGAAGAGGCTGAACCTGTAAGAAATCCTTCACTGTTTGCATAGATTTTGCCTTATCCTCCATTTTCTTTAATACCTCTTCTGCCTTAACTCCAAATAAAACATCCTGCTGTAAAGGTGCATCCAGTAATTTAGCTTTAACATGATCTGGTAACGTATGTTCTTTTAACCATGCATGTCTTCTAATGACAGAGCCTGTAACTGCTGCTCTGCATGAGGCCTCTAAAGAATCAAAACCACATTGCAAAGTATGCTTTCCCACTTGTTCAGCGGCATGCAATAAATCCTGCATTTCTTTAAAATTAGGAGGATCTGTATCTGGAAGCATTTTTTGTTTCAACTGAGACATCAAAAATTGCTGATATTTTAGCATGTGAAACTGGCAATTTAAGGCTGTCATTGCTAAAGTTGCAGACGTATATACTTTCTTTCCCCCATCTGTCTAGTGCTCTGGAATCTTTGTCAGAGGGAACTGGGTTCTTTGCTGATGAGGCCTTAACCCCTTTGGGTCCCTGAGAAATAGTTTCAGGATCAGCAACAGGGCTTTTATACAGAAATTTGTGTGAGTCAGGGACTCTGTAATATCTGTCTGTTTAAGTGGAGCTGGAGGTAAGGAATCAGGATTTAAGCTGGATTCAGTGTACACATCATCCCCAATATCTAGCACTGGCGGAATAGCCAGGGGTCTGTGTTGAGGTAATAATAGGAAGTCTCTGAGCCTTTTCTTGGGTTCTGAATAATCCTGGCCTTCCCAATGGAAATGCTCCCTCATGGTATGTAAGGTTTCCCCAAAGGAGTAGTCCTCAGGCAGAGAGGCTGATGGAATAGATTCCTCAGCATCAAAATCCAAAATCCTCATAAGGGGGTAAAGAGTATCCCAGGTCTGAGGATGAATCAGAGGAAATGGACCCCTGGACGGATGAATCATAATCTGCATCCTGTCTAGGCCTTTTATCAGGTGGGGGATTGGAACCCCTGATCAGAGTGATTAGGTCTTCGGCCATTTTGAGCATTTGTTTCTTAGGCATGGAGGCCTGCCATGGAGAATGCTGTACTTGTTTCTTAGTTTTTAAAGGAGGCTTTGACTTAGAAGAGGGTTTAATGCTTAGCTGAGTAGGTCTGAAGACACCCTCTGAAGCTGCGGGTAGCTCAGGTACTCCGGATCCCTCTGCAGGATCGGTTTTGGTCTGCTGAAAAGCTAGTGCATCCGAAGGCCCAGACATCTCCACGTGGGGGTCAGGGGCGGCCTGTGGTTCTGCAGAAGCGGTCGTCAGGGGCTGTGAAGGCACCTCACTGAAAACCGGAGAACCGGTGACTGGCCTAGAAGAGGCTTCGTTGTCAGTTTTGCGCCTCGGATGCCTGTCCTTGTCTTTGCGCTTTTTATGAATACCAGTCGTTGGAAGTTCCGACGGCATGGTATAATTAAATTTTCTGCCAAAGTAATGTTGGGCAAAATCAAACCGACGTTTAATAGTGCACTTATTAAACCTAGCACAAAACCGACAACCAGCAACGTCATGCTCTGGGCCTAGGCATGGGAAACAATAAGAATGGAAATCCTTATGAGGTATTTGCTTCCCACAAGAAATACAGTTATTAACTTTTACTGACATCAGTCTGAGGCAAGAAAAAATTTCCCCAACGGGGTACTTAGCTTTGTAGAAGACTTCGGTTCTGGATTTGGAATGAAAATCTCAGGAGTAGGCCGACCGGCACTTGCAAACTGCTTTTGCTTTGGGCACCGCGCGGCAAGAAAGACTGAAGAAAATGGCGTCGGCTGCATCTTGTATACCCCTGTCGCACTGACATCAGGGAGGAGGCAACAGCAACCGACGCCGGACCAAGACTTTGGAACTCATGCCGGCTGGGGAACCGCCTGATGGCAGGATAACCCAAGTGTAATGACTGCAGCAGTGTCACACGATGAACATCAAAAGGATAGGAAAGGGTAGAAAAAGGAAGGAAAAACAAACCACAGGAAATGAGACTACGAATAGAACAAAGACCTAGTTAAGGAGAAAGAACTTTAAAGATAAAAGGAGGTAATAACTGAAAAAGGTAAAAGCACAAATCACAAACTACCAAGAAACTGTAAATTCTCTGGAGAAGCTCACAGCCACAGAACTCGCTGCTGATGCAAAGCTGGGCAAACAAGTTCTGGGGTATGTTGGGAAACCGGGGGTATTATGGGTATGAAGAGGAACTCAAGTCAGGAAGCTCAAGCTGTAGAAAAGCGGTTGGTGGTCGGTTCTAAAGATTGGAACCAAGCTCCTACAGGATAATGACATGAAGAGGACAATATCAGATCTTCTAATTTCATTTCATTTTGGCCCTGCTCAAGAGTTCTTTAACCCTCCCATTCACTACTAGGTACTGGCTCCTCTACAACTTTTTTTTCACATTTTTCCTTTCCTCCTCCACTTCCACCCCTTAAATGTTGAAAAGAACTCAACTACATTGATTATTTTATTTTTGAAATGAGTTTTTCTCTGTGCATTCTTATTTCATATGTGCTTCATTGTTTCTCTATTTAAAGTATATTGTTACATGTCTCATATGTCTTTGTTTCACAGTTAAGTTCTTTTCTGGATATACTCCTGGTGCTAAACTGCATATGGTTTGAAAACAAAACAAAGATTAATTTATATTTTTGATGTTTTAATTTCATTGTTTACTCAGTTTTTCCTGATGAACATACCCCAAAAATATCAAGTTACTATTAGCAAAAATTTACATACACATACAAATCATTTTGGGTAATCAAAAGCACCATACTTCTTTAAAGGAACAGCTACGTATTTATATTACGGTTTCGCTGACAGAGCATCAAATGTGTTAAAGTTTCAAGGATGGTGTTCCACCTGTGATAAACAGCTGACAAATTTTCTAATGGTTATAAGACTCTCTTGCTGTTTTGCAATATTACAAAGTTGACATAATTTGAACTATATATTATTCCAATAAAACTGTCATAAAAGAAGTTTCACCTACTTCACCTTTTTCAAAATCATTCATCTATCCATATTATCTGTCTTTCTCACAGACTCCTTTCCAGGATAGCCCTGCTGATTTTTTTTTTACTCTTAAAACCTGCATAAAAAACTTTTCTGCCATAGTCCAGAGTATAGATACCATGACTTAACCTCCAAAGTTCTACAACAGTGAAGTTTTAAAGCTTCTGCCTAGGTATCTTTCTTATTTCACAGCGTTACATATTTTTACTTGAAATGTTTTTGATAAAGGTTTCTTAATTCAGTTTTCTTCTACTACAATATTTGTTTTGTTCATCTTTGTGATCCCTAGTGCATCTACTGCTCACTTTTTTCTCTGCCTTTCCCAGCTTAGCCCTCTACCCTTGTTTTATTACTGCAATGTTTCCAGTCTTCATCTTCTGCCTTGGTGATCACCTCAATGCTTTCAAAGCTCCTTTCTTCACATACATGAAAAGGAGGACTGAACACACATGTTTATTCAGCAACCACTACCAATGTTGTGCCAATAAATTATGCCAATACTCATCTAATTTCAACAAAAGCAACTACAGCTGTTGCTCTACATTCAAGTTCAACTTCAACAATTTTAGCAAAGACAATCAACAAGACTCTGCCTTTAGTAAGCCATTTATTTATTACATCGTATGATAAACTCATCCCTCTGGAAAAAGCACAGAAAATATGCCAAGTTTCCCTTTCCTTCCCTAGTCACTATGCATACTGCGACTCACACAGTCACAAATATTAAACTAAAAAAAAAGAAACATATAAAAACATTGTTCAGTAGTAAAATCATAATTCAAAGAGCACTCAAATTACATTATCAAAGTTTACTTTCTCAGTAAAAGTTGAAGTCATCCTAGGAAATCAAAAATATCAATCACCTGGGAAGTAACCTTCCAAAATAGCTCTTCTAGATGATTACTGCTATAGGTGTCTAGAATAAAGGGCAGGGTGCACTGACGAATAAGTGCACTGTGTTATATGGCCTGTCTGGTGAGTTATAAAAAAACAGAGCACAGTTCTCTCTCTGCCCATTTTATCCAGCTTGTGTTTATCAGCTACTTTCAACAAAAGCATTTTAGTACAACTAGGGTGGGACATAAACATTCAGGAAATATTAAGCTGCATGCAAACATCTTTATTAAATCACAACTTACCTAAAGACATAGGTATACGTACATTATCAGAAAAAATATAGTTGTGTCTTCATTTTCATGCAATATACATATAGCTTCTTTTTAGCAATTATTCATTCCATTTTTTTTAATTTAGTTCCTCCCTTTCCTTAAACCTCACTCCTTCTGAATATTAGTCTGTTGTAATTTTCCTGCAAATTTCATTCACTTCTTATGTAATTTGTTCTTTCCCCTTTTCTAAAGATCCCAACCCCCATTTCATTTATCTTCTTTATAATATTCAGTACTTCAATAACAGTTGGTTCGATTTTGATTTTCTACTAATTGTGTTTTTGGCATCCAACAGCATTAAACTTAGTAAGGCCTTACTACATATAGATAATCAGATCCTCTATCCCAGCTCAAAAGAAATTACCTTAGTTATAACTACTTGCTCCTCCAACACTAAAGTACTCCACAGGGAATTTTTTAAATCTGCCAACGTGTTACACTCCCAAAACATGTTCCTAGTTGCATCCTTCTTTATCATCATCATACCTACAGAGTTTGCAATTTACTTGAGGAAAGAAATAGCTAAAGTATGTTTGGGTTATAAAAATACCTATGCAAACACTTCCAACAAAAAATTCTAAACCTTTGGGATACTGTTGTATTCTTGGGAGATATACAGATGTCCTCTAATTGTTCCTTTGTAAACTGCCTTTTCAGTCTCTCTCCCCAGTCTTTCCTCACTCCATCTCACCTTTTCTTATCATCTCACCCTTTTTCTCACCTCCACTGATTGATTCTTCTAATTATGCAATATTTTATATGCCATACTAATTATCCCTTCTTTGACAGCAGTATCTGTTCTAGACTCAACTACAAACTTGAACACAACTGATCTTTCTCTTAGAACTCCTCTGTTTCTCTTTGCTTTTACACTAATATCAGTTCATTGTATGGAAGGCAGTCTCTAACCTGCAATTCAAACTTTTGTATGACCACATACCACTATATTACTTTTCCCCTCTAGTTACTTGTTCTCAATACTTTGTCTCCTTTATCAATTTCCTCCAGTAAATTCCAGCATCTTGCCTGTTTTGTATAAGCCTAATTGTAGTTACCTTTATTGGCAAAATCTCCTTTCTCCATCTCTTTGTTGTGTTAATTCTTAGAATACTTTCTTCTACTTTATGAATATATTTTATATAGCTGATGTTATTCCCATTAAAGATGTGCCTCCAAAATCTTATTCTCTCCTTATTTCATGACCCCACCCCATTTCATCATAATCACTTTCCACTTTAATTTATATAACCTTTGGGTGGTGTTCTGCACATGAGCCTTAACTGCGTAGCTCTTTACATCAGGTAATCCTTATCCAACTTGTTCTGTGGGGAAGATCAGCTTATCCCGGTTAACTTTTGCCTCCTTCCCATCCAAAATAAAGTACTTCAACTCTGTATTAATCATGCTTGACCTGTTTAAAAAAAAAAAAAAAAAAAAAAAATAGAGACTAAAAACATTTTTACTGCTTGTATCTTACTGTCCATATCCATAATAAAAGCTGCCAATTTCTCAGTTTTTGTACATTATAGTTTCTTCTCACTCATTTTTAGCTGCCAGCTGATAATGTAATTATTTTTAATCTATACAGCTAAATACTTCATCTTATTATGTTCCCATAGATATGGGTATTGCTGAACCAGTTCATGTGTGGGTACATAGTTGCTACTACAGACTTGTTTTATCGTCATTAATTTTATATGCCAAAAAGATATGAAAATGTCTCAAAATGTTATACAACAGTGAAATGCCCTTTTCTGCATTTTCAAGTGCAAAGAAATATCATCTGCAAATAAAGCCAATATTTCTTGACTGCCATATCATTTATACCCTTTAATGTACGAGTTCCTTATTTTCTTTGATGATGGCTCTAAATGTAAAGTATATAAAGTGGAAATCCTATCCTATTCCTCTGTTCAAACACAGCCTGTTGGACAGGGACCATTCCATCTTAATTCTTCCCATCTGACCATTCACATATCCTCCTATAAACAACTCAGAAAAACACCACCACAAACAGTTCCTTCCACTCAGCAACAAATGTCGATGTAAGGAGTAGCTTCAGCAAAATAAATCCACCGGATAATAAGAACAAACAGATTTAATATTGAACAATATTCTTGGTTTTTTTTCTTTCACAAAAAAAAAAAGAAGCTTCCTCAGAACCTTCCTCATATCCTCCTATCTTATTAATCTATCAAGGGAATCAAATGCTACTACCATTGCCTTGTTCATAAAATCCCAGTTAACTCTATAAAATGCTTTCCTCTTCATCAAGACCTGCCAACGCCAGTAGTGTTTTCTTATACTCTGCTTCCCTCTGGGTTATCATTGTTCTACTAATGATGTCAAATGTTTGCCTCCCCTCTGCAAAACCACACTGATCCATATCAATAAATTTTGGTAACATGTTTGCCATTCTCTTAGCTTGTAGAGACAAGCAATTTATAACCATGGTTTAAAATCAAAATGGGACTACATGAAGTTGTGTCTGAAGGGTCTTTATCCTCTTTGAATAATATAGCCACCACAACCTTCTTCCAAGATACTGATACTACCCCTGCCCCTTAAAAATACTGTCAAACAAAACCATCCAGATAGTTATCACTTTCTTCCTTCCCAACTTATAAATGTCCACAAGAATACTAACTATTCTTGGAGACCTTCCTGTTGAGTGATTATAATAATTTTTATCTTATCTCTTCCTATCACTCCTATTAATTATTAAGCCTCATTTTCCTCAAACCTTGCGCATAATTCAGTCTTCCATGAATATTTTTATTTATACCTTTTCTTGCTTTTCATATTCTTTAGCTTTATGCTGATTTTCATAACATTTTTGAAATACCTCTGTAGGGTCTCTGATTATTGTTGTCAGAGGCTCCCTACATTTGGCAGGGATCCCTTCTAGTTGCTGTTGCCCAAGTTGTTGTGCTAAATGTTTTTGTGCCCTGGAGTTATCAAAATTGCTTAATAGCAACTTTCTAAAGGCAAATACTCTTTTATATGCCATTTAGCTCTCTGCAGTTGTTCCTCTTCTTGTTATGTGAGTTCCCCCTTATTTTGCATTGCTTTAACCTTTGTCAGATCCTCTAAGTAATTCCTATTACATTTTCCCAATATTTCTTTCTTTTATTTCTACCTTATACTTCATTTTCATTTTAAACCTTTCAGTAGTCATCACTTCTGAATACATTTCTATCTTCCCTAATAACTCCCATATAATTTTCAACAACCAAGCCAAACAGCAACCAAGAAAAAACAGCAGTTTTCTGTTGAATGTCACCAAGCACGATAGATTCCACCACAGTTAAAAACAAAGTGCAAAAACACAATTTATTAATGCAATTCCAAAATCAATGATCTGATGAAGTCCAGCTATAGGACAAAAACGCCTTGATTTTGGAATTGCGTTAATAAATTGTGTTTTTGCACTTTGTTTTTAACTGTGGTGGAATCTTTCCCATATAATTTTCCCTACCCAATTCCTTACATTCATCTCTTTTAACTGGTGAGTTTGGAAAGCAACAGTGTCAAATTTTTACTTTAATCCAATGCATCTTTATCTTAGTTTTTATCAGTGCTTGACCTGAAGCAGCTACTGGATGTGTATCAAGACTTTCACTTAAATACAGACATGTATCTGACAGACATAATTTCTATCCAGTTTAGCCCAGTTATCACTCACTGGGGAATAATATGTAAATTCTGTCAAAGTTTCTACTGCTGAATTCACATCATCCATACCAAATATTCTCATGTATTTCTTCCCTTATACATTCTCAATATTGCAAATCATGTTCTAGTTCCCAACCATACATAATATTCTCTGCTGAAAGCTGATTTCTGGGCACTTTTTTCTTAAGTTCCATAAACCATTTTGGTGGAAAACAAATATATGTCAGCATTATTCTTCTCTCCTGCCAATAACCCCTTACTACCACAAATCTGCCATTATTGCCTCATTTTTTTTCTCATCTATCACTACTGTGCTAAATGTTCACCCTAAAATCCTTTGTCAAATTCACGTTTGTATCTAAATGTGTCTCCTGTAACACTGCTATTTGCACCCTATATTTTAAAATAAAATTCTGTATTCTTACCCTTTTCTCTACTCCTGTAAGGCCACTAACATTCCATGATAATAAGGTCAGAGTAGCCATTATTATAGAAAGCTCTTACTCCCACCTATTATATGTGACAGTTCTTCTGAATGTGTATTTCCAGCTTTTTTAGCTGCACACAATAATTGGTTTATTTCATAGGTTGGTACTAGGCTATCGGCCCTAGGGCCTGTACAAGCCTAGCCATAACAATTCCCTGGCTATTTCTTCCCAGAATATTTACTTCCCTGGTCCCCTGTCTAACAGGGCGACTGATGAATGTGTATTTCCAGCTTTTAGCTGCACACAATAATTGGTTTATTTCATAGGTTGGTACTAGGCTATCGGCCCTAGGGCCTGTACAAGCCTAGCCATAACAATTCCCTGGCTATTTCTTCCCAGAATATTTACTTCCCTGGTCCCCTGTCTAACAGGGCGACTGATGTGATCCCCGGAGTGAATTTCCTATCTCCCATCCAATTGTCAAGGTTCCTCTTGAATAGGGCCAAAGAGCCACTCAGCTTGACATGTATGGGCAGTCTATTCCAGAGTATGGGGAGTCTCTGGGTCAGGAACCTATCAATCCAGCATGTTTTGTTCATTGTGATGACCAAATTTAGATCCCTGGAGCGTGTAGCTCTGAGGGATTGGGATTTCTTTAAGTGTAGCATGTCCATCAGCACTGGGCTTGACATGGCCTTGTATGTTAAGTAGAGATCACCTCTGAGTAGGCGGTATGCGACAGAGTATAGCTGGAGTTTTTTTAGACAGTCAGCATAGGGCATCTGCTTTAGGCTTGTGATTCTTTTAGTGAGGTATTTCTGTGACCTTTCCAGTTGTTGCAGATCTCTTGTGAGGTACATACCAAATGGGGCGTTGTACTCTATAATGGGTCTAATGAGGGATGAGTACAGTGGGACAATGACCTCCTTTTTTCTGGATGAAAAGCCCTTAGTGATGAGGTGTGCCACATAGAAGGATTTCCTGACTGTTGTGGCTATGTGGTTATCAAAAGTGAGACCACTGTCCACCTGTGTCCGAAGTCCCTTATCACACTTCCGGTGTTTAGTGTACTGCCACTTATGTGGTAATTCATGGGTACATGTTTTTTCACAAAGGGAATAACTATACATTTCTTGGCATTGAGCTTGAGAGCCCATGGCTCTGGCACCAAGCATCTGTTTCTGTAAGGCCCTTATGTAGAATATCCACATCATTTGGGGATTCAATAATGGCTCCCAGTTTGCAGCCATCTGCAAACTTTGTTAGCCAGAGTCCCTTAGTGTTGGCCTGTACTTCAGAGAAGTAGATGCCAAACAAGAGCGGTCCCAGGACTGAAACCTGAGTTACTCCGCTTGCCACTTGTCTGGAGCTGGATTTTGAGTCAGCTACTTTTACAGTGTGGGTTCTGTCAGTAAGCCAGTTGGGCAACTCATCGAGTGACGTAGGGATTTAATGCCCAGTTTAGTAAGTTTATCTATGAATCCAGAGTGGGGGATGGTGTCGAAGGCCTTGGCGAGGTCCAGATAGGCTGTGTGGACCGCCTTACCCTCGTCCACGGCTCTGGAGACTGATTCGAAGATGTCAATCAAGTCGAGGAGACAAGATCAGCCCTTTATGAAACCAAACTGGGTGGGGTCCAGTGTTTGAATGTTACCAATGTCTTTGTTTACAAGTTCCATGATAATGCGTTCCATGGCTTTGCAGTTCAGGCTCGTCAGACTGATGGGACGATAGTTTCCGGGATCCAAGGTGGATTCCCCCTTGTGGTGTGAGATAACTGTAGCTGTGCGCCACTCATTGGGCATGAAGCCTGAGGTGAGGTGCCAGTTAATTTTGTAGTTCATGTAGTACATAGCCCAGGATGTCTGGTCCCATGGATGCTGTACTCTTTGGAGAGTGTGTTTTTTTACCTGTGAGGCCGAGAGTACTGGAATTTGGCAATCTTTTGGTATTGAGATGGACCCTTTAGGGGGTGAGAGGGGGGTGAAGTTTGCACTGAATCGATCTGCCAGGATATTGGCAATATCCTTGGGATCAGTATATTTAATGCCATTCTGTTGTAGCTCAGAGCAGATCTGAGCATTGCCATTTAGATTCTTGACATAACTATAGAATGCCTTGTGGTTGTCCTTGGAATCGTTGGCAATTTTATTTTCGTAACTAGCTTTGAATGATTTTATGAGGGATCTCAGCTTCTTACTGAGGCTGGTAAGGAAGTTTTTTGCATCCTGGGATTTTCCTCTTTTCTGCAACAGTTTCTTCCTTCTGTTGTATAGTTTGTTTATGGTAGGGGAGCACCAGATTGGGTTCCTTTTTTTGGAGAAAAACTAGAAAGGTATAGTGAGAATCTTGGGGCATGGTGGGAGATCTGTAGCAAGCTACAATTTGGATTGCAGTCTTACCTAGTCTTGTTTCTGTTAGCAATGGCATGATTCATGCACGAGTGGATGTGCTCATACAGTGCCTTAGTGTAGGATTCAGTGGTCGAACTACCAGTTCCAGTCTGCATGGGTGTCATGAAGTTTGTCACTTCTGACTTGAGTAGCATGAAGTTGGCTTTGGAGAAGTTGTTTATGGAGGTTTCCCTACTGGGGGGTGGGGGTGGGATGTGGACATCAAGGGTGATTAGCTTATGGTCAGACCTGACCAAGGGGGTGACCACTGGTGTGGAGCATGGATCTCCCATGTTGGTAATGACCAGGTCTAGGATATTTGAGCCCCTGGTGGGACTATGGATTAGTTGGTCCATGGTGTTGGAATGGGCAAAGGTGTTCGTACCAGATTAGTTTTCCCAATTAATGGCAGGGTAGTTGAACTTACCCAGTATTAGGGTGTTTGGTTGTATCTTAATATTATCTAGTATGTTTAGAAAGGTATAGTGAGAATCTTGGGGCATGGTGGGGGATCTGTAGCAAGCTACAATTTGGATTGCAGTCTTACCTAGTGTTAGTTGCACCTGTAGAATTTCAGATACATTGTGTTGGCAACTAGCCTGGAGGTGTGAATATCCTTGGTGAATATGGACACTCCTCCACCTTTAGTGCTTTAGTCTTGGTTTGGCCGCCGAAAAGTGTGGTAAGAGTTGCAGCCTGGTATTGCAGGGGTGCTCTCTGGAGCTTTGAACCAGGTCTCAGTTACTGCACAGATATCGATGTTCTCCATTTTTAGGAGTGCCTCGAGAGAGTGCATTTTGTGGTTCAGACTTCTAGCATTGAGCAGCATTACCTTCATATTTTGCATGCTTATATCTGTTACTGTGGTGGTTTTGTCCTTTGAGCCTTGCCTAAAAAAGGCACTATAGGGGTGGCCTGAACCTTAGCCAGTAACCTGAATCCCTGGGGCGACAGGTGCAGACCATCTCTGGCAAACCATCGTGGTTTGTCGATCATGTCGTCCCAGGCAGACAGATATTGGATCCCCTTTGAATGACACCAGAAACTTAGCCAATTGTTGAAGTCAATCATTTTGTCCTTATACTGTGGTATCATTCTGGGTGAAGGCAGTATACTGCTCATGGCTAGGGTCATACCTGCCTGGGCCACATGATCCGAGAGCTCTTCCATGTCTCTTTTCATGTAGTCCAGGGAAGTACGTCTCAAGTCATTCACTCCAACATGGACAATGACAGAGCCATATTTGTACTTGTTGTGGAGTGACTTGAGTGCATGCATTATGTGGCGAATCCTGGCACCCGACAGGCAGCTGATAGTAATTTTCTCCCTGTTCAGCCTGGTGAGTGGGAAGTCAGTGTGCCTGACTATAGAGTCACCTATGACTAAAGTGTTAGGTACGTTGTCTTGCCTTAGTGGCTGTTGTTTGGTGGCACACTGGTGTTTTGAGCTATGTCTCACTTTGGTTGTGATTGGCGTTTGTTTGTGTTTCAGCTTCAGAGTGCAGGTGTTAACCTTCTCCTCTTGACTGTTTAGCACAATCTTGGCTGGAGAAAGCTTTGCTTCCAGTTTGGCTATGTTAGTGCATCGCTTGCAGGTTGTAGTGTTGGGTGGTGGTGCATTTGTTTTCTGGGGTTGATCACTGATCTCCATAGAACCTTTTCAGGCACAGCTTGGAAACAATGGTCTGGTTAAGTGACTTTCTCAGAGTCACACAGTTAGGCAATGGAGTCTGAGGAAACAAACTTTGCACTTCTAGACCACAGGAAACAGTTCATTAACAACTCCTTAAACCTCTAAGCCAAATTATCTCTTACAGAATTACTTCTTCTCATCTCCATCTTCACCTATATCACATTTTCAAAACAGTTTTACTTCAATGAAAACAGTCAAAACAAAAAACTAGATAGATAATCAGACCCCCCCCCCCCGCGACAACCTTTAACTTGCAACAAGCACACACAGCTATGTGTAGATTTAAACAATGAAGTTTTACTCTAAAAATTAAGGTTACCTGTGCTAAAGTACATGTTACAGCCCAGGTTCCCACATATATTGACTATTTCTCTCCTAGATTTGAATTTATTTTCCCTTGTTTTCAGTAAATATTTGCTTTTAGTTTGAAGAAAGAGTGCACTGGCTACTTCTAAATATATAATTGTCTTTAGGCTTTTCCCGGTTAGGGGTTACCACAGTGGAACTCCAGTTTGCTAATGATTGGCAGTGGATTTTTACAGTGTCGAGTTGCCAGCCTGATGCCCAACCTTCAAAGAAGGCACACCCATTCACTTCTAAATAAACTAAATAGTGCACTATTTTATTAAATACATTAACTGCTTGGGAGGCAACTACTTGTATAACTTATTCACTTACTACAGTTTCAAACTTCATTTATTTTTCTCTGAACTGTTTGCTGGTGTGCCTTTAAATGTTAATTACACTGTAACTTGTGCATTCCTCGCAGCATAGTGTGCTCAGAGCTCTCTTGATTAATTGCTTGCCCCTGCAGAAAGCTAATCTCCACGTAAAAACAATTACTAAAGAGAAGAAACATCTACTGACTTTACAGATGCATGAAAGAATATTTGCAAATTTTACTTGAAGTATACCAGGGTCTATATGATAACCTCGACCATTCAGAATGTTGATAACGTCTTTACTGACACATATGCATCGAACGGCCACTTCAGCGAATGGCCACATCATCGATTTCTTTCCAAAATACTCTTGATTCTTCTAATCATTTCCTGTGATTTTTTTCTGTTTCCGAAGTATTTTCTTTTGGAACAATGGAAGAGGTTTCACTGGCAAAGTCTCTTTCTGAGCTTTACTGTCAGAAAAATGTGGAAACAGAATCCTCTTCTGTTTACAAGCTCACTTTTTGTTGGATACATTTTTTTAACTCCCTTCTTAGTTTGTTCTACATCCAAAAATGTCTTTTTCATCCTTAAGAAAAAAAATATTCTGAGGACAGCTGGATATATTAACTTGAATCTCTTACCTACCTCTCAACATTCCCTGATTACTGGGATAAACATGCCGCACTTCTACCTAGTGTAATAACTTTTCAGAAACACTATACTGTCCCCAGTTTTTAATACTTTACCTTTCTGACACAATTTTGTCAGCAGCAGCCATTTCTCAGCTGGTATGAATACATCTTTACTAACATTAAACTTGGCTGCTTTCTCATGTTCAGGTTTGCAGCATACCTACAAAGTTCCCTTTCACTTAACAAATCATGCTTTGGGACTTCCAAGACGGCTGCTTAATGTCAGCTCTCCCAGTGCGAAAACAACCACAGAAAAGAGAGCCAGCAAACTTGTCTTTTGGGGGTAAATTTCAGTAACAGGCTAGTAAATGCACTATCTGGATAGCAACAAAAAAGAAATTCAGAGAGCCTGAAAGAAAAGCAATCACAAAATGTGAGGAGAAAACACTAACTGGGAAGAATTCTGCAGCTATTCAGCAAAAAAGCAGTGCAAAGGTCAGCTTTGATGCAAGACTTGACTTCCAATAACCTACAGGAAAAAAGTAAAATGTACACAGAGATGATTAAAAATAAATGAAACACTGAAGGACTATATCAGTTCAAACAAAAGGCTAGAAAAAAATGGAAGAAGCTTTACACAGAAATCCAGATGAGGTGATACGACTGCAAAAAATCAGAGGCAGAAATTAAGAAAATGCTGACCGAGCATGAGATGACTCAAGAAGAGATGTTTCAAAAAATAACAGAATTAGAGGACAGAGCACATATGGAAAACCTGGGATTTTCTCCTGTACCAGAGAATTAATTTTATGAAAGCATAAATAAGCAACTGGACTGGTATTTCACAGCAGGTGTGGTTAATTGAAAGGGTGCATTGTGTGTATGCTCCAAACCTGGCCATGAGAGAGCAACTTAGACCTTTAATAGTAAAGATGCAATCCTACCAGCAGAAACAGTTGATTCCGACAAACTGTGGCAGAAGGATAACAAACTAAAAGTGAGAGACAGTAGTGTGTTTGTGAAAAATTATTACTCACCATACACCAGGCAAAAAAAGAGTAAATGTATTCCACTAAATCAGGGAATGTCGAGAAACAGGCATGATATCCAAGCTGCTGTATCCAGTTGTTTTCAGAATATTCTTTCCTGGAGGGCCAAAATAGTTTTTTGATGGAGAACATGCTAAGGAGGAAAATACAAAAGTTTGCCCAATGAAAAGTGAGCTGTCAAACAGAAGAAGATTTTGCATCTTGTTATTCTGGCAAAAAAGCCCATAGAAAGACTAGGCCAGTGAAAACCTTTTTACATGTTTTAAATGAAAATGCTTGAGAGACAGAAAAAAGCACAGGGATTGACTAGAAAAACCAGGAGTACATTAGAAATGAAGCAGAGACTGGATTTGGGAGATGGAGATCAACAGGAAGAAAGCCAGCAACTTGGAAATTGACAAATGTGGGATTACAAGGCAGTAATTATATTTGTGAAACATGACAGAACAAGAAACCTGGAAATATTGGACTTCTTTGACTTTGTTAACCTTGTAGGGGACGCAAAAGCATATGTCCTACTTCACGTCACTAATATTTGGAAAAATATTTAGGAGAAGGCAAGAGGAAAGAAAGAGTTTACTGTAAGTAAAACAAAATTTTGTTCTTAACAGTAGTATTTTTTATATTGCATGACAACCTGTATGCCATAAAGTAAAGCTTTCTCAGTTATTTTTGACTGTAATAGGGACACTAAAGTAAACATTTTTTTTTCATTCTTTCTTTCTCCTTGTTCAGTTTTAAGAAATACAATCACTGCAATGTAAAAAAACAAAAGTCTGAACAAAAGAGCATGATACAAAAACATTTCTCATAAGCTTTTTCTTACTCTTGCATAGGGGAATGACTGGATTAAGGTCCTAGGCTTGATCTAGTCACAAGTCTTCCTCTAGCAAATGAATGTTTATTGTAGAGACAACTGTGCATCTGGTATCATGTCTCTATGGATACAATCAGATAAGGGACAAAAGCACAGAATACTTTTTTTTCCAATGGCTAGGAGATATTGTTTTCTGAAATCATTCATGTGTTTTCCTAAACTGGGAGAGGAATAAAGATAAGACAAAAACAGAGAGCACTTAGTGAAAGTAGAAGCACAGGTTGCACCATGTGTCTTAGCATGGAAAACCTTCCTTACATACTAATCCAAGTCTGTGAGTGTGTCTGTCAATCTGGGATAACATTTCCTACTGGGAGAGTTAAACATCAATATTTGAATATGTACATAGTTTTATGTATTAGTACTACATTAACAGGTTTGTGGTTGTTCTGCGAGTGTTTTTTTGAGGTTTTTCACTAAAACAAAAAGTTTTGTAAGATGTGGCATAGGGCCAAATGGCTATGGCAAGAAACAACTGTATAGAAGCTCAACCTGCCAACATTAGTGTATGCATGCAACACAAAAGCTGAACTAGACATTTAAAAAACTGTTACACATAAGAGGTGGGAATAATAACTTCTTCACATAATGGCAAACACTTTCTATATTATCTTTAAAAATAAATGGTCTCACAGATAAATAAAAAAAATAGTAGTGAACTATTTATTATTATTTATTGATATTTGTTGACCGGGAAAGTCCACTGGGCTTCAGACACATTTTCAGTGGAGGCCCGGGGAGAAAAGCTCCAAGTTACAAGAAAATCATTACATGAATTTGTAAGGAAACGAAATTATAATTATAAAGCAAGTGAGATAATACAGAAAACTATCTAAACAACAAATATGTTATAAAAAGGCACAATACAGTAACAAATGAAAATTAGCATGTAGGAAAATTATACAGTTAGAAATATTTAACAATACAGCTCAATTCTTTTGGGGGGGTAGTAGGAAAAGGGAAAGATAGAATTAGAGAGTTAAACTTAAAGGTAAGACAGATATAGTTAGAGTCTTATAGCTAGGTAGTGGGAATAAGTAGATTATAGGTGGTATATATTTAATGATAGTATTAAAAGTAGAAAGTGACAGAGAAGAGAAGATGTGTTAAGATGGTTGTACTGATGTGTGCACTATGATACTAAAGATTAGGGATAACTCGTATGGTGTAACAGCATAACATATACATAAATATATTTGCTACGTGAAACAGTTTTGCTAGATTAAGGAGGCTGTGGATATGTGTTGCATGTGCAGCTGGGGTTATCAGTGAGATGCTGTTTTAGTTTTCTTTTAAAGGAGATTATGTTTTCTAATTCTGTAACTTATGATGGGAGGGTGCTCCACAGCTTAGTTATGGAATGGGAATAGAGGCAGCTACCTGCTCTTTTACTAGATTTTGATACTTTAAGTTGGTGTTTGTTGTTAGAGCATAGATTTTTGGATGGGATGTAAAGTTCAATTATATTTTTCAGGGAAGGGCAACACTTGAGTTTATAAACGAGTTTATGGGCAAAGGTAAGTTGTGTGTAATGTAGGTAATGTCCAAATTCTAGCCAGTTTATTTCTTTAGTGGCCTGGCAATGGTGGGTGCGATTTGGTTGCGTTGATGCAAATTTCACAGTCTTATAATAACAGGACTGTAGTCTGTGTTGCAAAGACTTGTGGAGTTTGGTGAAGATAGGAGACCCATATAGTAAGGTTGGAAGGAGAAGACTTTTTGAAAGTTTTATTCAGATGGATTTGTCTAAGTATTGTTTGTTTCTGTAAAGTTTGCCTAATTTGAAGTGAGTCTTTTTTACTGCGTTATTAATATGCAAGTCAAAGTTAAGTTTGCTGTCAATAGTAATTCCTAGCAGTTTGGCCTGATTTACTAACTTTATTGGTGTTTTGTTTATGGAGAATATAGTAAAGTCTGTGGGAACATTTATTTAAAATGTCGAGTGCAAACAGGTATGCTAGAGGAAATACAATTGGAAAGAACTGAGTATGTGAATTTGATAAAGAAAGGACTTCAGGGTGGTTTTTCAGTGGAATATCTGGGAGAAAGGAAAAGTGTAGTACTTATATTAATTGCAAGAGGAGATCCAATAGTGATGGAAGATAAAGATAACAATGGTAGATCTGTAGTACTAATGGGCTACTAGCAAAGGAGGAGGATTATACTAGCATGTATTTATAATTCCACTTAAAACTGGTATAATGAAACTTAAGAAAATTCCAGGAAAATAATCAGCTTTAAACAGGGATTATTACTTATAGGTGAGAATGTACCTGGTGGAGCACAGGAGAGAAAATATAACAAAATGGGTAGGACTTTGAAGAAATTTATGAAAATATTTGAGATGAAAGATGTGAATTGAGGGTAAGTTTACATATTATTCCCCAAAATACCAAAACTGGGCTAGGCTAGACAGAAATCATACTCCACAGGAACATGTGCACTTAATTGAAAGTTTTGATGCATATCTAATAACAGTTTCAGAAAACATGCCTTTAATAACTAAAATAAAAATGCAGGGTAATGTAATAAAATGAGACACAGACACTTTCCCACCTATCTGTTAAAAGAGAGGAATTTAAAGAAAAGAGTAGTAGAAATTATTTGGGAATCGTCAGGGAAGATAGAAATTTCTTCTGAAAATATAGCTAGGGAGTGGGATAAAATTAAAGTGGAGTTTAAAAACTGAGTGGAAATAAGAGACAGAGATATGGTTAAGAAGTAATAATAATTATTTAGGTGGACTGACAAAGGTTAAACTATTGCAGAATGGGGGAATCTCACAGAACAGGAGGAGGAGGAGGATGAGTAATTGCAGAATGCTAACTAGAAAATAAGGGATTTTTTGTACATTCCAAAGATTTTTTCCTCAGGTAGACAGCAAATGATAGAGGTATGATGGGGAAGAAATAGGTGATTAGGAGCATATTTTTTCAGGAGTGTAATGAACTGGCAAACTTTAGAAAAACCCTGCAGACTAGTCTATCAGAAATACTGTGTGAGCAAATTGGTATAACTAAATAAAAGACTTTTTGAGCTATGGTACAGAATTAGAATACCCTATACCATTAAACTGTCCAAATTTTCACCTCTTATTGTTTGCCCATTCCTCATAAAACTTGTGGTTTTATGGCAAATCAAAAAGAGGATTCATGTCAGTAAATAATACTGAATAGTAACACTCATTTGAGTTTCAGACTTAATATTCTTCAGAAAATATATAATAATGGAAAAGCTGTAATTTCTAGCAACCTTCTAAGTTTATAGGAGCAATATTTTAAAAACGTCCCTATTTTTGGGCCCCTCTCATTATTTCTGGCTTTGTCCAGATTTCTTGTGTTGAGAGTTTGGGAGATATGAAATTGCCCAGATACAGTAAGGCATTCCTGAATCTAAATATGATAGCTGCCAAAAAAAAAAAAAAAAAAAAAAAAAAAAAGAAGCAATTAGAAAAAGAAAATGAAAGTCTTCTGTAAAGCAACTGTATTAGAAGTAGTGAATATAGTAACAGAGATTAACAACTTGAAATGGAATCTTTATTAAAGGGTAGGAGCAAATTACATTCGGAAAAAATGGGAAATGGGAGAACAATACACATGAAAAATAATGTTTTGGAGGAAGAATGAGGTTTAAAAGAAGGCAGGAAGGCAGGATTTGAATGAGCTATGTAATGTTTGACTGACAATGACTGGACAGATTATAAATTATGTATATAATGATTGCAACTAAAAATGTCAGTATGGTTTGCTTTTGTAATGTACGAATGCCTATGTCATAAATAATAATTTAATAAAGATGTTTCTTCTTTAAAAAAATCATGCTTTTGAACACGAGTCCAGTTGTGTATTTATACTTTTATAATACATTACTGTCTGTTCCTTCGTTTCTCTAGTACAGCAGAAAATCTCAATTTTCCTCTGCGCGCGCAGTCTTCTAACTCTAGTTTTTGAAACAGCTCTTCTTAAGAAGCCATATATTCAAGCCAGCCCTTTTCTTCATTTCCTTCTCTGATTTTTGCATTTTTATCAGCTTATCTGAATAGTCGAAGTGTGTTCTATTTTTTCAGTTGTTTGCTATTTGACTATTTCTTCAGTGTTTCACTAATTTTAACACCTCTAGTTGAATTTGAAGTTCTTGAACTTGAAGATCTGAAAATCATCTACTTCTAAAAGTAGAAAAGCCCACCTTAACTGCTGGTCAACTCCTCTACTCCTTCACTGTTGTCAAACTATGGAACTCACTTCTACCTTCTATAAGAAACACAGGCAGCACCACCACCTTCAAACAAATACTGAAAAAACATCCCAACTATTCCTGGCTATGTTTCCTGCTCTACAACCTAACCTCTCCTTCTCCTTATACCTAAACTCCTATGCTTTCTGCTACTACTGACTGATGACATTTTCTCCATAGTTATTTTTTCATCACTTGTTGATACTGGTACAATAATGCTGATTAATATATCTCTGTTTATACCTCTCTGATTGAATTCATCTTGCATCCAGCTAAATTTATGTTTTTATGTATATATTCTATATATATTACTGTAATCAAACCAACTAAATTCATACTTTTTTGTGTACATTCTGTATATATTACTGTAATAACTATGTGTAACACTGTTTCTACTTCTGTACCAATTAATGTTTAATTTTTTTCTGTATCTATGTTGTTGGAGCTTTTCTCCCTGGGCCTCCACTGAAAATGGTCTCTTTTAGACCCAGTGGATTTTCCCAGTAAACAAATGAAATAAAATAAATAAATTTGAGTTATCTGTTCCTCTAAATAACTGGAAACCACCTCCTATACCAAAACTGAAACTTAAACTGCTTTTTGCAGAACAGCTGCAATATTCTTCCCATCTATAGTTTTCTCTTCTATTTTTCTGGTTGATTTTCTATCACTTTCTCCAGATTTTTCTTTGCTGGCTTCCAGGCAGTGTACTTGCTAGCAGTAACTGAATTTTATTCAGTTAGGAAGATTTCACTGAATATATATATTTTTTTAATAATTATACTTTTCACACGGAGAGAACTCTAATCAGCCTAATACTCAGTATGCAGCCATCTTGGAGGTCTGCAAATGATGACATCTTGACTTCTGTCCCTCATTTATTTTATTCACCCTAAAACACAAAATATTTTCTAACACTGTACAGTACATGCTTGTTACATAGGCAACATTTAGTGACTACTTCCTAATGGAGGCATCCAAAAAAAGGTGCTTTTCAAAACAGTATTCTGAGATACAGTGGAAGATCCATTTGGAGATGGTTTATTTTGAACTGGTCTCCCCTCAGACCTGCAGGCAAAGGCTGCAAAAGCCATTCAGACTTCCTGACATTCTTTGTTCTGTTAAAGTAGTAATGCAGTTGCCTATACACATCCAGAGGACAGAGGATTCTCTACCCCTTGTTTTGAGGGTTAGGAAAGAAGGTAGGCAAGTAGCTGGTCTGGTTTAAAACTATCTTTGTAACCACTTTAGGCATAAAGGAAAGGTTGGTCCTAAGAGAGACTCTGGGTGGAAAGTGATGAAAGGTTCCACACATATAAGGGCCTGAAGCTCTGAAACCATTGTAGCTGAGGTAATGGCTAGCAGGAACACTATCTTCCAGATTAGGAATTTACTGTCTGTGGAGGCAGCTGGCTTGAAAGGTGGGAAGGTGAGCTCCTCTAGAATGAACTTGAGCATAACTCTCAACTGTAAAGATTTTTGCAGACTAACCAGATTTTTGATCTACTCCTCATAAAATTTGTGGTTTTCTGGCAAATCAATGAGGACTGAAGTCACTAAATAAAGACAAACATTTGAGTTACACACTTCGTATCCATTAGAAAATGCATGCCAACACAAAAACCTCTTATTCTATCAATATTTTAGGTAAATACGAGCAATAATTAAAATTTGTCCCTATTTTTGGGCCTTTGTACTACCATAATTTTTGGCTTTGTCTAGATTTCTTATGCTAAGAGGTTGAGAGGTATGAAGTTAGATCCCATCGGGGAACAGGAGGTTTCCTCGGGGGTCTAATGTTGATAACCCTCTCAGGAAGTGTTTCATGAGAAGATGAGGGGGTGGGGGCGAAGTAGGCAGATGAGCTAAATTGCTGAAGCATGAATCATAATAGAGGAATCATCCAAGCTATCAATTTGAGTGTGTTCAGGTTGAGGTGTATGATGGTGTTCTTGTTCTGTGTTAATAAGTCCACCCACCGGGGTAGCAACCATGGTTCTGTCTTGCGTAGACTGAGCATTAAAGGATACCAGTGCTGCTTTGGTCAATCTGGGGCTATCAGAATGACCATTGGCCCTTCGCTGATCTTCAGCAGTACCCTGGGGAGAAAAGGTACTGAGGGGTAGGCATAGAGGAATAGGTCTGTCCAACAGAAAGAGAAGGCATCTGTCTTCTAGGCTTACCTTGTTTTGGTCTTTGAGCAAAACATTTTCAAGCAAATGTTTTCTTTGGTGGCAAAAAGGTCTATCTGTGGTACACCCCATTCTTTGACTATCCTAAGAAAAACTTTCCAGTGCTGTTGGCACTCATAAGGGTCTGACAGGCTTTTACTTAGGTGATCTCCAGTTGATTGGTTTCTCCTGGTAGGTACTGTGCCATGAGGTACAGCCTAGTGAGTTTGCAGTTTTCAAAAGGTCCATGGGCTAAGCAACAAAGAGGGCAAGAGTGAGTCCCCCCTGCTTGTTTATGTACCACATAACTAGTATTGTCTGTCTTTACTCCTGGTTTCCATTGGTCTTTGAAGGCAATCAGACCTTTTTGGACTGCTACTGGTTGATGTGTTTGTTCTTGAACTGGGAGTCCCCATCTGCCCTGAGTCTCTAAGTTATTGTAGTGAGCTCCCCAGGCTATTTCTGAGGCATCCATGGTCAGAGTTTGGTCCTGAGGGATAAACCTGAAGGAAAGGCACGGGATAAGGGAGCATGCTTGGGCTCACCAGGCAATCTCTTTCCTGAGACGAGAGAGAAGCTTCACCCTAAAACTGAAGGCTTGAAAATGTTGGCACAACTGCAGCTTCCTCATATGTAGTCTGGGGGGATCATGAGGATGCAAGAGGCCATGTAACCTACAACTCTGAAGAACTCTCTGGCTGTAAAGTAGCTCTTGAGATGGAGATTTTGGAAGTACAGATCTAGAAAAGTAACCTTGTCTGGAGGGAGAAAGGCTTTCTGCAATGATGAGTCCAGCAAAGCCCCCAGAAACACAGTCCTGTTTGTGGTCTGAGACTTTTGGGTATTGATGGTGAACTCTAGTGAAGCCAGGATCTGTTGGGTGTAAAGCAAGTCTCCTTTGAGTTTTTCTAGATAAGTTACCTGAATGAGGCAGTCATGTAAGTAGGGGTAAATCTGAATGCCCTTTGACCTACAGAAGGCTACCACTTGGGCTAGGCATTTTGTGAAAACTCTGGGTGCAACAGACAAGCCAAAAGGCAGACCACAGAGCTGATAATGTCTCACAACTGTTCTGAAGCACAAGAACCTCCTGTAAGAATTTTCTATGGAGGTGAGGAGGCATGGATCCTTTACATCTAAGATTACCATGAAAGCACTGGGGGAGATCATTTGCAGCAGTTTTTGAAGGGTTAGCATTTTGAATTTTGCTACCTGCAAAAATCTGTTGAGCCTTGACACGTCCAGAATCAGCAACCAGGTACCCTCTTTTCTGGGAACTAGGAAAAGCCTTGGGTAAAAACCCTTTCCTTGTAGTGAGTTTGTATTTGCTTTAAGGTCACTGTCTGTTGATTTGGTGGAATACCTGGGAAACCTGACTGAATTAGACGTTGTTTGAACTGGAAGTTGTAACCCCTTGGAATGATCTTCAGTATCCAGTGATCTGAGGTAATGAGAGTCCAATTGTTTAAGAAAGATGGCTGTCCTAGGAGTCTGAAAGACATATGGAATGAATGGTTGGATTAGAGGGGAAGGGAAAGGGACTGTCATGGAAGAGTCATGACTGCTCCCTGCTGGGTCCCTGTTGGCAGGATCCCACAGGCCTATCAGAATCTGCTTACCACTGTTTTAGTCACTGGTGCAGCCTTTGACTCCTTTCCATTCGAGGTTTCCAATACATAGGCTTAGATTTGGGGGCTGGAAAGGGCCAGTGTTTGGTAGGGTAATTTCAAAGGAGGTGAGGAAGTTGACATGAAGAAACTCCTTGACCATTTGCATGGACTTGGCCTTATCCTCCATCGTCTTAAGCAAGGCTTCAGCCTTGGGGCCAAAAAGGAAATCTTGGTCCAAAGAACCATGCAAGAGATCTGGATTTCACATATTCGGGGAGGGACTGTTCCATAAGCCAGGCATGCCTTCTAATGATAGCTCCTGTAGCTGCTGTCCTGCTGGAAGCTTCCAGAGCATCACAGCCACAGGGCAAACAGGGATTAGCCATATGAGGGCAAGAACTGCATAAGTATAGCAGTTTCTTGGAGAGGGGCATATTTTCATTCTCCACCAGTTTTTGTTTCTTCTGGTCTAAAATGGTTTCCTGACACTTCATATGAAATTCCAAGCCCTCACGATGAAGGTAGCAGAGGTGTAGACTTTCTTTCCAAACATGTCCAAGGCTCTTTTTTCTTTTGTCAGTTGGCATGGAACTCGTAGAAGTACTAGCTTTAGCTCCCTTAGGAACCAGAGTCACCGCTTCAGGGACTGCTACAGGTTTCTTTGAAAGATGGCTGTGAGAGTCCAGAACCCTGTAAAATCTATCAGGTTTCTGAGGGGCAGGGGACTTGGACTGGAGGAATGGCAAGAGGTTTAAGTTTGGGAAGGTTTAGAAATTTCCTAACCTTCCTCTTGGATTGTAGACAGTCCTGTGCTTCTCATTTAAAGTGTTATCTCACGGTATGTAGTGTCTCCCCAAAGTAGATGTTTTCATCGGAATCTAAATCCCCACAGGAAGCAATAGAATACTGAGGACAGTGAACTGAGGTAAGAGACTCTGGATACCCCTTTGTCAGTTTGAGAACAGTTGTTGGGAAGCCAGAACCTGCTAACTGACTACGGACCCAAACAAAGAGCCAAGTCCTTCAGCTCGTGCAGAAGTAGAGGGATTTGGCAGCCTACTGGGCTCGAACAGGTCTTAATAGACACCTGTGCCCCAACCTCAATTGTTGGAGGGGACTGCAAAGATGTCTTACCTTCTTTGATGATAACAAGCCTAGGTGGACTGGCGATTAGCGAATGAGCATCACCCAGTACCATAAGGTTTGAGCACTTTTCTTTTTTACGCCTTAGATCAATCTCAGCTTGACTGGTGGATGACACAGTACATGGAGGCCCGAATGACTGGCTAAAGTGCTTAACTAAAATTTCATCCCAACACTTGACTGTTCTACTGTTAAAGCAAGCACAGAACTGACATTTAGAGATGTCATGTGCTGGACTCGAACAAATTACACCAAAGGGGTGAAAGCCCTACTGTGGTATCTGCTTGCCACAACAGAGAAATTTATTAGCTTTCTCTGACATCAGACAAGAAACATATGAGAAGCTCCCCAATGGCGTATTTAGCTTTAGACATATAGACTCTGCTTTGGGCTCAGATGGTATGAAAGAAATGAGGTTATGGGGCTGTTTGACTACCTTTATACCCAGATGCCAGACATTGTGACATCGGTCACGGCATCTGCCAGCTTCAGGAAGAAGAGAAAATTCTCTGGTAGTCAGTCTGGCCAAGGGCTTCCACGTCAGGAAATTCATTAGTTATGACTGCAACAGTGAAACAAGAAGATCATCAATGTTTCCTCATACGATTAATGAGCCTATTTAGTCACATTGAAAGTAATATAACCAACACGAACTTTTTTTTGTTTCTCTCTATGGTATTCCATTTTACTACTCCAACAATAACCTCATGAAAGTTATTACAGATGACATAACACATTTTGAAACAATTCTTATCTGACCAGTGCAGCTAACACATATGTCTTCTACTTCCATGTTTCTAATACTACTGATAGTGCTATATCCTTAGATAAAGGCCTGTCATCATATAAACATGAGCAAACAACTTAAAGACTGAAAAGTAATCAGTGTTAAAACACAACACTACAACTAACACGTACAGCCCTGCAAAGAAATTTTGTAAGCTTGCAGGCTTCAGATAGACAGGAATGTGCAGAAGTCAACATTGTGAGCTAGATTATATATTCATATACATGCTTTCATATAGTCAGCCTTTAAAGTTTCTGACTAAAGCAATGTCTCATGTCCCAGCTGCTGATTTGTCTTCTGCCTACTTCTAAGACCAAAGAATGATATAAAATGTACAAAGAAAAGACAAATTTCATTTGACACAAACATGTAAAGCATTAAATGAACCCAGGCTCATGGTACCAATTACAGGTTGCATTACAAAACACGTAGTTGAGGTTACTTGCAATTAGAAGCCACGTTTTAAATAGAGGACCATTCCTCAATATCGGAATTATTTTGTGTGCATCTTCCCTACTATTTTAGCCTGATGCACTTTAGATCTGGGAGAAACATTACATCAACTACAATTGAAGTGTACTATCATCAAAGAACACCGCTTCCAGTTCTCCTTTGGAACCTACTGTGACGTCCCTACTCTGGGCCTGCAATTGAGGAGCTTGAATCCTCACTACTGACAATGGAGAGGGATGTGCACTTGGAATACAAATGGATACACAGTATTTCCAGATGTAGACCTCTCTGTATCAAGCACAATTTGCCTTAAGGGCACACAGGGAACACAGTCAGCCTGGGATCTGGATTTCTTTATACGTCTCCCTCCAGGGCCCCAAGAAGTCTCCCCAATAGCACAGTTATAGGGTAAAGTCATCAGCTGAGTGTCCAAACCAAGTCTTCCAGCACCCTCTATGTGAAACCAGTGTGTTGTGTCCCTGCTTCAAGTAGCGGACACATACACAGACACCTGGGAAAGGATGGCACAGATTTAACCACGGTACCCCCTTCTGCCCAGACTATAAAGTAATTATCACTGCCACCAGACACTAAAAACCAGCTACCTACGGCTCTTGCAAGGGTACCTAATTATACTGAATGAAATTAATATTAATACAAATAGTAATGTTGACCAAACAGCCAGGGTTCAGGAGTGTCACCAACAGATATAAGTACTCTCACAGTTAAAATATTCTCTAAAGGACCAGCCACAATGAAAAGTTTAACTATATTTAATAATAAATAAGAAAAGAACATGAATATACAAAATATCCATTTACAGTAAACACAAGATTCACACAGATACAGAAAAACAATACTTAACTATTCTCACTATATTCTCCTGAGTGATCTTACTGAATTACTGCTCCTACTTACTTAATAGAGCAAAGCAAGATGAAGTAGGTGAGGGATCCTTCTCTGTTAGGTTCCAAAAAAACAGACTGCCCGGAGACTTCTGTCTCACCTAATATTAAATTATTATTTCTGTACAGAATTACATCACATACATCTGGTCATCTGACTTCTGGTTCCCATTCAACCACCCCACTGCTAGAAACTGCCAGGATTTAGCACCTACATGTCAATAATACACACACAAGAGCATTGCTCAGATCTGGTGCGGCTTCTAGAAGTCATATAACAATTACAAACTTATACTCCTCCTACAGAGACCAACACACCATGCTTCTTACAGATACTGTATCCCTAGCTTCATTCAAAACTGTGAGATAACATCTTTATGGCCTAGGCCCAGCAATTTAATTTCTTACTATTTTCAAACGTTAGCTGGAGCGGAGCTCAACTTCTCTTCCAGTATCCTCTGTTAACATATGCATATTTGATTCAGTTACAATACAGTCAGGACCCACTGTTGGTACATTTTTACCACAGGCAACTTTACAAATCCATTTTCAACACAATCATCTGTACAAATCAGTTTGATATTCAAATAATATATAATTCTTTACTAACTAGCAGCTAGCTGCATTGGCATATGTTACACATCCACTGCCCTACTTCTGGCATAGCTGGCATTACCTCACATTGTGACACCTATGACATTAAAGTGTTTTTTGTTACATTTTATACATGCATAAAGGCATGTAGCAAACCAAATGCCACAATGCATTAGTCTATGTATTCATAAAATTTCTGGCCCTTTTTTTAAATAAAAAGCTTTATAAACTTTTTATTCAGTCATGGAATAAAAAAATTATGGAACTCCCTATAGACATCAAAGTGGGTACTCTGTGGATGCATCTATACAACTTTACTGGACATACCCTACATATATGCAGGAATGCATCCATTAAAGTCTATAGAAACATCTCAGTACTATCACTACCTTGACACAAGGGGTCACAAAGGGCAATTTACTTGTGATTAACTCACACAAACATAGTAAAACTAGAGAACTATCACCCCACAATGAGTGTTGGTTATTTTGCTGCCACCAACTAGAAAACATTTTCCACTTGCTATTATATGATTTTCTAGTAGCAGGTTTTCTTGCCTCCATTAGTACCTGCTGCATGTCTTCAGTTAATAGCTGCCAAAAAGGAATTAAGACCCTATCATCCAGGCAGACAGATGAAGTTGTTTAAGGACCAGATATATCAAACATGCCTGTTCTTGTGTGAGTAGATTCAGTCTGTGAGGAAGCTAGTGGTAGCTACCCCTGGTCACTTCCAACAGAAGTGAGAACCACTGTTGCCTGGGCCAGAATGGAGTCACCACAGTAATCTTCTGGTATTCCTGCTGACTCTTCAAAGGTACCCTGGATATTACTGGAAAGGGTGAAAAAGCATGCAGAAACATTCCAGTCCAATACAAAGAAAAGGCATCTGTCTTCCAGGCCTTCTTTCATGGAGTCCTGGAGCAGAATCTTGCCAGCTGATTGTTCAGAGAGGAGGCAAAGAGGTCTACTTGAACTCCCCATAGATGGATCAAATCTTGGAAGACCCCCTTATCTAATTCCACTTGTGATAGTCTACCCTTGTCTGGCTGAGCTTGTATGCCAAACAATTTGCTCTGACAGAATGTAGAATGGCTGTAGAGTGAGATTTTGCTGTGAAGCTATATCCCAAGCAAACATGGATAGCTTGCAGAGGGGATATGACCTGGTCCCTCTTGTTCACTGATGTACCACACAACTATGGTGTTGTCTGTTAACAGCTTGAACAGGTCTTGGGACCAAGGATGATTCAGAGAATGCTGAGTAACTTAATCAGGGCAAGCATCTCTTTTACATCTATATGCTTGTGTCTGGTTTTGGTGTCCACCACACCTTGCACTTTTACCCCTCCTTAAACTGCGCCCCAAGCAAAGTCCAAAGCATCCATGGTGACTGACTGCTTTGGAACAGGGAGTGAGAAAGGGAGACCTGGATGCAAGGATATCTGTTGTCTTCAAATAGTGATCTCTTCTGACAAACCCCTACACTGCAGTGCTGGTGCTGGGACCAAAGACATCTAATACCACTGCACCTTTCTCATATGGAGTCCTGTCAGGGATTTCATGAGAATTATAAAAGCAATGACACCTAAAACCCCAAGGAATTCACTCACAGTGATCAAAGTCTGAGTGGAAAACCCGAGAAATAGATCTAGATCTATTTTTTTCCTGTGGAAGAACAGCTCTTAGGACTTTGTTGTTTAACTGACATCCTAGAAATACAACCCCGTGAGTAGAAGTAAAGAAAGAGATTTGACTGTTCTCTTGGAATCCCAGCTTGTGTAAGTGATTTCTCACCCGAGACAGATTCTTCACATTTTGAAAAAGACCCTGCAAAGATAAATAAGTCATCTAAATATGGAAAACTGTGGAAACCCTACAGCCTGCAATGAGCTATAACTGGAGCCAGACACTTTGTGAACACTCTTTGTGCAGTGGATAGTCCAAAAGGTAATACAGAGAACTGATAATGTGATCTAGACACACACAACCTTTAGAAACACCTAAAGTCTTGATGAATAGGAATATGATGATAAGCATCTTTTAAATCTAGTGTTATCAGGAAACGTGAATGAGGAAGAAGTAACAGGTTGTGAAGTGACATTATTTTTGAATTTGGGCACCACTGCAAACAGTTTTAGGAAAGAAAGATCCAGAACTGGCCTTCAAGTATTTTCTTCCTCTAGCACTAGAATCCTTGAATGAAACCCCTTTTTCATCTGGGAAGGGAGAACTGGTCCCATCACTCCCTGGGACAGTATGTGATGAAGGACAGATGGAAACAAAAGACTCTGGTCTGGAGGATAAGGAATTGCCTCCTGAAAAAGAGCAGTTTCCTCCCATTGCCATCTGCAACCTTGATGAATGATCTTCAGAACCCATTTGTCTTAACTATTTGTTGTCAAAGATTAAAGTAGAGATTTAGACTTACTGGAAGAAAAAACGTCTGCCAGAGTGTGAAGTGGGATAAAAGTCTCTTAAATAGCGAGTCTCCTTGGTTTTGGTGGTTCCAGAAATCTTCTTCGAACGTCTATGTCATTTCAACTCAAACATCTGTTTATCTGCATTTTCTAAGAGTGTTTATTTTGTTTCTTACCAAAATTGGATGAAGAGTTACAGAATCCCTTGGAAAAGGATGAAAAATCTTAAGAGATTCTCTGAATCAGCTTACTCCTTTCATCACACTTTCTGACCACTTCTGCAGAGGGGCCACAAACTAAATCTCTGTCCAAAACTAGAATTTAAAATGTCAGCTATCAAATAATCTAGGAGGTTCTGAGAACACACCTCCTCAGAACAGTCCCTGTGACCATAACCTTTGAAGAAGTATCAACTCTGTATATGCTGATTAATGACATGAACAACAGAAGAAATTACATTTAAAGGAAAACTCTGCATTAGAACTAAATAAATCTTTCACTCTATCTCAGTTTCCCTGAGTTATTTTAACATCTCAAAATCACTCTGACTGCTTATTATAGTATTTTAATATGCATTCTGCAAAATGGCTGTTAATGAGGCTTGACATATCAACATGATCTTATTTTTCAAGCCCTTCTCCTTCCCATAATCCATTTCAAGTCTGCTTTATATGAGTCATGCTAGACATAAGGAAGCAGTGGTGCATTCCCATTCCATTGACATATAATGGGATTAGTGTAAGTCAGTGTCATCTTATATACTGTCTGTAACAGGACTGTTTCTTTTATTTCTTGAATGGCCCTAATTTTTTGTGCATATTAGGGCTTGTTTTACAGTATCTAAGGAATTATACAGCTGCAACAAAACAGTTGCTAAATTGCAGGCCTGTGTTCAAAGTATCATTTTGTAGTCCATGATGAACTGACATTCCCTTCCCTTACACTACAATAAAACATACTTTCTGACTTTTCTGTAAATGTCATACACATTTTAATACTACATTGAAGTCATCTTTAAATGTAAAGTAGTATAAACAACAAACATTTAAAGTTTAAAGCTTAGCATTTCAATGCTGTGATGCTGCTCATGTAAATTTGTCAAAAGACGTGACAACTGCCTTTGAAACATCTAATTTTTATTTTTGCTATGAAAGGCATAGCTACACTGAAAGCAGCTGTGAATCAGTGCAAGTTCTCTTCCTCTCTGCAATAAAGACAATGGAAAACAGTTTCACATCTCTCTGTCTTGTTTACGGTAGCCTGAGCTCCTGACTACAAATTTCTCTGACTGCGGTATGTCTTAGTGGTGTAAGCAAATTGCTCTGCAACTTAGGAGAAGTTGAGCTTAAAAAAGTGGGCGTTCTTTCTCTTCCTTTGATACCAAAGTGAGGAAACGAAAGTTTTTAAAGTACAAGCAGGTTTCGGGTACCTACACAGTACTGGAATAATGTACTGTAGGGAGAAAAGCAACCTAAGAGTTGAGTTAAACTGAAAAAGAAGCTGGAGTTTTCCTTTAAAGAAGATTTTTTTTCCTCACAAATAGAAACTGCAGACAAAACATTCATAATACTTTCACAATTAGTCAGGACATATCCTAACATGAGGGCCTGACAATTCAAAACTCTGAAAATCAAAGTTTCAGAAGCATACAGCCCCCCCCCCCCCCAAGTACGTATCAATAATCTTCCCATTGTTATTAGAAATGGTATAATTTGAATTAAATAAATGGTTAGCAGCAGAAGTACTACAGCTATAGCTGCTGGATCAGGTTTGGGAAGTGTCTATAAAAAACTTACAAGACAGAGGAACTTTATGCATCCTATGTGCCTTTCAGGGGCAGCTGGATGACTGCCAAAAAAATTGCAGGCAGTATCACACACATCCTCCAAAGCTGATAGAGCTAGAGGAACTGGTGCAGGTTCTGGAAATTCCTTCTGTAACAGCTCGTAGTACTTTTTTAGGAACTGAGAAACCTCCGTGTTTTTCCACTGAAAACACTGGCACATTCTAGAAATAGGCTCAGAGAAAGAGAATCCATGGAGAGTCAGAAACTAAGCTCTCCTCTAGGTCTGAATCAGAAATCTGAGGACAAAACCTTGCATCTCTCCCTTCTCCTCCTGTCTAGATTCAGAATTTTAAATCTCTTCAGGAAAAGAGGTATACCACTTTCTTTTACCAGAAACTACTTTACAGGGATGGTCAATAGCCTGAATTAAACCCTGAGACAGATCCAGTAAACTACTCCTAAGGAAATCTGAGAAGGAGCAGAATGTGTTTGTGTCTGTTTCTTTCTGACAAGAAAAATGGGACCAGCAGCATTATTAATGGCATCAGCTTCCCCAGGGATGGCAGAACATTCTGACAAAACAAGGAAGCCTTCCCTTTTCGCTATCCCAGAAGCGACAAGAGTATCTCTCTCTCTCTCTCGCCCTCTCAGGGGACCAAAACAGCTGCAGAGGAAATGGCTAACCCCCATTCCATAGTGGCGGTAGGTGCTACATCTAGATTCAGTCTGTGAGGAAGCTAGTGGTAGCTACCCCTGGTCACTTCCAACAGAAGTGAGAACCACTGTTGCCTGGGCCAGAATGGAGTCACCACAGTAATCTTCTGGTATTCCTGCTGACTCTTCAAAGGTACCCTGGATATTACTGGAAAGGGTGAAAAAGCATGCAGAACCATTCCAGTCCAATACAAAGAAAAGGCATCTGTCTTCCAGGCCTTCTTTCATGGAGTCCTGGAGCAGAATCTTGCCAGCTGATTGTTCAGAGAGGAGGCAAAGAGGTCTACTTGAACTCCCCATAGATGGATCAAATCTTGGAAGACCCCCTTATCTAATTCCACTTGTGATAGTCTACCCTTGTCTGGCTGAGCTTGTATGCCAAACAATTTGCTCTGACAGAATGTAGAATGGCTGTAGAGTGAGATTTTGCTGTGAAGCTATATCCCAAGCAAACATGGCTAGCTTGCAGAGGGGATATGACCTGGTCCCTCTTGTTCACTGATGTACCACACAACTATGGTGTTGTCTGTTAACAGCTTGAACAGGTCTTGGGACCAAGGATGATTCAGAGAATGCTGAGTAACTTAATCAGGGCAAGCATCTCTTTTACATCTATATGCTTGTGTCTGGTTTTGGTGTCCACCACACCTTGCACTTTTACCCCTCCTTAAACTGCGCCCCAAGCAAAGTCCAAAGCATCCATGGTGACTGACTGCTTTGGAACAGGGAGTGAGAAAGGGAGACCTGGATGCAAGGATATCTGTTGTCTTCAAATAGTGATCTCTCTTCTGACAAACCCCTACACTGCAGTGCTGGTGCTGGGACCAAAGACATCTAATACCACTGCACCTTTCTCATATGGAGTCCTGTCAGGGATTTCATGAGAATTATAAAAGCAATGACACCTAAAACCCCAAGGAATTCACTCACAGTGATCAAAGTCTGAGTGGAAAACCCGAGAAATAGATCTAGATCTATTTTTTTCCTGTGGAAGAACAGCTCTTAGGACTTTGTTGTTTAACTGACATCCTAGAAATACAACCCCGTGAGTAGAAGTAAAGAAAGAGATTTGACTGTTCTCTTGGAATCCCAGCTTGTGTAAGTGATTTCTCACCCGAGACAGATTCTTCACATTTTGAAAAAGACCCTGCAAAGATAAATAAGTCATCTAAATATGGAAAACTGTGGAAACCCTACAGCCTGCAATGAGCTATAACTGGAGCCAGACACTTTGTGAACACTCTTTGTGCAGTGGATAGTCCAAAAGGTAATACAGAGAACTGATAATGTGATCTAGACACACACAACCTTTAGAAACACCTAAAGTCTTGATGAATAGGAATATGATGATAAGCATCTTTTAAATCTAGTGTTATCAGGAAACGTGAATGAGGAAGAAGTAACAGGTTGTGAAGTGACATTATTTTTGAATTTGGGCACCACTGCAAACAGTTTTAGGAAAGAAAGATCCAGAACTGGCCTTCAAGTATTTTCTTCCTCTAGCACTAGAATCCTTGAATGAAACCCCTTTTTCATCTGGGAAGGAGAACTGGTCCCATCACTCCCTGGGACAGTATGTGATGAAGGACAGATGGAAACAAAAGACTCTGGTCTGGAGGATAAGGAATTGCCTCCTGAAAAGAGCAGTTTCCTCCCATTGCCATCTGCAACCTTGATGAATGATCTTCAGAACCCATTTGTCTTAACTATTTGTTGTCAAAGATTAAAGTAGAGATTTAGACTTACTGGAAGAAAAAACGTCTGCCAGAGTGTGAAGTGGGATAAAAGTCTCTTAAATAGCGAGTCTCCTTGGTTTTGGTGGTTCCAGAAATCTTCTTCGAACGTCTATGTCATTTCAACTCAAACATCTGTTTATCTGCATTTTCTAAGAGTGTTTATTTTGTTTCTTACCAAAATTGGATGAAGAGTTACAGAATCCCTTGGAAAAGGATGAAAAATCTTAAGAGATTCTCTGAATCAGCTTACTCCTTTCATCACACTTTCTGACCACTTCTGCAGAGGGGCCACAAACTAAATCTCTGTCCAAAACTAGAATTTAAAATGTCAGCTATCAAATAATCTAGGAGGTTCTGAGAACACACCTCCTCAGAACAGTCCCTGTGACCATAACCTTTGAAGAAGTATCAACTCTGTATATGCTGATTAATGACATGAACAACAGAAGAAATTACATTTAAAGGAAAACTCTGCATTAGAACTAAATAAATCTTTCACTCTATCTCAGTTTCCTGAGTTATTTTAACATCTCAAAATCACTCTGACTGCTTATTATAGTATTTTAATATGCATTCTGCAAAATGGCTGTTAATGAGGCTTGACATATCAACATGATCTTATTTTTCAAGCCCTTCTCCTTCCCATAATCCATTTCAAGTCTGCTTTATATGAGTCATGCTAGACATAAGGAAGCAGTGGTGCATTCCCATTCCATTGACATATAATGGGATTAGTGTAAGTCAGTGTCATCTTATATACTGTCTGTAACAGGACTGTTTCTTTTATTTCTTGAATGGCCCTAATTTTTTGTGCATATTAGGGCTTGTTTTACAGTATCTAAGGAATTATACAGCTGCAACAAAACAGTTGCTAAATTGCAGGCCTGTGTTCAAAGTATCATTTTGTAGTCCATGATGAACTGACATTCCCTTCCCTTACACTACAATAAAACATACTTTCTGACTTTTCTGTAAATGTCATACACATTTTAATACTACATTGAAGTCATCTTTAAATGTAAAGTAGTATAAACAACAAACATTTAAAGTTTAAAGCTTAGCATTTCAATGCTGTGATGCTGCTCATGTAAATTTGTCAAAAGACGTGACAACTGCCTTTGAAACATCTAATTTTTTATTTTTGCTATGAAAGGCATAGCTACACTGAAAGCAGCTGTGAATCAGTGCAAGTTCTCTTCCTCTCTGCAATAAAGACAATGGAAAACAGTTTCACATCTCTCTGTCTTGTTTACGGTAGCCTGAGCTCCTGACTACAAATTTCTCTGACTGCGGTATGTCTTAGTGGTGTAAGCAAATTGCTCTGCAACTTAGGAGAAGTTGAGCTTAAAAAAGTGGGCGTTCTTTCTCTTCCTTTGATACCAAAGTGAGGAAACGAAAGTTTTTAAAGTACAAGCAGGTTTCGGGTACCTACACAGTACTGGAATAATGTACTGTAGGGAGAAAAGCAACCTAAGAGTTGAGTTAAACTGAAAAAGAAGCTGGAGTTTTCCTTTAAAGAAGATTTTTTTTCCTCACAAATAGAAACTGCAGACAAAACATTCATAATACTTTCACAATTAGTCAGGACATATCCTAACATGAGGGCCTGACAATTCAAAACTCTGAAAATCAAAGTTTCAGAAGCATACAGCCCCCAAGTACGTATCAATAATCTTCCCATTGTTATTAGAAATGGTATAATTTGAATTAAATAAATGGTTAGCAGCAGAAGTACTACAGCTATAGCTGCTGGATCAGGTTTGGGAAGTGTCTATAAAAAACTTACAAGACAGAGGAACTTTATGCATCCTATGTGCCTTTCAGGGGCAGCTGGATGACTGCCAAAAAAATTGCAGGCAGTATCACACACATCCTCCAAAGCTGATAGAGCTAGAGGAACTGGTGCAGGTTCTGGAAATTCCTTCTGTAACAGCTCGTAGTACTTTTTTAGGAACTGAGAAACCTCAGTGTTCTTCCACTGAAAACACTGGCACATTCTAGAAATAGGCTCAGAGAAAGAGAATCCATGGAGAGTCAGAAACTAAGCTCTCCTCTAGGTCTGAATCAGAAATCTGAGGACAAAACCTTGCATCTCTCCCTTCTCCTCCTGTCTAGATTCAGAATTTTAAATCTCTTCAGGAAAAGAGGTATACCACTTTCTTTTACCAGAAACTACTTTACAGGGATGGTCAATAGCCTGAATTAAACCCTGAGACAGATCCAGTAAACTACTCCTAAGGAAATCTGAGAAGGAGCAGAATGTGTTTGTGTCTGTTTCTTTCTGACAAGAAAAATGGGACCAGCAGCATTATTAATGGCATCAGCTTCCCCAGGGATGGCAGAACATTCTGACAAAACAAGGAAGCCTTCCCTTTTCGCTATCCCAGAAGCGACAAGAGTATCTCTCTCTCTCTCTCGCCCTCTCTGGGGACCAAAACAGCTGCAGAGGAAATGGCTAACCCCCATTCCATAGTGGCGGTAGGTGCTACATCAGAGGGATCCGCAGTAAAAGATGAGTGGTCTGAGGTACAACAAATGGCCACAGCAGTCACCCATCCACCTGCAGCTGAGGCAAATTGATAGCTTGCTGGGATAGCAAAAGCTGATTTCTTAACTTTTTCTTTTTATGGCTGCATGAAGAACCAACCATAGGGCTAACAGACTGTTCCATTATCAAGCTGAAAATGGTGCATCTTTCCCAGTGAAAACAAGTAGCAAATGTCGGTTAAAAACAAAGTCTTTAAAATTCACTTTTTTCACAAACAGAGTAAAAAGCATTTTTACAAACTCTGCCAGCCCAACAAAGTAAAATAAAAACAATTTCTCCACAGAAGAAATGGTTTTCAGTTACTTTAAGAAAAAAGTTATCTACTCACCATGAAGTATCATCTCTGTTGTCTATTTTCATTCTTCTTCAGCTGATGGAATTCAGATCGGAGACTTGGATCCGACTCGGCCACTTCTATCAGATTATTGATTCTAAGAACTCTCAAGGTCCTCCCCTTGCCCATAATATCCACCAAGCTAACATATCTCAGATAGGGTTTGCTGTCCCTAGATATAAAGGGACAAGCTATTACATAAATTAGCAAAGGCAAAAAGGAAACTGGAGCCGAAAACACACAAAAGAGGTTCTTGCACAAACTCTATCCATCCAGAAGCAAAAGGGGGGTGGGGTGGGCAGGAAGTTGAGGAAGAATGAAAATGAACACAGACAGAACATTATGATGAGTACATACATTTTTTACCTGATATTGTCCTTTTCATTCATTCCTCAACTCATGGGACAGAGTCCCCAGCTACTGTAACCTTGGGAGGCCCTCATGGAAGGATATTCTGCAGTACTGCAGAGCCAAAGGCCACTCTGTTCATGGAAATTAAATCTAATTTGCAATGAGCAATAAAGGTGTGAGAATTAGACAAATATGCAGCTACACAAATGTCATCTAGAGAAGCTCTTGATCAAAAAACTGAAGAAACTATGGCAGATCTCATGAAATGAGCCCTATGAGGCTTGGGCAAGGATAAATCTTTTTTTACCATAAACAAAGGAAACACATTCAGTTAACCATGTGGCCAATGTAATCTTGGATACTGACTTGCCCAATCTGTTAGGAGAAAACAAAACAAATAGCAGGTCAGCCTTCCTGAAGTCTTTGATTCTGTGAAGATAAAAGTGAAGTTCCCTATGCACATCCAAAAGTTGGAGCAGATACTCTACCTCATTTGAAAAACTAGGAAAGAAAATGGGTAGATTAATGACCTAGTTTATGATGGACTCAGAAGTTACCTTAGGCAAAAAAGATGGATTTGTTTGCAAGGATATTCTGTGAAAAAACAGGGTAAGGAGCCTGGAGTTCCGATACCCATCTAACTGATGCAATAGTGACCAGAAAAATGGTTTTCCAGGATAAAAGTTTTAGTTCTGCTTTGGCTGAAGGTTCAAAAAAGTTTATGTCAATGCCTGAAACATGACAGTTAAATTCCAAGGAGGGGTAGGATCCTTTAATGGCGGTCTAAGTAAAAAGGGTCCCTTCAGAAAGGCTTTACAAAGTTTAGAAGATAAGGTAGAGTTATTGTCACCCAGGTGGAAATTAAAAATGTCAGCCGATTGAACTAGTTGAAAAGCTAGCTCCTTCACTGAAAATCAAAGCTAAAAATTCAAGAATATATAGTATCAGTGCTGAAAAATAATCCAGGTCCTTGCTAAAGGCCCAGAAAACAAATCTCTTCCATTTACTCCTGTAGATCATTCTCGCAGAAGCTTTTTGAGAGGATAATAAGATAAGACAGACTGGGGACGAGAGCCTGGGCTCCTCCAGCAATCAATGGAATTGGAGAAACCATGCAGTTTGAGCCCTGTAAAGTTCAGATGAGTCATAACTGTCAGGTGAGACAGGCGGTCCAGAGTGGGATTAAGAATCCAGAGCAGATGCAGAAGGTGAGGCCAGAGGAAGGGGAATCAAATATGACAAGGCTATAAGGGGGCAATGAGGATAACTGTGCTCTTCAAACAGAATACTTTCTGCAGAAATTTGAAAATGAGAAGTAACAGTGGGTAAGCATAAAGGAAACCCGAGGACCAACTGTGGACTACAGCATCTCTCGGTGACTCCCCCATTGGAGGGATCAGGGCAAGAGATCTGCTGCACTTATTGCTGATGGAAGATGTGGACAGATTGCAGCATGGCTGGCCCAAATGATGGAAAATCCTCTCTATCACTTTGACATTGAAAGACTACTAGTGAGGCATCAGAATGGACCTGCTTAGTTTGTCTGCAATAATATAGGATTTCCAGGAATGTGTGCTGCTATCAGAAAACAACCTGAAAAGATTGCCCATTGCCACACTCTAATAGCTTTTTGATAAAGAGGGTAAGATCTGCTTCCCTCCCTCACGTTTGCTGGTGGACCAGACCACTGTGACATTGTCCACCTGAATGGCAATTGTCCTGCATGGGAGAACATCTTGAAAGGCCTGCAAAGCTAGTAGGACTGCTCTCATCTTCAGGACAATGATACGAATCTTGGCCTTTTTCAGGGGAACACGTACCTTGAATTGTCTTTCCCAAGTAGTGCCCTCCACACCCCAGCTGGGAGGTGTCTGTGGTCACTGTGGCCATGGACAGTGGAAGAACAAATGGCCTTTGCAGAGCTGGTTTGAATGAATCTAACAAAGAAGATATCTTTTGCAAGCTTGAGTGATCTTGACTGGAGCAGTTAATGGATGTTGAAGAATGACCACTGAACTGAAAATGTCCATTGAAGAATTTGCATGTGGAACCTGGCTAGAGGAATGAGGGTGATAGCTGCTGCCATGGATCCCAGGGCTTGTAATATTAATTGGGCCAGAAGAGAAGAATTTTGAATCACTTTCTTGACTTGGGATCTCAGTGTCTGTATCCAAGTACAGGGAAGAGAGGCTATCTAACTGGCTGTGTCCAGACAAGCACCTATGAACCCAGACTCTGTGTAGGTGTGAGCTGAGAATTGTTGTAACTGTCCGTGATTCCCACATGAATGCACAACTGCAACAAGTCATCCCTTGTCTGTAGAAGTTGATGCTTGGTTGGGGCAGTTAGGAGCCAGTCGTCTAGATATGGAAACACCTGGAATTGCAGCAGTCTTAAGTGAGCTGCTACCACTGCCATGCATTTGGTGAACACCCTGGGAGCTGTAGTGAGACCAAAGGGCAGTGCTATGAACTGGTAATGACTGCCTCCCAGCCAGAAGCTCAGGTATCTTCTGGAGCACCTGTTCATTTTGATGTGATAGATCTTACTATCAAAGCACATCCAATCATCCTTTTTGCAGCAGAGGCAAAATGAACTGAACCGTGACCATCCGAAACTTTGAATAATGAACAAACTGATTTAATTTGCTGAGACCTAGATTAGGTCTCACGTTCCTTGTCTTTTTGGCACCAAGAAGAATCTTGGGCAAGTTCCAGACCCTCTCTGGTCTGGCGGGACCTTTTGGATGACTTTTCTAGCAGCTTTTTTATTTTTAGAGATGTTGCTTCCTTCTGACTGGTTGGGACAGTGGGAATTTTCTTCACATTGGTGGGAGAGGCTAATGAAAATTGTATGGTATAACCTCTGGATATAATTCTTTGCAACCACAAATAGATAGCCAGGCTCTCTGGTGCCAAGAGGAACATCCCCCGACTGCCTCCAAAGAGGAAGAGTCGGACCTCCTTTTAGGAGTGCTGATAGTGCTTATCTGAGATTGAACCCCTGAAGCCCTGGTTCTGCAGGCCACCTCTGCTGCAAGGATAGTGTCTTCTGAGATTCCACCTCTGCCCCTGGGGGAACTATCTCCCTGTGAATCTTGAGAAGGGCCTTGGAATTTCCTAAACCATATTTTTCTACCTACTTACTGATTCCTAGAGAAAGATCTTTGAGGAGTTGAAAAACATACACTCATGGCAGACAGGGTCTTTCCCTCTTGTTCACATCTGGGGAGAGTGTCTTTAACCCTGAGGACAAACAGGGAAGATCTGTCACAGGGCACATTGATGAATGAAAACTTAAAGGGCTCTGCAAAATCACATAAGTGCATCCAGGCATGTCTCCTAATGGCTATGCCTGAACCTGAAGCCTGTGAAATGTCTTCTACTGCATGGGAGATTAACCTCATGGACACATTCGAGATGGATTGGAGGGGGGACCAGTTGCAAGGAGATTCTGTTTCCATCTTTGGACAACACAGACCCAGAAAGAGATTTGGTAAGCTCCTTGGTCAGATCTCTTTTAATCTCATTAAATGTGGCAAGTAATTTAGTGACCTGAGGACAAATGTCACTGAAGCGTACAAATGTTTCCTAAATCTGTCCAAAGCCCTTGACTCTCTAACAGGAGGATGGACAAAACTGTTCTGCCAGGTCCGTCTTTGTGGCTGTAACCACAACCATAGCATCAATCAGAACTCCCTTGGCTCCAGTATGCACGATCTTTTGGGGGAGTTAAAATTTTGTCTTGTCTTTTCAGTACTGGCTCTACAGTATCTGGCTCCTTCCACACCCGGCGAGAGACAAGGTTGATGAACTCATCAGCTGGTGGGGGAGGGTTACACAAGAAGAAGATGGGCCAGACATGAAAGCCTCCAGGAACACAGATTCCTCCAGGGAGGGGGTGTTAGCAGACCAACCACCTTTTTGTTTCAGGAGTTCTAGGATGCCTCCAAAGGAGACGTTTTCATGTGGTGATCTTGGGGACCCTCTCCCCTCATCTAAACCGGTATCCTCTCAGAGAAAATCCTGGGGGGAATCTAAGTGCCTCCTCTTACACATTCTCTTCAGAGGGACATCCTCAATTGTGATGCCCTGGGGAAGTATCGGAAGAGAGACAATGTCTTGACAGACAGGCTGAAAACTAGTGTGGGCTGGCTGTCCCAGTGGAAGGGATGGACAAGGCTCAGAGCCAAGAACCAGATGAGGCAAGGTTGTCTGATCCAAGGTGGGGCAGTGAGGTCTCTTTTCTAGCCAAGGAGAAAGCCCTCTCCACAACCTCAAAGGCAGAATGCATAGGAAATGCAAAAGTTCACGGCACCAAAGCTGGAATCTCTTGGGCCATCGGTTCCTGCAGCCCCCACCAGCACCCACCCAAGGAGGAGGAGGAAGCTGGACCAGAGATATCCATCACCTAGGACCAGAGGGGAAGAAATGGCTCTGACAGTGTCAGAGTCAACTCCAACCCCCTGGATCTGGCACGAACGCTTCGGCTCTGAAAGGCTCGGAGCCAATCAAGCTCAGGGGAACTATGGGAGTTGAAGAGCAAATTGACTTTGGGTCTGATGAAGACACTCCCAGAGATTTTGGATCTGGGGGCACTGAAACAGTGAGTCAGATCAGAGAAGGAGATACCAAGGGGGAAGTGGATAAGGGACGACTCTCAGACCCAGTGGAAGTTGGAGCAGGGAAGCCCCCTATCTGAATTTGTGCTCTGAGGAACTTCCTCATCATCCTATCTACATTGGCTTCTGAAAGGCTTCTGGAAGATGTAAGAGATGATGTGGTGGAAGGAGGTTTGGTGTGTCTTCATGGAGATTCCTCCAGAAAAGGTGAAGGAAGCCTAAATGAAACTGGATCCAGAAGAAGTGGAGGGGAATAGATCAGTGGAGACATAGATTTCAAAACAGCCAGATCAGATATCTTATGCACTTTTGTAGGAGGTTCCATTGAAGTAGCTGTTGCCGAAGAAGGATCAAGAGACCTCCTACAGAACTCCTTTTCCTTTAGCATTGACTCAGATTTGATTTTGTTTGGCTTTTTGGTAGGGGTTTGAGCCCCAGCAACCAAAGAAGTAGAGGCAGATGGAAGAAGTCCACTTAAAACAAGCTTATTTCTTTAACTGGTTAAAGCCCTGGAATTGAAGCCAGAGCAGATTTAACAGTCTGCCTCAAGATGAGTACATGCATTCCCTGTGGGCATTAGAGTTGGGAAGTTCATACCCACAGGTAATGCACTTTTTGAATCCTATAGGCTTGTCAGCCATGATAAAAACAGCACAACAACAACAACACAGTGTGAAGACACTACGTAGAAAATTTTCTAGCAAACTAATTACAGAAAAAAAATTTTAATAGAAGAAAAAAAGGAAAAGAAAGACTCAAAGAAGAAAATGGAAGGGAGGAATACTCTGAAGATAAAGAAGGAAGATCAAGAAGATGCGGAGGAGTGTGAAAGCAGTGCCAACGATTACATGGTGGAAGTTAAAAAAGGGTGATTGTGAGGTGGAGTTCAGGGAAGAGTTAAGACAGGCACTGGGAGACAGTGAAGAGTTACCGAACAGCTGGGTAACTACAGCAGAGCTAGTAAGGGAGACTGCTAGAAAGGTGCGTGGTGTGACATCTGGACAGAGGAAGGAGAACAAGGACACCTGGTGGTGGAATGAGGAAGTACAGGAGAGTATACAGAGGAAGAGGCTGGCGAAAAAGAAGTGGGATCGTCAAAGAGATGAAGAAAGTAGACATGAGTATAAGGAGATGAGATGCATGGCAAAGAGAGAGGTGGCTAAGGCTAAGGCATATGGAGAGTTGTATGAGAGACTGGACACTAAAGAGGGAGAAAAAGACCTGTACCGATTGGCTAGACAGAGGGACAGAGATGGGAAAGATGTGCAGCAGTTAAGGGTGAAAAAGGATAGTGAGGGAAACGTACTCACAAGTGAGGAGTGTGTGTTGAGTAGATGGAAAGAGTACTTTGAAAGGCTGATGAATGAAGAGAATGAGAGAGAGAGAAGGTTGGATGATGTGGGGATAGTGAATCAGGAAGTGAAACAGATTAGCAAGGAGGAAGTAAGGACCGCTATGAAGAGGATGAAGAATGGAAAGGCTGTTGGCCCAGATGACATACCAGTGGAAACATGGAAGTTGTCGTGTTGTTGTTGTGTCTTTCAGCTTTTCCCGGTTAGGGGTCGCCACAGCGGAACTCCGGTCCGCTAATGATTGGCAGTAGATTTTTACATACCGAGTTGCCAGCTCTGACGCACAACCTTCAACGAAGGTACGCCAATTCACGCATGTCTCCACACAGAAGATGCTCTAGCTGAGAATCGAACAGGACAACGTCTTACTGTGAGGCGACAATGCTACCGCAGCACCACCACCACAGTTAGTGGAAGCATGGAGGTGCTTAGGTGAAATGGCAGTGGAATTTTTAACCAGATTGTTTAATGACATTTTGGAAAGTCAGAGGATGCCTGAGGAGTGGAGAAAAAGTGTTTTGGTACCTATCTTTAAGAATAAGGGTGATGTGCAGAGCTGCAGTAATTACAGAGGGATAAAATTGATCAGTCACAGCTTGAAGTTATGGGAAAGGGTAGTGGAAGCTAGGTTAAGAAGGGAGGTGATGATTAGTGATCAGCATTATGGTTTCATGCCAGGAAAGAGCACTACAGATGCAATATTTGCTCTGAGTGTGTTGTTGGAGAAATACAGAGAAGGTCAGAAGGAGTTGCATTGTGTCTTTGTGTACTTAGAGAAAGCATATGACAGGGTGCCTACAGAGGAGTTGTGGTATTGTATGAAGTTGTCGGGAGTGGCAGAGAAGTATGTAAGAGTGGTACAGGATATGTACGAGGCTAGTGTGACATTGGTGAGGACTGCGGTGGGAGTGACAGATACGTTTAAGGTGGAGGTGGGATTACATCAAGGATCAGCTCTGAGCCCTTTCTTATTTGCAGTGGTGATGGACAGGTTGACAGATGAGATCCGACAGGAGGCCCCGTGGACTATGATGTTTGCAGATGACATTGTGATATGTAGTGAGAGTAGGGACCAGGCTGAGGAGACCCTGGAGAGGTGGAGATATGCTTTAGAGAGGAGAGGAATGAAGGTCAGCAGGGCTAAAACAGAATATATGTGTGTAAATGTGAGGGAGGGTAGAGGAATGGTGAGGATGCAGGGAGTAGAGTTGGTAAAGGTGGATGAGTTTAAGTACTTGGGATCAACAGTTCATAGTAACGATGAGTGTGGAAGAGAGGTGAAGAAGAGAGTACAGGCAGGGTGGAATGGGTGGAGAAGAGTGTCAGGAGTGATTTGTGACAGACGGGTACCAGTAAGAGTGAAAGGGAAGGTCTACAAGAGGGTAGTGAGTCCAGCTATGTTATATGGGTTGGAGATGGTGGCACTGATGAAAAGGCAGGAGTCAGAGCTGGATGTGGCAGAGTTAAAGATGTTAAGATTTGCACTGGGTGTGACTAGAATGGACAGGATTAGGAATCAGTATATTAGAGGGTCAGCTCAGGTTGAACCGTTTGGAGACAAAGCAAGGTAGGCGAGATTGAGTTGGTTTGGACATGTGCTGAGGAGGGATGCTGGGTATATTGGGAAAAGGATGCTAAGGATGGAGCTGCCAGGCAAGAGGAAACGAGGAAGGCCTAAGATAAGGTTTATGGACGTGGTGAGAGAGAACATGCAGGCGGTTGGTGTGAAAGAGCAAGATGCAGAGAACAGGAAGAAATGGAAACAGATGATCCGCTGTGGCGACCCCTAACGGGAACAGCCGAAAGAAGATGATGATAATGTACTGGGAAGGGTACTGAAAAACAATGGTAGCTAAAAAGGATCAGAAAACAGCTATATTCAACTTAAAGATTATGGGAGGGAGGAGGAAAACAGTAAAATAACAAGTTTAGAAATACAATCTAACTCATGACCAAACAGGTAATGAAAAACTGGAAGTCAAGTCCAAGCAAACCCTAAAGAGCGACAGGATCTGCATCTGAAGCTGATAGTGGCAAACAAGATCTAGGGTGTGTTAGTTTGAGGGGGGCATTATAGGCAAATGGAGGAGCTCAAGAGTTCTTGGATCTGATGATCTAGTAAGAGCCGCCGAATCAGATCACAGTCTCTGATCTGAATCTCGTCAATCGAGGAATGAATGAAAAGGACATCAGCTCTCCCTTTAAACTGAGAGAAAAAAAATAGAACTCCTATTTAAAAGTACAGTACTGACTCATTACAATCAATTAAAACACAAACTCCTAGCTTTAAAATAAGTTTTCTTTAAGGGAAAAGAATCAAGGATAAACAAAATTATTAAATGGAAGGTTTTTCCCTAAAGGAAACATATCTACCTGGCAGAGGAACAGCACAAACTAACTGTCGATCCTCGAAAGCCTCAAAGGAGAGTACATTTTGGTGGCAGTAATGTTCTGGGGGGCCTGCCACCCAAACTGGTCTTTAGTTAGCTCAGCTTGAGCTGCCTGATAGTTTGGGCTAGTGGAAGGTGCCCTGAAGCTTTGGAACCTGACCAGCCGTTACATCCTTTGCAGGCTATAACCCATATAGTTAAGGCTACTACAGTACTAATCAATATGATGAACAGCACCAATGCTATATAAAGAATTTTGCTGACATCCTGCACAAAAATATAAATATTATCATATAATAAGCAATGAAATTACTCCATGGTGTGATACATTACAGAATACGGAGTCATTTTTTATTTACTTGCCTAGTTGTCTTGTAACTCAAAATACATACGAGAAATAGCACTATGCTACAATACGTCTCATACAATAGCATATTATTTCTTAATTTATAAAATAAACGAATGGCTACCCTAAATGCCTTACAGTGTGAGATGAGTACTGTCATGTAGAACCATGTCCCAAGCAAGCTGATTATTCAGAAAATCATTTTACCCATTAGGTAGTTGTTCACCAACAAACAATAAAGTCAACCAATTTCTGCATTAAAAAAATAGTGAACAATAATTCAAAACACTGCAACCTAAAGTAACAACTAAGGACTGCATAATAAAGATCTCAAAGTGGTGATGAACATTTCAATGAACTGCAGCATACAATGTTTCCCATTCTGGCAGGGCGTAAAAACAAATGTAGCAAAATAAGGATGATTACCTAATAAACTAAACTGTAGAAACATTATTAGTATGTGAACATTTTTTTCAGATTCTGAAGGAGGGAAAAGGTAAAGGATTATAATTTAGAATGAAATTTTATTGAAGGAGAAAGCACATATAGATTTTTTAATAACCAGCAACTGTATAAATGCTGTACATCAAAGGTTACACAGCCAACAGTAACTCAGAAGGTGCTTTTCAGACTCTATTGAGCAAAAAATGTTACAACATGCATGAAGAGGGACACAAGCAAACCTCAAGCAATTTCCTAGTAAACAAGTACACATGCAAGATGGCAATCTTCCACACTAGAAAAATAATGGAATTTATGGAACTGGATACATTTATACTGCTATTCAAAACACATTTTAAATTATATTTTTATCCATCTATCTATTTCCTGATAAGAGGACTTGGCTGCTGGTCTCTTTTGGAGCCGTGACCTAGTTACAATGAATAAAGCATAGATATCCAGTACAATTACATGTTAATTACAGAAGAAGTACAGTGCAATAAAGGTAAACCGTACCATTTTCACATACGAACATCTTCATTATATGTAATTAAATTCAAATTCAGTACCTTGCTAAGTGACCACATATCACAGAGGATAATTGTCATATAGTATCGAAATGTACAGTTACTAGCTAATGATCGAAGAAATAGTCTAAGGGCCAGAATCTAAAAATCCTTGATCTCTGTTAAAAGGATTTACTCTGGTGTAAGCCTGCCCAGACTCTAGAAAACCTGCTCTCGGTATAAGTGACTTACTCTGGTGTAGGCCTATCGACAAAGCAGGGTTATACAGAGAACAAGTCTTTTGAAATTGTGTCAGGCTTTCAACTGAGTAAGCAACTTACATCGAGAACAAGTATTTTGGAATCAGGCCCCAAATGATTTCTGAATCACTTTTATATGGCATCATAGCAAATGCCAAGAGCCAAGTTGTGTGGCAAACTTACCAATGGTGAAAAGGCCTCCATGCTCTAGGGAATACATGGAAAAAAGCTTTAGAGCAGCACTGTTATAAGAATGCAGACAATGCAAGTACTAAGCTCAAAGCAGATAAAAAAATGAATATGTATCGTTTACTTTGAAAATGAAAGGCACTGCCCAAGGTTGATTCTCCAGCTCAAAGATGCAGTGGTAGTCAGTTAGCCTATACAAACGTAAAGCACTTGTGTTTCATCCTGGAAAAATTATCCATTAATCTACAGTTCTTCATGGGAAATTTTGAAGTCATACCACAGAGTAGACTGTGACAGGTTGATGTGCTCACTTCAGAATAGGAATTGGCACTCCTTTAGGAAGTTCAAATATGGTATCTTGAGAGTACCACAGTGGTTTTACCACGGTTGTCTCTCAGTGTCTGTTTCATACCTGGGGGTGTCTATAGTCTGCTTGTCCTCCCTGCACCCATGGAGGTTTTTACTAGGATCTTCTGTCCTTTTCCATCCCTACCACATGTTACTATGTGAATTGGTGATCTAAATTATATCTAGTAATGTGTTTGTATGTTTTCTGTGATGGACTGGTGTCTCATCTAGGGCTGCTTCACTACCTTATGCCTACACCTTGCCAGAGAGATAAAAGCTATCTCATGCCCCTAAAAGGGATAAAATGAGTACTGACAACTGAAGAAATGAAAAATAATGAAATATGTTATCTCTAAAGAACAACTGTGGTACTCAGTGTCATATCTAAAGGTTTAGTTTACTTTGGGAGCCAAGACAGAATCATTAACTTGACATTGGCAGCACAACGAGAAAAAAGGTGTGTGTTAAGGGACCACAACCACTACCTGGCACACTGAATGCCACTTCACTACAAAGGTCAGTACATACCTAGATTCAAAAGCATGCTTTAACAGTAGCTGTACAGCAGATAACGCCAACAAAAGGTATTGCCTCTCTGTTAGGTACATATCTTCAACTACAAGTTACAGAACTGCAGAAAGGGAAAAACATAAAAAGATACCAACATCAAGCCCTTTTCACATTTAACCAATCAAATTGCAAGACTCATTAAGGGCATGAAAATATGTAACCTTATGCATAATACTTTTCCATGCCCAACAAATGGTCCAATCAAATTGTTTCTTGTTATTTATAATAAACAACCAAGATCTAGGATATAGTAATGGAATAAATGAAGTGCCATTGCCGGTCTTCCTCTCCTAGGAGGACATCAGTAAAACCATCATTTCCCCTACATTAGATCATCCAAAATGTAACCAATTAGCTTCTGTTTTCTTAATAAATATTTTCAGTAACTATTTCCAGCCTTGAAGCTCCTTTTTTTTTTTTTTTTTTTAAACAAAACTAGCAATATGTTTTGCACACGACAATGTACAGTATAAAATTCATAACATTTTTGGGTGAATGTAAAGGAGAGTTCTCCAAATTGTGCATGGAAAAGAAACAAAATATTGCATTTACTAAGAAACATCCACTTTCAAAATCAACAAAAACTCTAAAAAAGGTATTTTGCCAGTGTTGCAATCCCCCGCATCCCTGGCACCATCAATACTCCTGCTACTTATATATCCTACATAGATCTATCTCTGGGAATAGAAGAAATCTCCAAGGCACTGAAGTTTTCTATTATAAAAATAAATAAATAACTAAGCCTTTACAGCAATCACAAATTCAACAATCTTTACAGATAACAATAAAGTACCAAAATATAAAATTATAATTCACAACCATAAACTATAAACATAGGTACCCTCTACTTTCTAAATTATCAGAAACACCAACATCTTGTATAAATATCCACTCATTCACTTAAAGTGTTCTAAGCCCAACATGCCCATTATTTATATTCCTACTATGCACGTAGGTATGATAGTGTATCCTTAAACTATTGTCTCAGACTATCTGACTCAAAAGAAGTACTTTTATATAATCAATCCCTTTCTAGATTCTACTTTTTAGCAGTCAAATTATTTGACCTTTCCTCTGTGTCCTTTCATTCTGCTCTTTCAGTTTAACTCATCAAATCCTTCAACTCTATTTAGAAATGTACTTCTCTTGATCTCCATTTTCTAGTTATTGGTTCTTAGCTATCAAATGTCAATGGAATTAACAAGAGCTTGACTTTGTCTTGTCAGCCTCAACATTGGATCCCACATTTATAGAAACAAAACCTTCATCAGCAGAACTGTATCTCCTTAAAATTTCTTAATTAACTTTTTTTAAGTCTGATTAACATGACCCTATCTATGGTCAATGCCAAAAAATATGTTCCCAAGTCCCATTTTCTTCCACATCACACCCCAACATTTCCTATTTACATCTGGGAACATTTTTACTAGTCAGTCTGGTATATAGAAATATCTACACAGGTATTTCCAAGCAAAATTATAACATTGCCTTGAATTGGTTGCAAATATCCTCCTACTGTAAAAATGCCACATGCCTCTTCAATAATCTAGCCCATAATTCATTAATCTCTTCAGACTTCCATTTATAACTTCCCATTAGCCTTTTATAAACCCTACTTAGTATGTTTTTTTTTTTGCCTGACACTAACTCTGTTTAAGCCTATACTGGAAAATGCACTAAGTTAGTTCTGTATAGCTTCTAGTTAAATATCATTTCCTTTTCCTCCATTACACACTTAGTCCCAAGTATAGAAATTAATCTCATCTGTCCAGCCCTAAGTCCTTGTCAACTGACCCTCATTTTTTAAAATTTAGTGTTTAATTTGCTCTCAGTACCTTGGTATTTCATGAATCTCCTCCATCTTTCAACAGCTGAATATGCCCCCTTCCCCATTTTCTTAATTTTATTCACTCCAAATGGTGCCATAATGATAAAAAAAAAAAAATAAAAAAAATTGAGACATCTTTCTGTTATACCAGCTGTTCCTATATATATATATATATATATATATATATATATATATATATACTTAATAGTCTACAATTTTTGTATCATCCAGTTCTAATGGTTGATCCCAATCCTGACCCTAACCCCCCACCCCACCCACAGATGCACACATTCTAGTGTCTTTATTCCGGCCCTTTTGCTCTTCAGTCATTCATTACCACATATTCTAAATTAGTTTGACCTGGGTTGCTGTATAATATGATTCTAAGTCAGGCAATCCTACTCCTCCTTGCTTTACTGGTAAACGAGTCTATCCGATTTCACCCTAGTTTTCCATCCATCCTAAAATAATTTCTTAAATACAATGTTTATCCTTACCTGTGCACCTTTCTCAGGTTTATAGAAGGATATTTATCATATATACAGTTTCCATGGTATTACATTGATTGCCCGTACATTCACACCCGAGTCCATGTAGGTCACCTGCTATTTATTACTATTCTGAGTTAATATTATTATGATATCCTTCCACATATCCTTTGCTGCCTGCACTGAAGCAACCTGTAGACAAACTCCTATGTATATCATTTTGTAATGTCCCCAAAGAGTAATCTTGTACTAATTAATGGCTTGAAACATAGTTAGCACTATAATGGACTTCATTTTCCTAGGATTACTCTTCTAGCCTGGAAATAAAATAGGACAAACAACAAACTTTCGAACAACAGAAATATCAGCTGGACCGCAGTATACAAGGAAAAAACAAAGTAAAACCACTTGTCCAAGTCTTTATTGTAGAGTTCAGCACTTTTGTTTCTCATTCAGTGGAACTTCATCAGAACTAAATAATTAAAACCACATCACTAATTTATATAATTAGGACACTGATCAAATATTTAAACAGTCACCTGACTATATTAACACGTTTTGAAAAATACACTCAAGAATACAAACACTTCTTAAATTCTTGTGTGATGTTATAAAACTTAAATCCTATAAAAGACATTTTAATCCCTTAACTTTATAAAGTCTTAGTTTTAAAATAGGACACACAGAACAGGTTTCATTTAACCCAGGATGAACCATAGCATTTAATCTGATCTGCCATTGTAGTTATCTAACATTAAGATGTTCATCTGTAATTTTGCACTGGGGGTCCTTTTTGAGGTGGTCAAGAACATAAAAACCCAAATTTTGAGTTACGTTTCCTGAAATATGTTTAAATAAAGCACTGGTTGGTTTTCCTTTTTTGACATCTAAAATGTGCTCATAAATCCTATTTTAAAACTAAGACATTATAAAGTTAGGTGATTAAAATGTCTTTTATAGGATTTAGTAAGTTTTATAACATCACACAAGAATTTAAGAAGTGTTTGTAGTCTTGAGTATATTTTTCAAAACGTTAATATACTAAGGTAGCTTTGTTTTAATATTTGATTGGTGTCCTAATTATATAAATTAGTGGAGTGGTTCTAATTTAGTTTTGATGAAGTTCCACTGAATGAGGATCAAAAGTGCTTAACCCTACAATAAAGACTTGGACGTGGTTTTAATTTGTTTTTTCCTTAGTCTACTGTGGTCCAGGCAGTGTTTCTATTGTTGGAAAGTTCATGGTTTGTCCTATTTTATTTCTTGGTTAAAATATGTCTTTGCCAGGACCCACTGAGACAATGGATTTAGCAGTCAATTTGGAGAATATTACAACCATGGCAGACTTGACAATGCTAGTATAAGCAAATGAGCCAGCAATCCTAATGGTTGGGCACAAAACTCCCAACCGGAATTTCTATTTGGTAAAGAATATTAAACATAATGTTTCCCAAAAGACTACAGTTACAGAGATTTCCCAGCAGTGCAGGACATAACACAGATTTATTACAAGAATTATATCAGGTATTCAGTAGAGCTGGGCCATCCCTACACTGTTGTTGTATCTTTCGGCTTTTCCCAGTTAGGGGTCGCCACAGCGGAACTCCGGTCCACTAATGATTGGCAGTAGATTTTTACGTACCGACTTGCCAGGCCTGATGCACAACCTACAACGAAGGTACGCCCATTCACGCATGTCTCCACACAGAAGACGCTTTAGCTGAGAATCAAACAGGACAACATCTTGCTGTGAGGCGACAACGCTACCGCAGCACCACCACCGCAGCTCCTGGGCCATCCCTACACTGGTTCTCATATTATTTGTGTGATACTTTTAATATTTTATTCACTACCACAGACATTTCACCTGTCTTCACATCTCCAGTTGCTCATACCCCTTTCTACCTTCTGCTGCCTCAAAATCTCTGTGCCAACCTATTAGTACATTTTGGGGTAGAATCAAAATATGGTTGAGTAAGAGCTACTTTCCAAAACTCACCAATTGTTTCTAGGTACTCTGTAACTTCCCCTTTGCTTTTAGCCACTCTAACTTCTCACTATCATTCAGTTTACTTTTCTTATTTTGATAAGTCTTCACTTTTTCAAGCCACTTCAAGCTTTCTTTCATTTGCTTCCACTCCACTGCCAGCTCTCCTTCTTTCTCAGTTAAAGCCAATAGCTGCTGTCCAGCTTTTAAAATTTTATTTTTTTAGTAAGTATGTTGGAAAGCACCAGTGTTTTTAGCCCTCTGCCTGCTTGCAATGTTTCTAGTTGCACCAGAATTGGTGCATGATCCGACAGCATTATGGGATACATTTCATATTCAGTAACCTTACCTTTGTGTTCCTGTGATATATAAAATCTACCTTATCTAGCCCAATTTTCATATCGCTGGGAGTAATATAGGAAGATGTCACTGCAGTCACCTTCGCCAATAATGCCCTGTAAATCAAATATTTTCACATACTTCCCTAGAAATCTTGTCTCTTCATTTTTTTAATTCCTGATCTAACCTATGCTCACATTGGGAATCTCTCATGTAGACCCCCAACTACTGTTGTTGCTGCCTTATTGTGTTCTATTATATCGTCTTTTACCTCCACCTCCTGCCCCAAAATACAAGCCAACAACCCTATAACATAGTACTATACCTACAAAACCTATACACATTCTCCTCCTGCATGCTTTCATTTCCTGGTATTGGAGCCACTGTCCTGTTAATTGGGAGGGTTCGCTCAGGTTAGAATTATACCACTTCTAGCCTTCTAACGTCTCTCCTCCCTCCAACTAATCACAGTTTGTTCCATATACAACATTCCCAAACAGCCTTGCAGTGTCAGCTTGATTATCCTGTCTTCTCATGAGCAAATCCCTTTGGACAAAATCAAACTTAATAAAAAGGCATTAGGGACTACGAATAAACATGTCACTTCTAGAGTTCAGCTCTGCTTACTAGCAGGTGCAGTTAATTATCCTGATTTCACTAACGGACAAGTTAAATTGACATTTTTTCATTCCAGTCTATTGCTCCACAGATCTCCTATTACTTATTGTTTGTATGACAAATCAGAATTTCCATTTTCCCTAGCACCCATCCCCTTTCTTTGAGACAAGATTTGATTGGCTCTTTCTTTCTCTGCCACTTTCAACTAAAACATTTTCTTGCCCACATTAGAGACTTGTTTCATATTCTTTTCAAAGTGTTCTAGCCAAATGACATAATGTAAATTAAAATTAAGAATCAAAAGGAAAATACCTTATCCACCTTACTATGGCAGATCAAGTGCCTGCATGCAGTTCTTCCCATAAGAAACTAAGCAATGTTACGCCCAACATCCAGTATTATTTTAGCAGGAGGAAAAAAAAAAAAAGGAGTGGGGAGTTCAGCAATAACTCCTCTAACTCTACTACAATTACTTCTTTTTGCAGATTTACACAGGATGAATTCAAATTAGCCTTTTGTCTGTGGAGGCATAGACACTTTACAGTTCCCCCTCCATTGTACAAAACTTAGGCAGTACAAGCAGTTGATCAGAAATTAGGATAGCTTGGTTTTCCAGAATTCTTTTCTTTGTTTGTCCTATAACTTCCTTTTAAAGAGTGAAAAGCTTTTAGTGGCATCCATTCCACTGAGGTGCTACAAGTCACTGTATTCTCTCTCCTGAAATACCCATCACTGGAGCCTTCCTCTGTACCTTCTTTTGTTCTAAACTTCTTCAGTACTATAAATGCCTATTCAGCATCCTAAATGTTTTCTGGCCACCTGGAAAGAAAACTCTCAGAACAGGAGGGTAAAAATTTAAATCTTTTTTTTTCAAATAGCATTTTATTATTTTCAAACAGAATATCAGACAGTAACTGTTCAGCACATACTGAAAATAATAATACATAAAATCTTCCTTAATAAGCATATGATCCATGTAATTCTCATAACAACATCTATAACATATATACATATTGACAAAATATGTAACAACAAAAAGAAAACAAGAGGATAAGATCGCACATAATGCTACCATCAATTCCATAAGGAACTCATTCAGATGTATTGCAAGATAGGTGTCTAACTTGTGAAGAGAAATGGGAGTTTGGAGCTCAAGTTTCTAAGCTAATGAATTTATAAATACACTTTTGTGGCTTATAAGCAGGTTATTCCTTTTACCTATAAGCTAATCCATTAAAATGGTGTCAAAGAGGAGTTTCCAGTATTTCTGGTAGTGCATTTGTTTATTTATACTGCCAATAAAAAGTTTGTGTGAGGATAGAAGTTTAATTGCTAAGTTCTTAAAACCATTCCAGAATAACTTGGTGCGGTCTAACCAATTTTTGGTTATACAGAATTTAACTAATAAGCATAGAGTGATAAGTGCATGATAGTTTAGTTTGGGAATTTTCAAGTCAGTGATATGAAGTAATGCTAGTTCCCAGGATAAGGTTGATTTCTGGTAGCCCATTTTTTCAAGGCGAACTTTAAGAGTGCACCAACATTTATGAGTGTGTTTACAAAACCAAAGTACATGTATTACATCTGCTTGTGGAAAGGAGCAACAAGAGCATGCTGGGGAGACATTTGAGTTGAATCTGTTAAGACATTGGGAGTAAAGTATAAATTGTTACTGACCATTAATTGAGTGTATAGAAGTTTTTTTAAGAGGGGTTGATTTGATGGTGGACTCAATTGCCCACAGCTTCTGGTCTTGAGTAAATTTGGGTACCATTTGGTCCCAATAGTTAGAGAGTAATATCTTGTCTGGATATCTAGTAGCCACAATTATTTTATAAGTATTTGATACCATATTTTTTTGGCTGCTTAGACTGTTTATAATAGCTCAAGCTCTAGTCCTTTCTCTTTCGGTGATAGGGGTATTCCTGATTATTGGGTGCTATAAGTTCCCTAATCTGCCGTAGTATAACAGTACATTTAAACCCCAGCTTTAGTTCTTTTCTCAATTCATGTATCAGCTTAACCACATGCTTTTGAATGTCCCATATTTTGAGATCTTTAATAAGGGGATAGTCCGAAAGGTTGAGCATGGTGTTATTTATTCTCATGTTGGGAATAAGGTGCAGAGGTTGGAAATCAATTTAAATCTTAGTGCTGTCTCTCTATACAGCTCAACCTCTGGGATAAATTTCTCATCATCCAAGTTGCTGTGGAGAAGTCATTACATGCAAAAATTTTTGTATCTTTATAGACTAGTTTCTTACCCTTCCTCTCACACTTTGACAGGATCCTTTCTTTCACGAAGTATTTTTTTGAAATTGTACTAGTATTGGCCTTGGTGTCTTTTTAGAGTACACCTCTGAGGATGACACACTATGTGCTCTTTCAATCAGGATTTCATCTTGCTTTAGGGTCAGTCCACTGTGGAATTAACCTGCAGTCTTGATCTTAGAATGAAAAAGCCTGGAAAAGCACATTAGTGGTCACAAATAAATGCCAATCAGTAGTGTGCCAATTCTAAGTCTAGTGCCCTAAGTAGTTAATAAGGCGAGCAGCTTTCTTCATAATTCTGGCGAGGATCTCAGATGCATAGCTGTTGTAGATGAAGCATGTGCTTTTCATGGAAAAAAAGTAGGCTACTGCCTCTGAACTTAATCAGTGTTATCAGCAACGTCACTCTCATCAAAAGATTTTTAAAATAAGCAATGACTAGTCAGGGTGGGTCCTCCATTTGAAACAGCAACAAAAAAAACTTCAACTTCTTTTATCATATAAAGATCTGGAATGTGCCAGGACATCTGTTTTTTTCTGTGGCACTGATGGACCAAAACAGCCAGTCCTGCCTCTTTGTTTTTGTTAAACACCTTTAGTAAATGATCAGTTAAGACATAGGCAAGCATACATCAACAGAAAAGAAAACATCATAGTGACATTTGTTTTTCCATTGCATACATTATACATCACATCTTTTTTCCTTTTATCAGACCAACATTACATAAATTGCTGAATTCCTGCCTTCCCTTAAAATCTCAGTCCTCCTCCTCCTGAACATTATTTTGCATGTATTGTACCCACAATTCCCATTTCTTTCTATGCAATTTGCTCCTCCCCTTTTCTTAAGATCTCTCTGTCAGGTCATTTATTTCTTTCATAACATTCGCTACTTCAAAATACACTTGGCTTGGACTCTGACTTACATTTTCTAGTAATTGCTTTTTTGGCAGCCAACAGAATTAAACCTTATAAAACCTTACTATGTCTAGGAAATGCAAATCCTGTGTCCTTGCTCAAAAGAATAATTTCCTTAGTTACAGCCATTTGCTCACCCAATATTTCTGACAGACAACTTTGTAGAGAATTATTGAAAATCTATCAACTCACTATACTTCTAAAACATATGTTCCCAGTTATCTTTTTCTTTTCCATCACACCACCAACATCTGCTATCTACTTGAGGAAAAATTCTTCGGAATTTGCTTAGGGTATAAAAAGAAGTTATGTACCTACCATAACGTTCCATGTTAGTTGTCTTCATCTCGCCTTCTTTCTTGCTGGTTGGGATTGGAGCCAATCCTCGGCTCCGACTCGGCCATCCTCTATAGCTCGAGAGCTGTTTACTGGCTCGAGGCTACCCCTTATCTCATGATGGCTAGCGATAGCTACCCAGTTCTCGTTTGAAATAGCTAACCCCAGACATAGCCAGAGAATAAATCTATCCTAACAAATAGGTTGAGTATACCTGTTATACTCTCTAAGTCAGTAGAGGAAACAAACCAGAGAAAACTCAGTCAGTGAAACCAGAACTCCTCTTGGTCCAATAGGACAGGGGGACAGAGGGTGGGACGCAAGAAAGAAGGCGAGATGAAGACAACTAACATGGAATGTTATGGTAGGTACATAACTTCTTTATGTTAAGTTGTCTATCTCGCCTTCGTTCTTGCTGGTTGGGACAGCATCCCTAGCACCTACAATCCTGGGTGGCTCATTGGAACAGACTCTTCAGAATGGTGGAACCAAAGTCAGCTCTGCTCCTGGAGACCATATCTAGCTTGTAATGAGAAATAAAGGTATGAGGATTTGCCCACGTAGCAGCTGCACAAATAGAATCCATGGGCAACCTAGATTGGAAAGCTACAGAGGTGGCCAAGGCCCTAGTAGGATGACCTTTCGGTTTGATAGGCAACTCTTTGTTCCTTAATTGATAGATGAAAGTAACAGTGTGAGACAACCACCTGGATAAGGTCACCTTGGAAACTGGGAGACCTTGTTTGCCTAGAGCATAGGAAAAGAATAGTTGGTCCGACTTCCTTATTTCCTTAGTCCTATGCAGGTAAAAACGCAATTGTCTATGAACGTCCAACTGGTGTAATTTGTACTCTGCCTTGTTGGTGTGGTTAGGGAAAAGCACAGGAAGGTCTATAGATTGGTTTAAATTATTTTCTGAGCAGACTTTCGGAAGAAACGAAGGATTAGTCCTCAGAGCAACCCTGTCTTTATGAAAAACCAGGTATGGAGGACGAACACAGTGCCTGAAGTTCAGAGACGCGTCTGGCTGAAGTAATAGCTACCAGAAAGAGTGTCTTCCAAGATAGAAACTTAATGGAGCAGGACGCTGCTGGTTCAAAAGGGGGCAGAGTTAAGGAAGTTAGTAACAAATTAAGGTCCCAAGGAGGAGGGGGATCTCTCACTGGAGGCCTAAGGAGAGTGGTCCCTCTCAAGAAAGCTTTACAGAGCTTATGAGACATAATGTTTGAATTTGACAAACGAACATGAAAGTTAGAAATGGCCGCTAATTGAACCCTGATTGTAGCCGAAGCGGACCCGGAATGAAAAAGTTGTGCTAGGGATTCCAGAATTTCGTGGACTGGGGCTGAAAAGGAATCTACGTTCCTAGCCTCTGCCCAAAAAGAAAAACGTTTCCATTTACTAGCATAAGGTTTTCTGGTTGTGGACTTGTGAGAGGAGATAATAATCTCACGTACAGCCGGGGAAATGCTGGGAAGCCTGGCTAAGGCTGGAAGTGGAGCAACCGAGCTGTGAGCTGGAGAGTTAGGAGGGATTGATGCAACCCGCCTGATTGATGAATCAGTAGATCTGGAAACGGGTCCAGAGTCCAGGGCTGATCGAAAAGGTAGTGGTGCAGGAACGGGAACCATATCTGTCGAGGCCAGTAGGGGGCAATGAGGATCATTTTGTAACCCAACGATATTGCTTTCTGTATTAGTTTCGGTATCAGGGGAAAAGGAGGAAAGGCATAAAGAAGTCCCTGAGGCCAATCATGCACTAGAGCATCTCTGGGTGTATGACCTGGAAGAGGAAGAAGAGAGAAGTAGTTGCTGCATTTGCTGCTGAAGAGGGTGGCAAAAAGATCACAGCAAGGCTGTCCCCATTTGTGGAAAATAAGATCCGCAACTTCCTGATTCAGAGACCACTCGTGAGGCATGAGGATAGCTCTGCTGAGCCTGTCCGCTATGACGTTGGACCTCCCAGGGATGTGCTTCGCAATCAGAAAACGTTGGGAGGAAATCGCCCACTGCCACAGTCTGAGTGCTTCTCGACACAGGGAGTAGGACCTGGTTCCGCCCTGCTTGTTGATGTACCACACCACTGACATGTTGTCTGTTTGAATTGCAATGGTCCCAGAAGGAAGAGAGTCTTGGAGGGCTTGCAACGCTAGGAGCACGGTTCTCATTTCTAGGACGTTTATGTGCAGATGATACTCGTGGGGCTGGACTGTCCTGCCCTGATAATGCCCCCCCCCACCCTATCAGGGAGGCATCTGTGGTCACTGTGGTTACCGGAGGGGGCTGAGTGAAGGGTCTGCCCTGAGTCACTAGTGGGGAGACCATCCACCAGGAAAGGTGTTTTTTGCATGCTTCTGTAATCATGATCATGTGAGACATGGGCAGCTGTTGGAAAGACCACTGTGTGAACAGAAGCCACTGAAGGATCCTCATGTGAAAGCGGGCCAGTGGGATTAGAAGAATGGCTGCTGCCATGGAACCCAGAGTTTGAAGGACGAACCTGACCTGGATTCTTTTGCTCTGCATTAGAATTTGTACTTGTTGACGAATTGTAGACACCCTTTCTAGCGGTAGCCTTGCAGACATGTTTCTTGTGTCTAAGTCTGCTCCTATGTAGGTGATAGATTGACAGGGCAACAAGGCAGATTTTTCGAAGTTTATTGCAATGCCTAGCTGGGAGCAGATTGAGATTGTGTAGTCCCTGGCCTGTACAAGTTGATGCCTGATAGTAGCAGTGAGGAGCCAGTCATCTAGATATGGAAACAACTGGAATCCTCGACGTCTCAGATGAGCCGTGACCACTGCCATACATTTGGTGAACACCCTGGGGGCTGTGGTGAGACCAAAGGGCAGAGCTCTGAACTGGTAATGACTGGCTCCCAGCAGGAAGTGAAGAAATCTCCTGGAGCGCCTGTCCATCTTGATGTGGTAGTATGCGTCCTGAAGATCTATCGAGCACATCCAATTGTCCTGACCCAGAAAAGGCAGAATGGACTGTAGCATGACCATCTGAAACTTTGTTCTTTGTACAGACCTCTTTAGTCTGCTGAGATCCAGAATCGGTCTCCAGTCCCGTCTTTTTTTTATACTAAAAAGAACCTTGAGTAAGTTCTGGATCTGTGCTGGACTGCTGGGACTACCTGGATGACTCTTTTTTTCTAGCAGTTTTGAAACTTCTATTACTGCTTGGTCCTTCAGATTGGGTGGAACATCTGGAGGGGATTTCCTTGATGGTAAGGGGGTTGACAGAAGGGAATTTTGTAACCTCCGGATATAATGGACCGTACCCATCTGTCTTGAGTTAAATTTTGCCTGGCTTTTGGGTAAAGTGAAAGTCTTTTCCCGACTGCCTCCAGAGGTGAGCAGCCGGGCAACCCTTCGGGGATGCTGAAAGGGCTTATCAGAGAAAGATTCTCTGTTGCCCTGGTTCTGCGGACCCCCTCTGCCACGAGGGCAGCGTCTGCTGTTATTGTTTCCCCCTCTGCCCCTGGAGGAAAAATCGCTACGTGTGTTAGGCAAGGCTCCCTGGGATTTTCGGAACCACATTTTGCCACTCTTCTGACCTTTAGGGTACGGTCTAGAAGGAGTGGAAAACTGGACTCCCACGGTAGAGAGAGTCTTGCCTTCTTGCTCACACCTAGTCAAAGTGTCTTTCACCTGTGGTCCAAAGAGAAAGGAACCATCAAAGGGGGTGTTGATGAATGACACTCAAAAGGGTTCCACAAAATTACACAGCCGCATCCATGCATGCCTCCTAAGGGCACCATCTGCTGTGTAGGAAATGAGCCTCATGGAGGAGTTAACTACAGAATTAAGCGTCGTCAGCTGGGAAGCTACTTTAGCTTGAGCCCCCTCAGCTGATGGATCTTGAAGGGTAACCCTAGAGCTCTTTAAGGAGAGCCCTCTGAAGCCAGGTAAAATGACATAAGTAGTTCAGTGACCTCATAGAAAAGGTCGCTGAAGCGAACATTCACTTCCTGTATCTGTCCATCGTCCTAGACTCCTTGTTAGGAGGATGGACAGATGAAGAGGTCTCCGCTAACTCTTTTTTGGTGGCTGCTGCTACCACCATGGCATCAACAGGAACACCTTTGGTAAGAACTGCTTATCCTGGGGTGCTGTGTTGAATTTGCCAGGTCTCCTCGGAGTTGGTTCCACTGTATCAGGAGCTGACCAAGCCTTTCGAGCCACCACTGGCATAAGTGCATCGAAAGGCGGTGGAAGGTCGGGAACCGAACGCATCCAGAAATACAGACTCATCCTCGGTAGGGGGTAGGGGATTCCAGTTCCCCCGCTGCTTAAGCATTTCTAGGATGTCCAAGAAGTAAACATCTTCAAGGGGGGATCTCGGGGACTCTTCCGAATCATTCAAGTCTGTATCAGAAAGCCTCTAACTTAAACGGCTAGCCTATGAAAGAAAGGTAGAAGGAAAGCCTCTAACCTAAATGGCTAACCTGACAAGAAGAGGATGGGGGGAGAACTCTCTAATTTAAACGAGTTCTCAAGGAAAAGAAGGGATACTACAACTAAACACTAGCTATCACAAAAAACAAGACTAATCATTAACAATAAAACACTGAAAATATAGAAATCTAGAGTAATAAAGTTATACAAAAAAACTTTATTAGAGCCTGAGCCAGAAAAACGACACCTCACAGCTGAAGTGGCAAATGAGATCTGGGTAGCTATCGCTAGGCATCATGGGATAAGGGGTAGCCTCGAGCCAGTAAACAGCTCTTGAGCTATAGAAGATGGCAGAGTCGGAGCCGAGGATCAACTCCGATCCCAACCAGCAAGAACGAAGGCGAGATAGACAACTTAACATCAATATTTGTGCAATACTTCCAAGCAAAGATCCTAAACATTTTGTTTCTCCCACTGTTTTCTTGTAAACTGATTTTTCAGTCTGTCTTCCCAATCTGAACTCGTCCAACTCATTCTAAAAGTTATCTTGTGGTATTTTATATGGCCTACTAATTATCCCTTTTTAGCAGCGGCTTCTGTTCTAGACTCAACTAAAAACTCAGCCCACATAGGTCCTTCACTTGGGATTCCCCTGTCCCTTTCTTTTTGCCTGTATTCTGATATCAGTCCCAGACAGGCAAGCGTATACAAACTCCTTTAATTAAACAGCATTACATTCTGTATGCTGGCTGTTACATACTTGAATTGAACTGATTACTGGCCTACATACCATCCAAGTGCATTGCCTTACATTTTACGAACAATAAAGGCAAGCACACAGCAGCTCCTTTAATTAAACAGCATTTGCGTGCTGTATGCTGTCTGATATATAATTGAATTAGCCTGATTATTTCTGAATACTGGCTTACTTAACATCCAAGTGTTTACATAATAGCCGCACCAGTATATCTATCTGTCAGCATTGCCAGCCGTTAAAGTGGTAATTCACTGTCTGCTTAAAACGCTTAATGGTTACAGCAAAGGCAGTCTATAACATAGCATAGTGACTCCCGTTTGCATTGGATATAGCTTATTAATGCTACAATTCGTAGAATGTTGATGAATATATCCTGTACTTATTAGATAAAACTTGATAGTTAAGTCCTTGTAACCCACTTTTTGCGTGGACAACATTTGGCTTGGGTTACCGTCTAAATAACCTCAAATTAAGATTCTGACTGACCTGCAGGGGTAAATGGAGTTGGAGACATATCCAGCCTCCTCTCATTGTACTGAGACATTTAAATGTACTCTCAGATACCATAGCTCCACTTGGCTTACTGTTTCATGGATATTTCTACATGTTTAGGACCTTGCAGTTTCTAAATTGGTCTTGCTGTTTGATGACTGCACTGTTTAAATAAGATAAGTGAACACCCCCTGAACTGTTTTTTTGCTGTTTATAAGGTAAAGCTGCTGAAATATAACACCTGAATGACCAACCTGCTGTGCTAGAACCTTGTATACCATGGTAGTAGTGCAAAAACAAAACAAAAGCAATTTTTGAACAAAACGCCTGTCCTAGCCTGTATGCAAACACCCTGAGTACTAACTCTCTCGTTCCCTCCTCCAGACCATTATTTAAGTGTTCCCCCCTCCCATCAAATACTTACATCAGTTAAGAAGAATCGCCCAGAAAATACTGTGGACCCAGCAAAGAAGTTTGAGAGAACCATAGCCTGAAAGTAGCGAATGTATGTTAACTTTCTTGGTTTAGTGTACTTTACATAGTGTACTCCTTTAAGGACAGCTGACTGACTTTACTGTGGTCAAACTCTGCATCATAAATTAGCGGCAGGCATCACCCCCCATATATCTGTTACCTTCTTAGTTATACTACACTCCTTTTCCTCTATAATCTTGAGTGCACCTTTGCCTCTTCCTACCCATCCTGTCCACACTCCAGCTCCCTGAATTACACAACACATCTCTGATATACTGACTATTTTGTTTGAATTTAGTCTAACGTTACTTAACTGCCACATAACTACCTACCACCCATATAGGATAGATATTGCAGTAATAGGCTCTCTTTCACATAACACTGATAGTCTCCCAAACTCTCCAGTGTCTTGGACTACTGGCTCTGCCCGACTCCATTCGCTATTCTCACTCTGCTCCCCTACCCTACCCCCAATTCCCACCCACCCCATATCAATTACATTTATAGTTAGACACCACATCTTCTATCAGTTCCCTCCCACCCAATTAGAGTTTCACACCACACATATCACTTACAAACCAACACCCTTCACCACACCCTATCACTCATTATTAGTATATGAAACCCACTTACTTTATGATACTACCCTTAAACACTCTTCATCAAACATGAACTATAAACAACAGTCCCACTTAATAAAAGCACTACTCTACCTATGTACTATCACCTTTCTCCTGCTCTCCTACCTCTCCTCTTACCACACTCCACTACATATCAGTATCCCCCACAATGGCAAACCGAACCTCTATCCACTCCCCTGAAACTTTGTAACTTACCTATTACACCACTAGTCCTCACCTCCTGTAGATCAGTCTCTTACTCCCACTACAAACTGTCAGTCAGAACTAACTCTCACTCCTCAGTAAAATGTACTAAATTACTACACAACTAACTAAACTGTAGCATCACCTACTCCACAAACTTATTCGCTGTGGTGACATTCACCCTAATCCAGGGCCCACCCTACACAGACTCTAATCAGCCAAACCCCCTATACTATAGACCTACCTCCACTCTCCTCTTCATTAACATAAATACAAGTAGTGTACTTAACAAAATCCAGGACCTTCACACCCTTCTAGCTGTATATAAACCAGAAAGAGCAGGGCTAACTGAAACATGGCTTAAACCAGAACACCTTAAGAATGAGATTACAGCCCCTGGCTATAACATAATACACAGAGATAGAGTAGAAAAAAGGGAGGTGGTGTAGCAATATTTTTGCAAAATCATCTCACCATTGAACAAATTGATTATAACATCCAAGAAATCAAAAGATGTTGAACTAATCCTTGCCAAATTAAAACTAAACTCAAACATATCATTATTACAGGTAGCTACATTCCACCAGGCAATAACACTACTACAATGGAAAACATGCTAAACTGGATCTCAAACTCCATGCCACAAGAAACCGTACTATTAGGTGACTTTAATATTGACTGGCTGAACTGCTCTAGCCCCACTCCAACAACCCACATTAACCTCCATAGATTTACCCAAATTATATCCACCCCAACCAGAACATACAAAACCTCAAAACGCGAATCCATCTTAGACTGGATTCTATTATCTGACCCCACTCTAGCATGGCACTCTGGCTGTCTACCTGACAGTCTAAGAGATCATCAACCAACCTACCTAATTCGGAACAGACCCCATTACATAAGCCAACCCAACCTCAGAGTAATACATAACAAAAAGAACTTTAAAACAACTGACTTCATCAATTCACTACAAAGATGTAATTGGACACCCCTAAAACTGCTATCTCTAGATGATGCCGTACAGTACTTTAACTCCACTTTCTTGCAAATCCCAAACTGTCATGCCCTTTCTTGCAAATCCCAAACTGTCATGCCCCCTACAGAACTATAAGATTAAAAGCTAACTATGTTCCACGGCTAACTAAAGGTACTAAGACTACAATGAAAGAGAGGGATCAGGCCTGGAGTCAATATCAAAAGAACAAAACCAGTAATCTGAGGCAAACCTACCAAGAACTTCAAAACAAAGCCAAAAAACAAATCAAACTAGACAGAAGTAACTACTACAAAAACCTGCAGGAAAAATATGCCAACAACTCTAAGAAATTTTGGGCTACAATAAATGGCATAATCCACCCAGGTAAAGCCACCACCCCAACCCCAGTACTACCAAACAACCATGACAACATTCCCACACAATTTAACAAGTTCTTTACCAAAACAGTCCAAACCCTTACCAATGCCCTCAATACCACTAGCAGCCCTATACCAGGTGCTAGCAAAACCCACCCTACTACTCAAAACAATACCACCTTTTCCCTACACCCTGTACCCACTAAAATTATTTCAAAGCTCCTTAAGAAACTCAAACCAACCACACTAGCTGCTGACACCCTACCAGCCAAATTCCTTCAGATAGCAGATGCCACAGCGTATCCCATGTCCATCCTCATAAACAGGTCACTTGTAGAATTCAAAGTCCCCACCCTGTGGAAAACATCACACATTATTCCACTGCACAAAGGGGGCAACTCACCGACTACCGCCCAATCGCAATATTCACTTCTAACCAAGATATTAGAGAGAGTTGTACATTCCCAACTACTTCGGTACCTCTTACAAAACAAATTAATCTCCAAAACCCAGCATGGCTTTAGACCATCCCACAGCACCACCACAGCATTACTATCATTTACAGATATAGTTAACTACAATAGAAACAAGGTACTATTTGTATCTTCCATTTTCTTAGACTTATCTAAAGCCTTTGACATGGCAGACCATAACATTCTTCTCCAAACTTTATCTACCCTAAGCCTCAGCCCCTCCACTATATCATGGTTTGCTAGCTACTTATCTGGTCGACAGCAGGCAGTCCTATGGCATGACCAGCTGTCTCCCCTGCTACCAGTGTCCCTCAAGGATCCATCCTTGGCCCGCTATTGTTCTCACTAATCACCAACCAAATCAATTCCTTCTCACTCATAGCATCAGTAGTACAATACGCAGATGACGCCACCCTTATAAGTGCCGCCCCCACATTAAAGGAACTGCAAATCCACACCCAAAACATGGTTCACAAACATCAAACTTATTCTTAACCTCAAAAAAAACGAAATTAATTCTTTTCGGCCCAGGTCATGCTTCCCCCCTCAACAACACTTTCATCATTCACTCCAAATATAACATTCAAATCACTCCAACTGCACATACTAAACTGTTAGGTGTAGAAATAGACAATAACCTCAAATTTGACAGCCATATAGCACAACCCATTGAGAAAGTTAATAAAAAACTAGGACATCTCTATAGGAACAAACACTTTAAAACTAAACAAACCAAAGCTACTATTTCAAGAACTCATCTCTTATCCATCCTTCTCTATGGCTCTCCCATCCTTACTAATCTCCACCAGAGTGATCTGAACAAAATGAAATATTGTTAAAACAAAATAACCTAGTTCGCTACTGAAACCTCATACAAATCCCACCACTGTCTCGCCCTTAACCAACTCAATTGGCTCAAGCTACCTCAACTACTTGTTTAATCAACTCACAAGAGCGCATAACCTCTTCTACCTTCCAGAAAAAAATCCTGCACTTCAAAATATAATTAACCCCCACATCCCTACCAGAGCCTTACAATCTAGTTCTCAGAACCTAATAAGCGTTATCAGACACAAAAATGATGCTGGCAAATCTCTCTTTGCCTGCACTATTGCCAAAATCCGGAACTCACTACGTAGCCAAATAACCTCCACTACCTTCACTATTCAATATAGGAAACTCCTGAGAACCCACTTCTCAAACAATTGGCTTTGTTCATGCTACTCCCCAGGTTAATTTGCACCAATACCGAGTGCAAGGATTCTACAAAAGGTCCCCTAATTCCTTTCACTGTAAAGCTTAACAATCACTGGTTATTTCTGTAAAAAAATATTGAGAGTACTCATAATTTAGAAAGAATAAAACATTTTTTCTTGTGTGTTTATATTTTATATTCTATATAAACCCTACTACTAGAATGCTGTATGCTGAATTTACTAAATGAATAGTTAAATCTATACATAACTTAGATTTATATAGAACCTATATCTCTGTATGATATTCTTGTGTAATTTCTTTATGATATGCTATTGGAGCTTTTCTCCCCGGGCCTCCGCTGAAAATGGATGTGTGTCCAGTCGGACTTTCCTGTTTAACAAATGTAAAATAAATAAATAAAATAAAAGATAGAGAAGACAGTCTTTAGCATGCAATCCAAATGTCTTCTTAGCTTCATCCCACTCTATTACCTTTCTTTCCCTCCCTCATCATTACCCTAATTCCTTTGCCAGGTTTCTCAGGTAAATTCCAACTCCTCTTGTCCATGTTTATAGCCCTACTTGCAGTCATTCCTATTGGAAAAATCACCTTTCTCCATTACCTTGTTGGCTTAGTTCTTTTCTGCTACTTAATGAATACAAAAACGTAAAGGACCAGAAAACATTTTCACTGCTTGTATCTTACTAAACATATTCATAAACAAGAGCTATGAGTTTCTCAGTTTTTATACCATCTTTTTATTCTCTTCCCACATATCCTTAGCTGTCAAAACAGAAGCTCTTTTAATCCATACTTTTAAATACATCAGCTTATCATGTCCTCATAACCAATTCATGTGTGGGTACATAATTTATAGCTATATCCTTTGGCTTATCTTTATTAATGTTTTATCCTAAAAGGATGTGAAACGTCATTTAATGTATTAATCAGGCACAAATCATCATCTGCAAATAAAGACAGCTTTTCTTGATTACTGTACCAAGTATATCCCTTGCATTTCTGCATCCCTTAATTTCTTTGTCAATAGCTCTAAATATAAAGTAAATAACAAAAGGAAAGGGGAACAACCCTGTCCAGTTCCTCTGTTCAAACACAACTTCCAGAGAGGAACCCTTAATTTAATTCTTCCCTCAAATTCTTTATATATCCCATTAATTAACCTTATTGTGTCAGGGAATGCAAATGCTTTCACTGACCTACTCATAAAATCCCAGCTTACTCTACTGAATGCTTTCTCTGCATCAAGACCCAATAAAAGCAGTGGTATTTTCATACAATACTGCTTCCCTCTGGATCATCATTACTCTATCAATGTTGTCATAAACACATTGATCCATATCTATTAATTCTGGCAACACCTTTGCTATTCATTTAGCTAGCATAGATATACACACTTTATAATCATAGTTTAAAACTGAAACAGGTCTATAAAAAACTGGGTCTGATGAGTCTTTATATTCTTTAAGTAATATACAGATACTACAGCTTTCTCCCAAGATGTTTGTATTTCCCCTCCTTTTAAAATAATGTTAAAAATCTTCCAGATCTTCATCATATTCTTCCCTCCACAAAAATGCCATCAATTCCTGAAGACTTATCTGAAGATTGATTATACATCACATTTTTATCTCCTCTCCTCTTAACTGTTTAGTATTGAGCCTCATGTACTTCTATAATCTTTGCATAATTAAGTTTTCCATAAATATTTCCATTTGTGCTCTTTTTTGATTTCCACATTTCTCTGATTTATATATATTTTTATACAATTTCCTAAATATCTTTAATACCTCTACAGGATCTCTGGTTATTATTTTTCCTGTAATATGCTCCCAAAGTTTTGTGACAATCCCTTCTACTTTCTGTTGCCTAAGTCGTGGTACGAAATTTGTGATCTGGAGTGATACAAAAAATAGTTGCTTAATAGCAGTCTTTCTAAAGTCATGCATATTATCCAGATATTCTCTATTTTTTCTTTCTTTAGGCACTCTGCATTTGTGCCTCATTGTTCTGACAGATTCACATTATTCTGTAATTGTCAGCCTCCCTAATTCTTTTGCTTAACCACATTCCTTTGTTTTATTTCTACTCTATTTTTAAACTTCATTTTATCTCACTCATTAGCTATAACTTCTGAAAACATTTTTATTTTCCCTAATAACTGTCAAATATTTTCCACTACCTATTCCTTAATTCCTCTCTTTTTTAACAGGTAGATGAGAAAACAACAGTGTCTGATTTTTATTTCATTATCCTGCATTTTTACCTTGTTTTTTATTGGTGCATGATCTGAAACGGTCATTGGATGTTTGTTGAAGCTTTCAATCAAATGCACATATTCCTGTGAAATACGCCTTCTATATTACACTTGGGGAATAGGGAATAAAATGTAAATTCTGACTTCTTACTAGTGAATTCACATTTTTCATAAATTTCTTCAGAAATCTACCCTATTTTGTTATATTTTCCCTTCTAGGTTCTCCTGATACATCCAGACTATTGCAAATCAATTTCAAGTCTCCAACTATAAACAATATTCCCTGCAGAAAACTGATCATTTCTCCCCAAATGTTCTTAAGCTCCATAATGTCAATTTTTGTAGGAATATAAATACATGCTAGCATAATCCTCCTCCCTTAACAAGAGTCCCTCACTACTATAAATCTACTACTGTCTTTTTCCTCTTAGATCACTTTCCTTTGTCCATGATATTCTGCTGAATCTCCATCCTGAAATCCTTTGTCGAAATCACGTGGTCATTTCTTTCCAAACATGTCTTCTGCAGCACTGCTATTTCTAGTCTACATTTTCAATATAATTCAAGACTCTTTCCTGTTTGGTTATATCTGTAAGGCCAATAACGCTCCAAGATAAAATGGATAGCCATTGTTCCCACTTATTATACAAGTCAGTTTTTTTAATATGTACTTCCAATTTTCATCTTACATGCACACACTAATGTTTGGCAGGCTGATCTTTTATATAGTTGTTTCCTCTCATCTCCATTTGAACTGGTTAAATTGTTTTCAGTGAAAACCCTCAAAAAAAATGTATTTTTCGGAACACCTTTATCCCCTACCAACTTAGATCTCACACACACACACACACACAAAACTATGTACACATCTTAAAAAATGAAGTTTAACCCTCCAGATAGGAACAGTTGCTCCAAATTCACAGCTACACTCACAGGCATTACCCAACATAAAATTAAGGCTACCCACGCTAAACCGCATGCTACAGCCTGTGTTCCCACTTACACTGACTGCTGTCTGTTCCTGCTGTCTGTTCTTTAATCTCTATTCCCTTCACAGATGTGAAAAATGTGTATGCTTTTAGAAAACATTAACTTCTACCCCTAAGAAAAGGTGCAGTGGCTATCTTTAAATAAAACTAAACTATACAATGTTCTATTAAATGCAAATTAGTAAGGCCGCTTGAGATGCTGCTCATTTTCCATAATTGCAAACTATTTTCACTGAACTGCTTGCCACTGTACCTTTAAATTTTGAATTTCCCTCAGGAAATAATGATTAGAATTATCAAGATTAATTGCTTGTACCTGCAGACAGCTCATTTCTATGTAAAAATGGTCAGCAATGGCTTTCAGCATTTTATCTTTTTTTCAAGACTACTTACAAAAAAGATTTATTTATGGCTTAATGGGAGGGCATTAATCTAGACATTCATCTTTCTAAAAAATAAGTGAACATATCTTAATTTTTTATATATATATATATATATATATATATATATATATATATATATATATATATACATACATAAGTGCACTTGCTACATCCCACCCCATCAGCCCAAGATCACAGCACATTAACATTGCAGTTGTTTTAGTTCAGCCCTTCTTCTCTTTTTATACTGTAAAACCTATATTTTTTACAACTTAAAAAGTATTTGTCTACTTTAATATCTTTAACACATACAACACTTACTGAAAAGGCTTGGCCCACATCATACCTCTTACCTGTACAGATTTTCACAGAATGTCCAGATTTTTGCCTCATATTTTTGGTGTGTTCCTCCTAAAATCTGTACCTTTCTGGCAAATTGCTGAGGATTGAAGTCATTAAATAATGACAAATATTTGAGTTTAAGACTCCACGTCCTTCAGAAAATTCATGCTAATGCAAAACCTATTATTCTATCAACTTTCTAAGTTTGTAAGAGCAATATTTAAAATCTGTCCCTATTTGTCCCCCATCATTTTAGGCTTTGTCCAGATTTTTTGCTCTAACAGGATGAATGGTATGGTCTACATTTAAAATATCCCTGAGTACACACTATACAAAACTGCTTTACTATATATAGCATGCAGTTTATATCATGAAATGTTTTACATAAATACTAATCAGAACATAATTGTTTTACTTACAATTACTTCTTTTCAATTTTAGTATCCCAAAAACAATGATAATGTGGGGCATATTCTTTTAAAGTCCACCCATAACTTTAACAAAGTCAGCAAAAGTCCAGTCTCTCAGCCACTTTTTCTTGCAAAGCTGTATTTCACAACTGAGATCGATGCTTTACAGTCTCGAATTTATTCACTAATTTCAGAGTTGCCAGTCTTCTTCCTGTTCAGCTTCATCTCCCAACAGCAGACATTGAGTCAAGTTCAAGGTACTCTCAAACATTTTCCTTTGCAACACTGGAAACGTTTTCCCTGGCAAAATCTCTCCCTGAGCTTTACTCTCAGAAAAATGAGAAGCAGAGTCCCCTTCTGTTTGCCGGCTTACTTTTTCTCGGATAAACTTCTCTTCTGTCTGGTATACAGTGAATAATCATTTTCCATAAACAATCTGCCATCCATCATTCAAAGGGGATCCAGTGTCTGTCAGCCTGGGATGACATGCTCGACAAGCCATGCTGCTTCGCTAGAGAGGGCTTGTACCGGTCACCCTTAGGCTTTCGAATACTGACCAAGGCTCTTGCCACTCCCATAGTGCCTTTTTTGGCAAGGCTCAACAGCCAAACCCACTGCCGTAAATAGCACAAGTAACAAAAAACTGAGGGTAATGCTACTCAATGCCAGAAGTCTAAACCTCAAAATGCATGCACTCGAGGCACTCCTCAGTATGGAGAAAATTGATATATGTGCAGTAACAGAAACCTGGTTTAAGGCTCCAGAGAGCACCCCAGCACTACCAGGCTACAACCATACATTTCGGCCACAAAACCCAGACCAAAATACAAAAGGCGGGGGAGTATCCATATTCATCAGGGATACCCACACCTTCAGGTTAGTGACACAGCACAATGCTTCAGAGATCATCCACGTGCAACTAACAACGGGCAAAACTGCTGTTCAAATTATAGCTTGCTACAGATCACCCACCATGTCCCAGGACCCCCAATCCGCATTCCTGGAAACACTGGGAAAAATAAAGGTCTTACCAAACACCCTGATATTGGGTGATTTCAATTACCCAAACATTAACTGGGAGAACTACTCAAGTACAAACTCCCTTGCCCAACATTTCCTAGAATTTATAAACTCAAACACCCTGGATCAACTGGTCAACATCCCCACCAGAGGTGACAACATATTGGACCTGGTCATCACCAACATGACTAAAACAAAAAGCACCAGTGGAGTAAACAGACATGGCTCCTCTTCTTTTCACAGTTTTAATGACGAAAAGACCACAGCACTACACAAATAGCACGAAAATCCACAGAACAGCTCCAGTGACAAAAAAAACATAAACGCTATGTCTCCACACCTGCGTTTTCATTTAGACTCACTTCCTCAGATGCAAATGAATCCCCAACATGGGCGATCGGTGTTCCACACTGGACGTCAACCCCTCGGTTAGATCTGACCATAAACTAATCACAATGGATATCCACATTCCGCCACCACCCCCGGTCAAAGAAGCCACTGTGAAAAACTTTTCAAAAGCAAACTTCACATTACTTAAGACCAAGGTGGGAAGTTTCAAAGCCCCCATGCTAAAGGATAACGCTGTCCAAGCTGCAAAATCCTTTACAAATGCACACTACGGGCACCTGCAAGAATGCATGGATCGTGCTATCCCAAACAAAACCAAGAGTCACTCCTCCAAGAAAAGGAAACCAGTCTGGTGGACCCCTGCCATAAACAAGCTTTACCAATAGAAGGAGGAAATTAGTACAGAAAAGAATAAAATCCCAAGAAGGGAAGACATACCTGATCAGTATCAGCAAGAAACTACGTTCCCTCATAAAATCATCCAAGGCTAGCTTCGAAAGAAAAATTGCCATGGATTCCAAAGATAACCACAAGGCATTCATTAGCTATGTTAAAAATCTAAGTGGCAATTCTCAGATCTGCTTGGAGTTGATGGAGAATGGCACAAAATACACTGAACCGACAGATATAGACAACATCCTGGCAGACAGGTTCAGTGCAAACTTCACCCCTCTCTCTCCCCCAAAAGGGCCCATAACTATACCAGAAGAATGTAGTTCTCCTGAAATCACAGACACTCAGGTTAAAATAGCCCTCTCCAAAGCCAAAAACACAGCATCAATAGGACCGGACGGTGTCCCAGGCTGCGTCCTACAAGAGCTCAAAGATGAACTAACCCCCTCACCTAAATACCCTGTTTAAACTCAGCCTCTTCACAGGCTATGTGCCCACAGAGTGGTGCACAGCAATGGTTATTCCACTCCACAAAGGTGAAGCCACAATGGACTCTGGGAACTATTGCCCTATAAACCTGACTAGCTTGGTCTGCAAAGCTATGGAGCGCATCATCATGGATCTCATTAACAGGGACATTGGGAACCTCCAAACACTGGACCCTACCCAGTTCAGCTTTAAGGGCAGAACATGCCTCCTAAACCTGGTGGACTTCTTTGAGACAGTTAACAAGGCTATAGACGAGGGAAAGGTGGTCCACACAGCCACCTAAACCTCGCAAAGGCCTTCGACACCATTCCCCACTCAGGTATTATAGACAAGCTCACCAGCCTGAATATAAGACCCTGCATCACAAGATGAGTTGCCAACTGGCTCACGGACAGAACCCACATGGTAAGAGTTGCGGGAGTTAGGTCTGACACTAAACCGGTTACAAGTGGTGTTCCCCAGGGCTCAATCCTAGGACCCCTCTTGTTCGGCATATACTTCCCAGAGGTAAAGGCAAGCACAGGAGGACTATGGCTAACCAAGTTTGCAGACTAATGCAAATTAGGGGCTATAATTGACTCTCTGGTTGACACAGACATCCTCCAAAAGGGTCTCACTGAGACAGATACCTGGTGCCAAAATCATGGCCTCAAGCTAAATGCCAAAAGTGCATAGTCATCCCCTTTGGAAAAAACAAAGCACCCACAAACTACCACATAGGTGGTAGCCCCCTAAATATGCAAGACGTAATAAGGGATCTGAGGACACAAATAGACAGTAACCTCCCCCCTTTGATAATCACATTGCCAAAGTGGTTAGAAAATCCTTCTATGTGGCCCACCTAATCACAAAAGGGTTTGCATCCAGACTGAAAGAGGTCATTAGGCCCCGCTACGCATCACTCAGACCAATCATAGAGTACAATGCCCCATTTGGGATGTACCTTACAAGACACCTGCAACAACTGGAAAGACCACAGAAGTACCTCACCAAGAGGATCACTGGCCTCAAGCAGATGCCCTATGCAGCGTGACTGAAGAAACTCCAGCTGTACTTGGTTGCATACCACCTACTCAGAGGTGATCTCTGCCTTTCATACAAGGCCATGTCCAACCCAGAATTGATGGACATGCTCCACCTAAAGAAAACCATATCCCCTTGAGCCACACTCTCCAGGGATCTAAACCTCACCACAACAATAAACAGGACGTGCTGGAGGGAGATTCCTGACCCAAAGACTTCCCATGCTCTGGTACAAGATTTCAATCTACATTAGGCAGAGCTCCTCACTAACCCTCTTCAAGAGAAACCTTGACGAGTGGATGGGAAGCAGGAAGTTTACCGCAGGGATCACTTCAATGGCTCTGCTGGACAGAGGCACAGGGAACTAATCTAAGGGGGCGGCAAAAGCCAACACATTCTGGCTAGACTTATAAATGCCTTCGGGCAGATAGCCTAGTACCTACCTATGAACCTATCTCCAATTTTTAATACTCTTCCCTTCTGCCACAGTTTTGTCAGGATCAGTTCTTTCTGCTGATATGATTGCATCTTTACTAATACAGGTCTTGGCTGATTTCCCATGGCCAAGTCTGCAGCATACACACAATGTGTCCTTTCAGTTAACAAGAAATCTCAGGTTTTCTGTGTGCACTCCGTCTTCTGCCATTTTATGAAGCAGATCTTCTTGAGAAGTCTCACACTCAGCAAGCCTTTTCTTCATTTCAATCTCTAATTTTGGTAGTTTTATCAGTTGATCTGAACATCTAGTTAAAGCTTCTTCTATTTTAACAGCCTATTGTTATTTGAGTTGATATAGTCCTTAAATGTTTCATTCATTTTAATCATCTCTGAGTACATCTGATTTACTTTTTCCTCTAAATTACTGAAAGTCATCTCTTGTACCAAAGCTGAGGCCTAAAATGCTTTTTACTGAGCAACTGCAGGATTCTACACAGACAGTGTTTTCTTTTCAGCTTTTCTGGATGATGTTCCATCAGGTTTTTTACTGTCTTCTTTGCTGGCATCCGGGCAGCATACTTACCTTAGGTACAGTGACTGAATTTTACTCAAGCTGACACTATTACTGGATCTTATTTCTCAGTTTTTCTCACACTGGGTGAGCCGAAATTAAGCTGTTCATCAGTGTGCCAGCCATCTTTGAAGTCCACAGTCACACCCTCCCCCTTAAGATTATAACTTTTCTTATTTTCTAATGGTATCTGTGCAAGACTTCAGTTTGGGTTTTTAAGGGGTATTTCTGTTTGTGGGTACTGGTTAAGCATTTCTTTATATTTTATTTTATTTTTAACAAGGGGATGAGCTGGTCACAAACTTGTCAAAACACCATACTTCATACATGTAAATAAACAATACACATTAAAAGATAAACACTTTGGATATATTCAAATAAAAATGTGAACACAAACAAAAGCAAACAGAAGAAGATGAATACTGGAAAAGGTGAGAATATAAAAAGCTGTTTCTAAAAGACAGATGAAATAGATCTACATAAGTATGATTTAGGATGAGTGGAGCTTGATCTTTCAGCACCATATGTTTGCTGCTTGAGGGATTTTTCTGATTCTAGCAATCCAGAAAGCCCTGCTGAAATTCACTACAAGTCTATCATTCCACTCAGCCGAGACCATGGTGAGTAATGTACCTGTGTTACATCCTATGATTTCAGCAAAATGTACAGAAATGAGTACTATCTGAAAGGCAGTGCAGTCACTAATTAAACTACCCTCTGGTATTCAGCACTAAGATAATTGATATAAGTGTTACTGGCTTTGCAACAAGAAGGGAATACTTATTCATCAAGATCATTATTAACCCAGAGTTGTAAACAGGACTAAAGAAATCTAAGCTAACTTCCTTTTGATAACTGTAGGGGGTACACCTTCAGTCATGGCAATGTGAGACTGGCACAGCAATCAGTAGGAAGACAGTCATTTTCATGAAACCATATCTTATCCTTTAAATCAGCTGTTGCTTTAACTTTGCCTACATATGATAAATGGGCAATGTTTATTAGTCTTCTGTAACATGAATCAGAAAAACTTATATATTACCTTTCAGCAAACATTTACCACTGGCTGATACATTTAATCCATTTTAACACTTTTCATGCGTGTTCAGAGTATATGCATGTAAGTGACCTTTGGTTATGGTGCACTGTTATCTCTTCTGCATAGCTCCTTCATTCTCTGTAATACCAAGTCTTATTTTTTTATTCCTGCTCAGTTTCAAAGTTAATGCTCTGGGAAAACATGCTAGCAATGACACTGGTATATTCTTCAACTAGTCAGCCATAACCATCTCCTCCTTCATTTATTAAAATAAGAGGATACCTGGACATGCAGAGAACCAGGGTCGTCTTGGCCAACAGTGAAGCTATTAGAACAAGAACAGTCTTTTCTTCCATTGAGAAGTATGTTGGGTAAGAAAGGTACACTGGAAGACGTACAGCAAATGCCCATTGCACTGAAGTGTAACAAGTGTATAGCTTCCCAAATTGAAGATTCAGAGATGAAGTAAAGCAGGGCTGTCTTTGGGGTTCTCCACTGCAAAATCAGACTGAGCAAGCCGTTCAAGTCTACCTTCAATTCATGGAAGTTGAAGGTAGACATATTCAGCTGGTCTGCCAAAGAGTTGAGTTGAACGGCTGTGAAAGATCTGCAGAGGTGGATTATGCTGGATTGTTGATTCCAGGCAATCATGACCAATTTGCAGAGATGGTAAAAGTGACTTCAACCGTGCTTCTTGATTACTGCATAACAGTGGTAATATCAGCGATTACTGTCAGGACAATGGAATTCCATGTTGACTTGAACATGTACAAGGATTAACATATCTTTGACAATGATGTATGTTGTTCTGCTATAGAGGCTCACCTCAGTTAGACCTTCAAGGAATCTGGCAGTACTCACCATGCAAAGTCTGATGAATCTATAATCAGAATTTGGAATTCCTTGGGAGTTAAGAAATACACATCTGTGATGGTCTTATGAACTCCTTTTTGATGGCAGGTATGACTTGTAGGACCTCACCAATGGGTGAAGGGGGTGGTGCCACAGGTACCTACGGTACCAACACACATTATTCACATGAATCATAGCTACAGGGACCACAAAGACAGAGGCTGGCATCTACCAGAGTGCCAACATCACAGCTCTTGTCACACAGGATTTTTTCAGCTACTTGTATGAAGGAGGAGTTCAAAAGAATATGCATTTTTCAGAGTAATGGACTGTTGCTAGAATCCAGGAATCTTGAAAGGAAGGTCTGCATATCTGACATATGAAATTGGACTTTAGGTAACTCGCACAAATGCTAAGACTGGTTTGACATAAGGTACAGTAGTCAATGACCCTCTTTAAGTCCTCCTAGGTAAGGGACTGTATTAGGTACCAAGAGAAACGAACCAAAACCAAAAAATGCCCAAAGCCACAGGACCCGGATCTCTCAAATCCAAATAGTGTAACTCCACTTCAGTTGAATAAAGGACTTTATTCCACAACAGATAAAAATAGACAGCACAAACAAAATAAAACCAAGCTCTTTCGCTCGGTCAATACCGAGCTTCTTCAGTGTGTAAAATGCTTTGTGCTACCATTGAGGCTTATTAAATAATCAAAAAAACAGTCACATGATAATTTCACCTGCCTCAAATTAAATTAAAACCTACCCATCTCTTAAAGTGCAAATCTAAAACTGTGTTACACTACAAGTAAAAACTGTTAAGAATCTCTAAACAGCATCAAGCTGCAAAAATGTAAACAAAATACATGTATTCGACCAAGTAAAAACTTAGTACACAAATTGAAAGTACCAGTCCTGTCTATAAATAAATCAATCCTATAAAAGCTCAATACACTGTTATAAGAACTAATTTAAGTAACTATAAACACATAACACTGAAGTTCAAGTTCACAACAACTCAATTTCAAACCCTAAACTGTCATGTTGTTATTGTAATACTATAACCGAGCCATGCTCAACTTTAATACGCTACTGATGTTAATAGTCTCATTCAGCCCAGGTGACCTCCCTGCGTCCAACCTTAGCTGCCAGAATAATTCACGATACTCTAGTCTGGCTTCCCAGTTGCCACCCTGTAAGTCTGGTGTCACTTGTTCTAAAATAATGAATTTCAGCTCCATTTTATTACATACTTGTGAGTGCTTGAAGAAAGCATTATTTTCTTTACCCTTGGAGATATCGTATTGATGTTCATGAACTCTTCTCCTAAGTTGCCTCTCCATCTCACCACATACAAACTGTGATAATGTAAACAAATTCCTAAATAAACCACCCCTTTAGTCCCACAGTTGTAATAGTTGGTGGATTTGTATCTAAATTTTCTAGAAGGAATGAATAGGGTATCCTGATCCAGCATAAAGCTACATTGCTTACAAGAACCACACCTGTGTGTGCCCACCTTCGTTCTACTTGTTCTGGTAGTAAAGTCCCTATTTCTCTCAAAAAGTTCCTTTAAATTAACATCTCTTTTCCTGACAAAATGGGGGTCAGGTGGAACAAATTGTTTTATCTCTTCATGCAGCGCTAATATGGGCCAATGACTTAAAATAACCTGTTCAATTTTATGGGAACTAGAAGAAAAAGTGTGAATAAAATTGTTCTTGAGCTCTAACCGGTTCGGATCTACCTCTTGTTCTAAAATAAATGGCCCAGTCCCTAACAAAGGGAAATATTTTGAGTCTCTGTTCTCTGTCACTTCTTGTATCAAATGATCAATCAAAGTTGTGGGATAACCCTTTTCTTCAAAAAGTACACGAAGGATGTTCACTTCCTCTAAATACAGCTCAAGGGTACTGGACATTCTTGAAGCCCTAATAATTTGGCCCTTGACTATCCCTTTCTTCTGATAAAAAGGGTGTCCACTATCAAAGTGGAGATATGAGTTGGAAAATGTACTTTTCCTGTATAGCTTCGATTGAAAGCAGTGATTCTCATAATCCTTAAATAGTGTGACATCTAAATAATTTAATTTATCTGGGTCAATGCTATGGGTAAATTTCAAGAACTCAGTACTTCCATTAATGTGTTCCAAAAAGTTGTTTAAGTCGTTAGTGGTACCTTTCATAACAAACAAATGTTGTCCAGGTACCTCGTGTAATGCACTATGAACTCCATCCATGGGGTCTCCAAGACATACTTCTGTTCCCAATAATATAGTACACAATTGGCATAATGTGAAGCACAAGGTGCACCCATCGCCACACCTTTCTTTTGGCGATAGAACTCCCCATTAAAATAAATAAAATTATTTTCCAGGACAATTTCCATAAATTCTACCACTAGGTTGGTGGTGGTGGTGTGCAACCTAGAATCAATTGTAAGTATTTGCCTAAACCATTCCAACCCTATCGAGTGGGGAATACTCGGAAAAAGTTCAATAATGTCAATGGTCACCATGAAAAGGTCCAAATTAAACATCTGCCGATTAATTCCTTTCAAAAAATGCCATGAATCTTTACAAATGTGCGTGATGGAAGAAAGAACTTTCTTCACAACATGATCTATGAATTTTGCTAAGGGCTCAGTGATACTTCCTGCACTAGAAACAATAGGCCTAAATTTAATAGGATCTAGACCTTTGTGGGTCTTAGGAATACCAAATATCACCGGCACTCTTGGTTTCTCCACGTGTAAATAGTTATGTAACCGCTCATTGATTGTACCTTGCAACAGGTGGTCATATAAGTAATAACTTATTTTGGAGTGTGCTAAATTAATTTCATTTAGGGATAACAGTTCATATTGTTCTGTTCCCTGTAACATCTCATGTAAACTTGCATCATAGTCTACCGTGTACATCAAAACTACACTCCCCCACCTTATCGGGTTTCATCACCCTACACTTCTCTTGTCTTAAATATTCAATTAATTCAAATCCTTTGTCATTGAGGTTAAAGGGGTGGGTATCTTTCTTAGACCTTTCAATCTTTCTGATTTCCCTCTACCATTTCTTCAAAAATCTTAAGACATCTTAAAATCTTGTGGCTTTGGGCATTTTTTTGGACTGTATTAGGTAGCCATACAGAAATAGGCAAATATGGATGCCCCTTCAATATGAAGTGAGAAATCACTGTAGCTAAGCATTTGGTCAGTATCTCCAGAGTACTGGACAGGCAAATGGCAAGAAACCAAACTGGCAGTACCGCATCACAGCAATATACCTCAGAATTCATGTGCTCCATGTAAATGCTGCAAGGCAGGCATCCTTCATGTCAAAAGTGACCATAACAGCATCTGCTCTTATTTATGACAAGACATGTTTAGTTTTAGAGGTTCAAAACTGGTTTCAAGAACCATCCTTCCCTAGCACCAGAATGAATCTTAAGTCCCTCATTCACAAATCTCTATATTCAGCATTCTCCCCTCTTCTCCATCTTTCACATTCCTTTTTCTACATAGTTGTTTTCCTATGATTATGCCATCTGTGTATAATATAATCACTTTTCACAACTTGGATTGCGTTTATAACCATGTCTTGAAAATAAGGAGTGTTTTCTCAATGTGCATGTAACAATACTGATTTTCTCGATACACTCATAAAATGAGACTAAAGTTGCTAATTGTTCATCAGTGTTTTAGCCCAGATAGCAAATTCATGACTCTTACTGCAGCAGAGGAAAAAGGATGGTATAACATGCAACCTGCTTAGTCTGTAGGTTGTGGGTATTCTCGTGAAAGATGGGAAGGCCTTATGTCTGGTTTTGTATCCAAAGGCAATTATCTCCCTTAAAAAAACTTCTTTGGTCAAATGGTAAAAGTGTTTTAAAAGCCAGATGAAATAAATATGTTTTAGAGAGTTTTTAAAGCAGGCCAAAACAGAACAAATCTGAAGCTACTGAGGAAAAAACAAGGTGGTGGTACTTGCCAGGCAAAGGAACAACAATCAAATGATTTCAACAATACCTGAGAAACTTCAGCAGCCCTGGGTAGCAGACTGCTATACCTGAGATGGACAGTACTGAATACTATACTCCTTCAAGTTACAAAGGATCCATGTCATTCAAGGACAAAAAGACTAGAAACAATCTTTGAATAATATAGGAGACTGAACAAGAAGCCAGCTCAAGCATGGCAGTAGTATGCGGGTAACATAATGTGCCACTTAGTAATTACACTCTGTCTAGTTCTGCACTAACTCAAATTGATCAGTGTTGGTGATAAGAAGCAAATGTAAAGATTTTACAACACTCCAGGAGAAAGGAAACCAAAGCTTGAATGAAAATACACAGATCTTCTTCACAAGTATCAAGTGTTTACCCACTGGTGTATTCCTCAAATGAAAGAAAAATTGCTATCATAGCCAACAACTGTCTCATAAATGTCTGCCAGTTATTGGAGATGACTCCAGAACTATGCAGTTTCCAAAATATATATATTTTTTGCCCTAACACCAAAAGCTTTTATGTGCTCAACAGAGGCTATGATATTTCAGGCTCTACAAAGGAAAGCATTCTGACAGGTTCACACTGCTTACAAGATGATACATAGGATGCTTCTCAATGGGCAGAAGAGGGGTCCTGATGGAGAGATGAAAAGTCAGCAAGCAAAGGAGCGTAGTAGTGCTGAAATTGAATTCATCCTCAAGTCTTGGTGAGTACCTATGCGAGGTGGACCCTGTTTTTCACAAAATCTCACCAAGGTGACACATATATAGACTGTATTTATATAGCATATATCATGGACAGAAGTAAATCAAAAATAAAAAAGATAGCTGGGTGCACAAGACCCAGGATAAAAAAGTGCCCAATCCTGGTAGGCACACTGGTGCCAGGACTAGAAAAAATGACAGTGTAGAATCCTCAAAATATGGAAACAATCCTACAATGGGGCCAGGCTCAGGGGGAGGATGCCCCCCTGTTGTAGAAGGAAGTAGTAGTCCACAAAAATGACAAAAAATGATTGGCCAAAGAAGAGCCATAAAGATGACAGAATAGACTATTGAGGATAAGAAAGAAATTATGTATTGTTACTATTATGTAAAAAGCCCAGAATTTCCAGACACAAGATATACAAAACGAATAAGAGAAAAATTAGAGGAAAGAAAAATACTTCCGCAGGAAAAACTGTCACAAGCTTCAAATAAGAATTTGCTTTCATTAATACAACAGTATATACATCAAGAAACGTTGATCTATTTGGAAAAAGAAGCCTCTGAGGAGGTGAGAAAATATAAACAACAAAACCTAGAGATATTTGAAAAATATAAAAAAGAAATATGGACACGGGAAAGAAAGAGAGATTTGATATGGTGCAATATTTATGCAAAGGAGAAAGCCAAGTTTACTAATATACAGAAGGCAGTTTCAAAGATATTCAAAGAAAAATACAGGCAAAGGCATCCAGATATGGAAAATTTCACAACAAAAAGACTAAAAGCACACATATTTAATGTAGAAAAGATGATTAGTAAAGTAGAAGTTAAAGAAATAGAAGTTGAAGTTATGGAGTGCCTGCAAAGTAAAGGATTTAATGTAGAAGGTCTAAAACAGACTACATCACAACATGATGGAGTGAGCCCCCAGAATAAGGAAAAGCAAGAAGATCAGGAGACATGTGAAGAAGAAATATGGACAGGGGAAAGGAAAAGAGATTTAATATGGTGTACTATTTATGCAAAGGAGAAAGCAAAACTAACTAATACAAAGAGAGCAGCAAAGATATTTGAAGAAAAATATAGGCAAAGGAATCCAGATATGGAAAACTTTACAATACGAAGACGTAGAGGAAAAGTAGAAAAAGAGATTAGCAATGCAGAAAAGAGAAGGATTCAGTACAGAAAATCAAAGGCAGAAAGCACCACAACAGGATAAATAACAGTGGATATCCAAATTAAGGGGAAACCAGTGGAACAGAAAGCAACAGGTCAGGTGCCATATCAAGATATTTTGGAGCCTTCCATAGGAAACCAGTATAAAAGTTCACTTGAAGCTAGATGGCAAGGAAAAGAACAGGAAACTGTGGAAACTCTGATGCAGTCAATGTTGAGGAGTGATAGGCCAATGTGTTCCCATATGACAGAGCAACAGATGGCACAGGATAAAATTAAAGAGAAGGTGTCACAGGAAGATGCTATAAAACTTACTATAGAATGCCAGCAGGAAATGGAAAACAGGGGATTTGCCCTCAGTTTGGAAGAAAATGAGCTAAGAGAAGAGTTGCTTGATTTAGTAGACAAAGACAGATATATCAACATCAATAAGAGAAATAGACTGCAGAAGGTTAATAAAACCCCAAAAGTCAGAAGCTTGTTAAAACAAATGAACACAGTAATTAGGACTGTCCATAGAGATCCATCCAATACAACAGACATAAACAGAATATATTACTGTGCTGCTAAATTAATAACTGATAAAATTCTACCACAGGAACATAGGGTAGCTAGGGAAAGGGGGGAGGGCGAAAGCGAATACCATCATGGAAATATCGAATAGAGAAAACTATAAAGTAGCTAAGACAACAAGTGTCATTGTTAGAAGATTATAGAAGAGGGAACAGATCAACAAAAATATTAAGAAAGATAGATGTGATAAAAGCAGTGTGCGGTATTACAACAGACCAGGATTTATTATGCACTATTGGAGATAAACTAAAAATTTCAAAACAGGCGGAAAGTCTCACAAGATGCAAAGAATAATATAAGGGAAAAGCACAAAATAAGCAATTTACTGATGACCAAAAAAAGTTTTATAGAGAATTGGGAAACAAGGTAAAAGGAATTAACAGATCGCCGAAAAAAGAGGAAGTTGATACATTTTTGAGAAGTATCTATGAAGATCCTGTGGAACATACTAAAGATGCTAAATGGATAGAAGAAGTAAAAGAAAGAATAAGAAGTTTAAAGGTACAGGACATGAAATAACAGCCAGAGAGATTGAAACAAAGTTGAGAAAAGCCTCTAACTGGAAAACCCCAGGCCCAGATGCACTATCTAACTTTTGGCTTAAAGTATTAACTTCTTTACAGGAGGATCTAGCCATGAGTAAGAACTATTTGTATGCACACCTCGAACAGACACCGCACTGGTTAACAACAGGAAAACAATGCTCTTACTTAAGAGTGAACCTGCAAGCTACCCTAAAAATTATAGACTAATAACTTGTCTTCAGACGACATATAAACTATACATGGGGATTAACGCCGACAGAGTTTATAGTCATTTAGAAGAAAACTCAATTATGGCAGTAGAACAAAGGAGCAATAAAAGAAAGTCATATGGAACAAAGGATCATTTGTTATTAAATAAAGTTATAGTGGAGAACTGTAAGAAAGGGACAAATCTAAGTATGGCATGGATTGACTATAAAAAAGCATTTGACAGTATCCACATTCAAGGATAAAAGAGTGCTAAAAATGTATAAGGTACATCCTACATTGATTGATTACATTACAGTAACCATGAAACAGTGGCAGACCACTTTGCATTTAAGCCATGATAAAGGACAGATTATTATCCCAGGGATATTCCAGGGTGACTCCCTGTCACCGTTGCTATTTTGCCTTGACATTAATCCATTAAGCTGTTTACTTAACAGCTTAGGTCATGGCTATAATTTGGCTTCTAGAAAACAACAAAGTCTAATGACTTCTCATCTTCTCTTTGTCAATGATTTAAAATTGTATAGCTCATCAGATGAGGAACTGAAAGCACAGCTGCAGGTTGTCAAAACTTTTTCAAATGATATTGGAATGTCATTTGGTCTTGATAAATGTGCAAAAGTAACCTTTAAAAAAGGAAAATTGCAGCACCAGGAAAACATCAGTTTGGGACAAGACTGTGATGTAAAAGAACTTGAGCAAGAGGGGGTGTATAAATACTTGGGAACTGATGAAGGATCCGCAATAAAACATGAACAAATGTGAATAAAGCTTGGTAAGGAGTACTTTAAGAGACTTAAATTAATCCTGAAAACAGCACTGACACCTAGGAATAAGATCCACGCTATAAATCAATTTGCTCTTCCTGTCCTAACTTATAGTTTTGGAGTGATTGACTGGCCCCAAAAAGTGTTGGATAGATTGGATATTAAAACAAGAAGGATGCTTCATGCTCACCAAATGATTTATAAAAATCAGTGTATACCAAGATTATATATTCCCTGTTCTGAAGGAGGGATGGGCCTCCTTGAAATTGATTTTATGTATAGATCTGCAATCGTGGGACTCCACACATATCTACTGACCTCACAAGATCCAAATGTAATGAAAGTTTTGAAACATGAGGAGAATAAATCTAAGATGACATCTCTGCTTAATTTAGCAGAAGTATATCAACGTCACGCAGGAATGGAAATCAAACCAGAAGTTTATAAAAACCAGGCAGCAACTGAATGTGCTAAAAAACAAAAGAAAGAATATAAGGTGAAGGACCAGATGAGAAGGCAAGAAATGTTGAAAAAACATAAATATAGTTGCAAGTATAGAAAACGTCTGGAAGAGCCTCATGTTAAGAACGAACGCAGGAATGGTTAAGGAGAGGTGAATTTACATCAAGAAATGAAAAGTTAATATTGGCAGCCCAAGATAGTGGGCTACGTACACCCACTAAGTCCACTGAACATGTGGGAGATACAGACATATGTAGGTTTTGTGGAACCAAATTGGAAACAGTCACACACCTTACTGCTGATTGCGACTCTCTAATGGCAGAGGAACTGTATACTGAAAGGCATAATAATGTGGCGAGATTGTTACACTGGAGACTGTGCAAACATTATGGTATCGAAGTGGCTGAAAAACACTGGAAACATGAGCCACAGTGAATCATAGAAAATTATGAAGTTTACATCACATGGGATCACCCAATACCAACAGTCCAAAAGATAGATGCCAGAAAACTGGATATAGTGGTCCAAGAAAAGAAGACAAAAGTAGCATTGATCATTGAAATCACCACACCTAGTGACTACAGTGTCTTGCGTACAGAGAGACACAAAGTCATAAAATACCTCGATCTGCAGGCAGAAATGAGAGCCATGTGGAAGAAAGATACCCAGACAGTTTCAATAGTAGTAGGAGCAACTGGTCTTATAAAAAAAAATTTACAATCGTATTTAGATACATTACCAATTCATGTAACACCGTACGAATCGCAGGAGGAGTCATTATTGGGCACATTGCGGGTGCTGCAAAGAGCACTTTTGGCTCCCATCAAAGAATGAAACAATACTAATTTCATGAACTTTAATTGTACTTTTACTTAGGAATGGGGTCCATTCCCGTCATGGTATTAGAAACCCAAAAGACTTGGAGAAATTAAAAAGGCAGAAGAGGAGCTTAAGGTGGTAAATCTTCAGTGGATTCTGTCCTTCAAATTTATTTCTGACCCTTTCTGAAGATGTCTCAGAACAATTTCTAAATTCACAGCTAAGAAGGATGAAGACCATAAAACTCAGTAACAGTATTAGTAAAAAAAGGAAAATCCTAATTTGGCTACTTGCTGAAGTGCTCAGGAAGTCACCCGGATCAGTTCAGTCAACTGACAACCTACTGCTCAGTGGATCAAAAGAACTAAAGATAACAAAAAAAAAAATAAAATAAAGTTAGCCCAGGCTGCTTTCCCTTTTCAACATCCTACTATCATCACTAGCATTAGGAGTAGAAATCCCTGTTCTGGGCCTGAGACATCCAAAACTCTGGAAGTCAGACAGGATGACTTGTTGTCTACCTGCACATCTGCAAGCATTTGAAATTATACTAAAACTGTGATCCTTATGATGAACATCTTACATTGGGCTATCCAAGTTTCACTTCAAGACTGAAATCCACTATGCACACAAATACAAGCTTCGAACTGTGAACTTTCTTCTTGCGAGGATCCTGAGAAACATTTACATATACTGTTTAAAGGGTACATATTTTAATCTAAAAGAATGCCACTTTAAATGCATTGAAGCTTAACAACTGTATTTTTTCTTTCTTCCAACACCAAATACACTTATAATATGTATATCACAGAGTAAAAAAAATATGACCGTTGATTTCCATCTGAATTTGATTTCCATCTGAATTATCTGACACTTGTATACGTCCTGCATATTTGTTTAATGTTTACACTTTTTATCCCTCAAATGAATCTCCTGAATATATCAGTCTTCACTTTTACTTTTCAAGTAGTTTATAATTTTGGAATTTTTGCAGACTGATAAAATCAATAATTACAGATGCAATACAATAAATACCTCCTGCAAACCTGCCTTACTTACCACATTATTAAAGAAACATATCAAAGTAGTCATATACAAATAGTTTGACACAGAGATATACATTAATAGCATTTGGTGTAGTAGACATAAGTAAAACTTCATTACCAGTAGGCCAACACACAGATGTGGAATTAACTGTCTCATCTATTCATCCATGCTCCTCCTACCACTCCAATTCACTTTTCTCACCCTTTTTTCTGCTCTGTCTCTCTTAACCCTGTGTACCTCTTGAAAATGCTGATCAAATTTGTCTTTTATTCTTTCTTACTGCATAGCTTACAGTTTGCCTTCAACTAAGCGTATTCTCTTTATAATGCCATGTGCTCTCTCTCACCCCTTACCTCTCTTTTTTTTCTCTTTCTTACATAACAATACCACTTTGTCCATTTTTCTGGCTTAAACTGAGTTGTAAAACTACTGTTTAGTCAAACACGTTCTGTCATCCATTCTGTTTTTGTTTTGCTTTGCTTCTGATACTATAACTTCTCAACCATTAATAATGTATACAAACCCTCAAATGTAACCTTATAATGCTCCCCTGTCATGTTTCTCTGAACATTTGCTGTAATTTTGACACTGCGACTTCTCAGTCATTAATACTGCACTTGGACCACAGGTGTCTCACACTAATTGACTGCAAATGTTAAGTAATATCTTTTGTTAGTTTTAATTTAAACTA